>NC_134197.1:600000-910000 GCF_964188355.1 Buteo buteo
AACTAGCTAATTATGTCCTTTGCATGTGAGCAGAAGACACAACTGTTAATTGCTATTTGCACACTTATTATGCCAAGCACTGGGACTGCTGGCATTTACTGTGACATGTGCCCTGTTTAAAAACAAACAAACCGCACTCCTGTCTGTGCTGTGGTACAACTTAAGGCCTAATTAATATAAGCCGCTATGCTGCCCTGTTGCTTTGAGAGGGTGTGTGGAGGGAGTGTGCTGGTGTCAGTGGCAGACTCCAGGCCCCACAGCCGGCTGCATTGGAGCCTGGTGGCCCAGCTGCACGGTAGGGACAGCTCTGCAAGCTGTGCTGGGAAAACATGCAGGGCTACTTGTAGGGAACCAGCTCTTGCCCCGTTGCCAGCGTTGCAGGGCTGCGAGCTCTCTCAGTGAGCTACGCTGACCTCCAAAAGTGCATCTTCGCATGGTTATTCTGGAGACTACTCAGGAGCCGACAGGCAAACCCTGGACATCAGCAGGAGCACCCTCATTTGCCACTCTGCATCGGCCACCTCGGAGGTCTGAGACCAGCTGCAATTCAGAAGTTTCTTCCAAAATCCCCCTCAGGAGTTTGAGCATCCTTCACACTGAAGCCTCTCCCATTTAAAGCAAGTCCCAGCCCACACCTCATCCCTACCTCTGCTCTGAGATCAGCAGCAGGAGCAAAACTTCCCGTCAGGGGAAGACTCCTTTGGGAGCCTCTCCCAGGCTTGGGCAAGGACTGACCTGCATGGTGAGAAGTGGCTCTGCACACCGGGGTCTGATCTGGGTGCTGCAAAGACCAAGGAGGGGTACGTCAGCGCAGCTCCCTGCTCCCCAGCCGGGCATAAGATGTGCAGCATTGGAGCATACCCACAGCAAACCCAGGTCTGGTCTGAAAAAGACACTTTGCCTCTCTCTCAGTCTCTCTATAATATAATAAGAAAAATAACAACTATGTTTTCAAAAGTAATGATTAAATCTCTAGTCTTGAGTAAGTATTTGTTTGAGATCAGTGCTCAGAGTGCGCCTTAGCTCAGTGGTTAGTTTTATAAATATCAGAGATGAATAGCAGAGGAATTTCTACATTTTCTATTAAAGAGTTGAGATGGATTTCAACAGCCACACTTACATCAGGGGGTCTGAGCTAATATTCTCTAGGTGAAGGCTTTCCTTTGTGATTGGAGAAAGCGTTTTCTGAAGTGCTGTTATTCCCTAGCGAAGCAGGACATATTGCACCAACCTCCACTCCACTATTAGTGTGAGGTGAGAGAGCATCCCCCCCGCCGGAGCTCTCACCAGCACAAAAAGGGTCTGAAACAACCACGGGAGAAATCATAGAGCCTGAGCCCTCCACCCTCGGCTCCAGGAGGGCCCAAATGCCAACCCCAGGGAGAGCGGGGCTGGGGGCATGGGGCTCCACGGCTCACCCCGGTCGGGGACAGAACCCGGAGCCGCTGCCTCTCCAAGGGGCTCTGGAGGCAGGGGAGGTGGCTGCCTGGGCAAGCCAAGGGGCTCCCACTTGGCCACCTCCCTCCTTTTTTCTGGGGGTTAGTCTTTCCTTGGCATTTCCAGTGAAATCATTCCTTTGAGCCCCTTTCCCCGGAGCAGGGGCTGCGCTGGCCCCCAGCCCTGCGCGCAGCTGTGGCATCGCAGCTCGGAGGGGTAGCTCTGGGTCCAGGTGCCTCCTTCCCCCCTCTGCTCGCAGCCTGTGGCCAGCTCCCGATGTCCCTTGGAGGTGACCCTGCGACTGCAGAGTGAGAGCACGTGGCTCCATCCACATGTGGCCTTGGAGAAAAGCATCCTGTGACCTTGGGACCCTTCCTGGCTGTGTCGGAGAAAGCTCTTTGCAGGTGAATGCATTTCTGGGTTCATTAGCAGGAGAAATAAACTGGACTGAATAAGCCTCTAGATAATAGACTGCAAAGAAGTGCCCTGTGCTGCTAGACAGCAAGCAGGGCCGTTTCTCCACCCCCACACATCTCCCCAGTGCAGTTTCACACAGTAAAGCCAAGATGTGTTTGCTGCTGTGGCAATGAAGTGGCCGAAGGTGGCTGAACTTGGCGGCATTCCTTTGGAGAGGCAGGAAACAAGGCAGCGGGGAGATCCCCTCTTCAACAATAATGTTGGTACCTCAAGGCTGTGCTGCTGGGGTCTGAGGGTGCTTCATCTCCAGTGGTCACCAGCCCAGAGTAGCTGCCCCTGCAGCCCGCACCCATAGCCGGGCAGCCAGACTGTCCCTGCCACCCCACGGGAGCTGTGGTGTCGGAGCCCTGCTGGCTTCTGGCAGCAGACACAAATGGCCTTTATTCCCTTTGAGGGCCGAGGAAGCAAAGCCCTCGATGGACTGGTCCAGCAGGACACTGGGTGTCATGGGTGGGGGAGAAAATGCCTTGAGGCAGGGGAGCACTGGGAGGGCATTAGACAGAGCCCCAAGAAAATGAGTCTGGGAGGAGTGGAGGGGAGAGGGTGAAAGCTGCAGGTCTGCAGTAGGACCGTCAGGACCAGAGAGGTGGCTGTCCTACAAGACATCCCCTAAAGCAGGTCTCTTATTTTCCAACATCTGCATTAAATGGCCAGAAAGCCAGCCCTTGCCAGGCATCGTGGGGCTGCAGCAGAGCCATGGCAGACCAGGGCCGGCACTGCAGGCTTGCACTGAGATTTGTGCAGTGTGTTTCGGGGTGCAGCCTGCAGCTCCTGCTGAGCGAGGACAGGAGGTCAGCCCCTTCCTTGGACACGCTGGGGCTGCAGGGATAGTCTGTGGTCAGGGAAGCCAGGCGCCGCTCTCCGAACAGGAATTGCAAATCATTGCCATCTGTCTTTCCCTTCCTTCAGCGTAATGAGCTGTGGTGCTAATATTTGGATGCTTGTGCTGATCATTGAAATATCAGGGGAAGGTCAGGGGATGATCTGCACAAATGCTCACCCAAAGCGCTCCAGCATCTGTGATCGTCCCTCATCGGTGCCCTTCCTCCCTCCTGGCAGAGCTTCTCCCAGGGCCTGCCTGGTGCCGGGGGTCCCCAGGACCTCATCGGGACAGGGCACCATGCAGGTACACAGGGCAGGTGCCCAGGGAGCCCCAGTCAGCCAGCACGAGGGTGGTCACACAAGGGAGAAATTCTGGCATGATTTCTTGTTAGTTCAGCAGCCACCACATACAAATCCCACGGGCTATATTCCGAGTGCATCCAGTATATCGGGTTAATGGAGAAATACAGACACAGAGCAAAGTCCAAAGCCGCAGGCAAGATGCTTCACATGTGATGAATCCCAGCTGCTGCGGTTCGGCTCAGCACAGCGGTGCTGTTGCAGCACTGCCCTCTCGCTGCCCTGGCCCTGCTTGGCGCTGGGAATGACGAGGAGCGTTCCTCCAGAGGCTGTGGGATTTGGTGCTTCTGCATTGTGCGTGTTGCAGGCACTGTACTCCTGAGTGGGCCTGGGAAAAATAAGGGGTACATTTTTAAAAAATCTGCAGGGTATTAACCATCAGTTGAGCAGATGTGTGTGGTGTCCTCAGCAGACTGGCATTTGGAAACCCTCAGGGGTAATAGCAGCCTGGCTACCAGACCAAAGAGGAATAGACGTGGGTGTAAATGTATTTTTGCTGGGTATGGACGAGGGTTACAGAGAGGGATAGCCGTGGGCACCTCAGAGCAAATTAGCCATATGTAATGCAATGACCTGTTTGGTGCTAGAGGACGGTCTCGTTCTCTTCCTGCCAGCACCCAGCGGCACACAAAGAAAGCAGAGGGACAAGGGTTGGGTGTGTTTTCAAACCACTCGGCCTCGCTTGAGCAGCATTTCAAAGCGGGTATCTCCCGCGGGAGCCCAGGGAGGGTCTGGGGGACGTGGCACGCACAAGCCCCTGCGCACGCCTGGCATGGGGAACAGGGCTTGCACCAGCGCCCGTTGGGGCCGGCGTGGGCTCAGCCCCGTTCTCCGTAGTCTCTGTTCGAGGAGGAGAGGAAATGCCCAGCCGAGGCGTCAGGCCCCAAGCCTGACTATAAATGATGCGAGAACCTTCCCTGCTGCTCCCGCCTGTGTTCTGCCATTACTGTGCCGCTGCCTTAGAAAGCAATCTTACCAAAACCCTTCACCCGCTGGGTGCTGAGGAGCGGTTCCCGTCACGGGCACCAGTGGTCTGCGGCGCCCGGCAGAGCCGCAGGTTGTGGGGCTGCAGGACCCCCCCGGGTGCGGGTGGCTCTGCCGTGCCCCGGGGTGGGGCTGTGCCCCGCGGGTGCGCAGGAGGAGGCTGGCAGGGTGCTGGGTGCCCAGCTTACGGGAAACCAGGCTGGGGTGAGCTGAGCCGAGGGGACCGCAGCCAGGGCTCCTCCGCACGCAGAAGAGGGCAAAGCCCCCGGAGGCTGGGGAGCGACTGGGGGGTGAGGGGCTGCACGCCCAGGGTGAGCTGCCTCGTGCCCCAGCACCCGTCCAGGCTGCCCGAGCAGGGCACCCACCCACGTCCAGGGGATGAGCCCCTCCAGGCCAGAGCAGGCAAGGCAGCCAGCAGAGTTAATGCCGGTTTGCTTTGGGAAAGGGGCTGAGGAGGAAGGAGCAAGCGATGTATTTATAAGGATGTGAGAGATTCTCCCGTTACAGGGAAGCCAACAGGCCACGCAGCCTCCGAGCAGATCCCTTGAGCACGACGCTGAAGCGCGCTCTGCAGAGCGAGCCGACGGGCCACGCGCGGCTCCCCGCAAACAGCGTGGGTGCCCGACCCCTCTGGAGCAGCTCGCCCGGCAAAAGGGGAGTCGCTGTAGTGGAAGAATGACATTATCGGGAAGTAAAGCAGCGATGCCTCTGCTGAAAGGCGTCGAGCAGGGCTGGGGCAGGTTCCCCCCAGCCCCAGGTGGGTCTCTCCCCTCCGTCCCACCTCGCCACCGCTGGGAGCCAGGCAGCACCCCGGCTGCCAGGCGGACCCAAGAGCAGCCCCTCGCTGCCGTCGGATTGCTGCTGTAAGTAAACACCGTCGTTTATATTAATTGTTTTGTGTTTCCTATCAAGGGCTTGGGCTCTTTGAAACTGCAGTTAACTTTTGTGGGTATCTAATGAATATATTCCATGCCGAATACCGTTGAGTGCCGTTAAACAGCTATTTGGGAGCACCGGGCATTGGTGTACCACGCATTTTAGGAAATACATTAAAATTGCCTGCGTGAAGCGTGGGGACCCCAGGTATCAAAAGCAATCTCTTCAACCTTACCTCAACAGTGAAATTATGGATTGGAAATATCAGAAGGCTAGGAAATGCAGAAGTTAAGTTTCTAATACCAATGTTAACTCAGACCCAATTGGATTTAACTTGTCCATTTTACATAATATGTCTTGATACGCACTTTGTCATCAAACTCCAAATAGGAAATATTTAATGTGCACAAGATGATGAATTTTGCGTTCCTGTTACAAATACATATTTTACATGCCTTTGATGACTTTCAGAGTACAGTTTAAGTGTTGCAATCCTATTTTATATTTTCAGAGCACGAAAAGGGAGGGGCAACATGGAAAAGAAGGAACAAAACCAAATGAATGACCTTGGCATTAAAACTGCCTTCAGAGTTCATATTTAACATCCATTCGGGGCACATTTCCTGCAGGTGTGGGTTAGCAGCTCAGTGCAGCACCTGGCCTGGGGCAGCGGGGCGGCAAGTGGCCAGGGCTGACAGGACCCCAGTGCAGTGATTTTGGGAGGGGGGGGCTCAAGGGAGATTCCTGGTTTGGAGCCACTCAAATCCAAAGGTGGGCTCCTGCAGAAAGGGAGAGGTTGTGGAGCTGGTGATAGGGAGCAGCAAGTGCCCAGGCCCCATGCTGGGATATTCAGGCGTGAAATGTTTAAGCTCTTCTGAAGGAATTGCGTGAAAATATCCCTGTCCCGAAGAAGCAGCAAATGCTGCAACTGCTTCTTTAATTGTTATTTTAAAAATTTCTTTATTTAAAGACTCCAAAGTTGGTCCTGGATACTTATAAATTGATCAGGTATTGACCTGGTGATTTGAAGAAAATAACCACAGAGCAAAGTGGGAGCGGGAGGCTTCTGCTCTTCAAGGAGGCCCTGGAGGGCACGGGGTCTGCGGAGGAAGGCTTCGCCTTGCGAGGTGGGGAGGGCTTTGGGGGTGCTGGAGGGTGGTGGCTGAAGGAGAATGGGGTGAACTCCCACAGGGCTATGAGACGGGCACGGTGACACCCAGCACCCTGGTGCTGTCCCCTCGTCCCCGGGGGGGGGCACGGGAGCTGCCTGTGGGCTCCGGCAGCACCTCCCGGCACCACGCAGGACTGTCCACGTGGTTTCATCTCCTGCCTGTCCCTTGCCTGTGCATCTGCCTTCAGACAGCTCCTCTTTATTCCAGCTGGTCCCACCATGATACACAAATGTTTTCCGGAGGTCAGGTCTAAATGTCCTTTTGCAGAGCTTGCTCCTGTTCATCCCTCCCTGCACCGCTGTGCGCAGCTCTTTACAGCGCTGTGAAGAATTACAATTCTGCACCACAAAAGCAGGAAACAGAGCTATTAATTTCCTTGCAAGTCTGCAGGGCTCTTCCAGGACAGATGCTGCCTTAAGTAAATGTTACCCATTTCAGGAGAGAAGGGGAGATGCACCTCACAGGGCTGGGTCCCCAGCACCACCCTGCACCGCACCCACGAGGGACCTTGTAAGGGGCCACACAAAGTGTGTCCAGGAAGGAGAGGGGAGCGGCAGGGAGAGCTGAGCCCCTGGAGGAGACCCCCCTCCGACGGGGGCCTGGAGCAGGGATGGGTTATGCGCCTGACAGCCTGGAATTCCAGGCACAGGAACGGTGGAAGGCAGGGTGGGTAGAATTGTCTAAACACCCCAATTCTTATAATTGAAGCAATTGTGAATCATTTGAAATGCCAAAATCTTGACAGGATAATGAGTTAAATCCAAGAGTGCGAATTCAATTACGTCTGAGGGTGCTGCTCGGCAGAGCTGCGGCAGCACGTGCCCGGATCGCCGGCAGCACGGCGGGCAGCAGACCTGCCAGACTGGGAGGTCTCCCACTGCCCTTGGGGGGCTGCCTCCCATCTGAGCACGCTGCTACCGCAGATGCTGGCAGTGCTCCCCGGTCCCTTCATGCTGCAGCTGGGGCAATGCAGAGCTGCAGCTCCCTGAGGCCCTGTGCAGCCAGAAATGGTGGGCAGGATCCCCCCGAACCCACCCTGCCCCTCACCCTCTCCCGTGGGCTCTTGGCTGGCCCTTGCTGGGGGCAGGACCTGGCGATGGTCTGAGGGGACCCAGCCTACACCGGTACCCTGTGCCTATAAATACCGGGTGAGGAGGTATTTGTCTTGCTGTCTGCTCCTGCCACAGCCAGGCTGGCTGGTCCCCCAGCTCCCACCCTCTGGGCCCCATCACACCGCCCCAGCGCTGCCATCAGTGGCCGCAGCTTTGCATCTGGCTGGTTATTAGCTGTGTGGTGGGAGCCGGGGATGTGCAGGGCATTAGTCATGCAGTCAGTCATGCTGGCAGAAAATATGTTCACAACTTTCCCTCTCCTCCAGCGCTGCCCCTTCCAGCCCGCACACCAGCAGCATCTCCATCATTGCCTCGGATGGCTGGACGGAACAAGGGAGAGTGTGCCACCAGAACGGGGATGGATCAGCTGCCGGCATTCACGGGAGGGACCCCGGGTGGACAGAGCCCACCGTTCATCTCCTGAGACGCCCTGGCTGGAGGCGGCCTCCGGGGTGGCAGAAACCCTGGCTCAAACATCACTTCAATCAGGGAGCAGTTTATGTGAGAGAGCCACTGCGAGGGGAGAGGGGATGAGCTGGGGCAGCCTCAGAGAAGCGCCCGGGGGGCTATGGGGGGGGTGGGAGGGGGCTCTGTGGGTGGGGGACAGCACTGGCCAGTGCCGGGGCTGCACAGCCGTCCCCCGCGGTCAGAGTGAGCCCTGAGGTTGTCACCCGCAGTGGCAAGACCTGCCATCCCTTTTTGGCACCCTAGAAAAAGTCCCCCCGGTGCACCCCCCACCCGCACCTGCTTCCAACCTTGGGGGGTCCCCTCTAAAACCCACGCAGGTCCTTCGCGGGTGCGCGGTCTGCATGCTTGGGAACTGGCAAAATCTGCCTCTGTTCTGAGGGTGCTGCAGCACTGATATTGCAGGAGCGTTTTTAAAGCAAGCCCCCAAGGTTCTCGCTGATTGTGCTGCAGGGTGGCGGGGGCGTCATCCTGTCCTGGCACGCTCTGGGCTCTGTCTAGGGGCTGCAGTGCCCGAGCCCCCACAGCCACAGGCAGCACACGCTGGCCGTCCCTGGCTGCCATCCCTGCCTGTCCACGCGGTGCAGAGCCACCCCGGAGGCCAGGCCTGGGCTGTCACTGCCACCCGTTGCCTCCCAGATAGTGGGATCTGCATGAATTTTCCATCTTGAAAACTGTCATCCTTGCTTCCCAGCTTTGTTGGATCCAGTGGGCTCTGGCTACTTGAAAACACTGCAAGCTTTAAAATAGAGGTGGCTTTGCAGGATGATGGATTTCAGTGCCTTTCTGCTTCAGCTTATTGAACAGGGTGAATTTTTATGGATATCTCTTTCCTTTCCTCATCTCTATTCAGCCAAGTGTCTCCAGAGCACACACACTAGAGGAGCAGAAAACCAGGGGACATCAAACCAGGGCTGGCCCGATGGAAGAAGGGGCTTGCCCGTCTTTTCCATTGGGGTTAAGTGTGCACACACCAGTACACCGTTTCCAGAGCCCGTGTCCCAGCAGCCGCTGCACGGGGAGCGCTTTGCATGGGGAACGGCGCAAATAGGATTTGTCACCTCGTTAGGAGCGGCTCAAGGGCATCCTTCTGGCAGTTGCCCAGGGCATGGCTCTGGGTCAGCCGCAGCAGGCACAGGCGGCTGCCTTGGGGCTCAGTGAGCACCGATGGCACCGGGCAGGTGCCACGTGGGGACCCAGCACCAAGTGGCTGTCAGTGCTGCCACGACAGGACCAGCCTGTGGGACTGGATGCCTGCAGGGAGAAGCAGAGGAGGCCAGGTCCTCGGGGCAGGGGGTCCAGTGGCACAAGCTCCTGTTCTTCCCCCCCAGCGTGGGGGGCCAGGGCACCCCAGGGGGCAGCACCAGGCTGGGCTCTGCTGCTGCTCGGAGCCAGGAACCAAATGCTGGTGGCAGAGATGTGGCTCAGCACATTGCAGAGGCAATTCCAGGAAGGAACAGCGGGGCTGGCTGTGGGGTGCATGGCAAGCACCCGGTGGGTCCCTCTCCCCTGCTCCAAACCTTCCCTCCCGCACAGCCATGCGAGGCCATCTGCCAAGCAAGTCAATATGAATCAATCAATGTTCGCGCCCTCTCAATAACTCTATTACATCCTCAAGGACAGATCTAAACCACCCAAACGGGCCTGAAGCAGATGCTTTGCTGCCAGAAGAGCAAGCGCGCAGGAGATTGTAAATCACGCAACATTAATATTGTCACTGACAATGAAAATCTCTGTATCTCCGCATCTGCCTGCGAGTGGTGGCCTTCAGATGTGCTTAATAAGCACCCAAGCTCCTGCACCCGCGACGGCGGGTGGGTGAGGGAGAGACGGAGCAGACTGGGGCTGCGGCACCTTTTGCCAGGCAGCCGAGCCCGGGCAGCGGTTTGGGGTGCGCGCAGGGTGCGTGCGGGGCAAGCGCTCACCGTGGGGCTATGCAGGGCTTAGGAAGCGCACCCAGCACTGCTCCCCCGGCGCTCCCCGGGGCTTGGAGTGCGAGCTGCAACCCCTAGGGTTGTGTAAACAAAACCTGTTCTGACATACTTGAAAGAGCAGAGAGCCTTTTGCCCCGTTGCACATCATCCCAGCCCAGTGCTCTGCCCTGGGCACCCAGCCCTGCCCACAGCGCAGGGACGCTTTTGCCGGGCCAAAGCACGGAGCAGAGCAGAACATCCTCGAGATGTCAGGGACCTGCAGAACAGGAGGAGGAAAGGGCGCGACGGCGGCAGAGAGCTGATGGGGACATGCACACGCGTCTCCAGCCTTCGAGGAAGAGAGGGCTGGCCTGATGGATGCAGTGCTGAGGCACTCACCAGGCAGGAGGGAGTTATTTCAGGGGCTGGAGGGGCTGGTGCAGGGGAGAGCCGACAGGGCAGGCAAGCCCCCTTGCTCTCCCTCGGATGTTATGCAAAGCGCCTGGCCGGGAGATTGATCGGGACGTACAGGGACCTGCTGATGGAGGTGGCCGAGCCCGGGCTCGGGGGATGCAGAGGCGAGATGAAGCACTCAGGAGGATGGCAGAGAGGAAGAACCAGCGCTCAGCCTGGCCCAGGGAGCCCTCCCTGCCCACCGCAATGGAGAGCCAGGTGCCTGAGCCCACCGCAGCGGCACTGCCGGCTCTAAGCGCTCCTCTCAGCTGGAGCAAAAGCAGCCTCCTGCGGTCATGCCAGCCCCTCTTGCCGCCAGGATTCAGCCCAGGACAGCATTCCTTTTGGCATTCTTTGGATGTGCAAGACGCTATTAGAGCCGCAGCTCCGGAGCCGGCCCAGCGGGACCGAAAGGTCAGAAGACATTCTGTCGCTTGTAAATAAATAATAATAAATTACCATGTTTGAGCACACTCAGGAATGCCTCTGCGTGCAGAAACATCAGGCTGGATTAGTGCACAGCACTGACATGGGGACGGGAGGGGTGCTGCCGCCGCCACCTCCCCGCCTGCGGCAAAGGGCACGTCCCGCAGCCGCGGCAGCTCTGCCGCAGCTGAGATGTCACTGTCACGCGATGGGCAGCGCGGGACAGCCCCGCTCCTCCCAAATGTGCCTGAGACGCAGACCGAGGCCCACAGGGGCTGCACCCGCGGGATGCCTTGTCCCCACCGGCACTGGGCGCCAGCCGACAGCAGGCAGGTGAGCCATCCCGCGCTGGCCACAGGGCTGCACATGGTCCATCTGGGCAGGGTGGCCCTGCAGCCCCCCCGGGACAGTCCCTCGGCCCCTCCTGGCACAATGGCCCCGTCCCCATCAGCTGCCAGGTCCCGTGATGGGCTCTGCGTCCGACTGCAGCACCACGCTCCTCTACTCGGCTCAGGTCATGCCAGTCACATTGTGCCTGATCCCCTGGCTGGCTGTTGGCAGGGATCCGGCATTTTGGGTCAGTCAGGACAAGGGCGCGGGGTCCCCATCAGCGGGCAGCAGAACGGGGCCGTGCTGGGCTGGCGCTCGGCTGCCTTGATGGCTTCGCTCGCATGGATCTGCTGGCGGCGGGGGGAGCAGGGGGGAGCCGTGCTGCTGACGCCGGCGTGCAGGGAGAGCGGGAGGGAGCAGTTCCCGGGAGAGCAGAATCCGGCCCTGAGGAGCAGAGATGACTGCAGCCGAGACCCGCTCCCTCTGGAGCGAGGTGGGAGGCAGCTTTGCAGCAGAGCCTGGGGTGATGGCAGTGCGTCGAGGAGAGGTGAGGGGCTCCTGCTGCATCCCCCAGGAGAAGGGTCTGGCAGGGAGATGAGCCTTCTGCTCCTGCAAGTTTCAGGACAAGCTAAAACTCAGTTTATTTTTTTTGCCTCAGCCCATAGCTTGCCTCGGCCCTG
Source organism: Buteo buteo (assembly GCF_964188355.1). Taxonomy (NCBI): domain Eukaryota; kingdom Metazoa; phylum Chordata; class Aves; order Accipitriformes; family Accipitridae; genus Buteo; species Buteo buteo. The sequence goes on from NC_134197.1 coordinate 611,508, forward strand.
GCAGCTGCTCCATCTATCGAGTCTGTCTGTTCGGGTCTATACGAGCATTCATATGGAAAAGATCTGTTCCTTTGAGTCATTTTTCATTAGTTGCAATACTACTGAGCAAAGCAGAGCTGGTTTTGTAAATTAAAATGGGTTGCAGTTCAATACAGAATACTTCATTTGCAGCCAAGTTAAATAAGAGAATTGACATAAATATAATGCAATTACTTTTGCTACTTTCATAATGCCTTTATGAGGAAGATAACCATCCACATGAATACATTATCCCACAGTATCTCTGCATCATTTCTGGACTTAACTCTTTTGAGTAGTATCAGAAGAATGGATACATTTAATTAAGTATCTTATTTTAGAAGTCAATTTTACGATGATCAGGAAGCAGTATCTTTAATTTTCAGTCATAGAAGCAGCTTTCTTTTTGTCTCCAGACTTGTAATTTTAAGGAAGCGATCTTGAACAGAACTACTACATGTGTGTCTCTTGCAGAAGCTGCAAGGTCTGAGTGTCCCCTTGCAGCCCCAGACAGGAGAGGGCTCCCGGGGTCCCCCGGTGTGTAGACCGCCTCTCAGTTCCCAGCCTGGCTGCAGTCCTGGGACAGCAGAGGTTGCCCTGCTCGCTCTGCGGGGCTATCCCTTCAAATGGCCAACGCTGGGGCTTCAGCAATGGGGAGTAACGCCCCTGCGGGCGAGGGGCAGCACCAAAGCCGGAGTGCCATGCCCGGAGTGGCTGGGCCAGCAGAGCCCTTTGCTGGGCTGGGCGTAACGTAATGCCCCCTTATCTGGGGTCCTCGGTGCCCACCGGTGAGTCCCAGCGAGCTTGGAGGGCTGGGATGCAGCAACAAGGCTGTAGAGCAGGACCAGGGAGCTGGCACTTTGCTTTGCTGACTCGTTACGCTTACTGCAGCTTTTTTACCTTTCTGCTGCCTTTACAATTAATTCTCAAGTGCTCCAGTGCGGTTATTACCTGCTGCGCCCCAGCCCACCTCCACCATCTCCCTTCATTAGCAGTGACTTCTAATCAGCACAGAATTAATTGCAGGTTTGCTGGGAGAAAGGTGAGTTTGATGAAACACATTTCTAAGGGGACTGCTGTATTTATGTTGCTCTCAGCAAACGTTTCATGTGGGAACCAGAAGAGATGCAAAGGGACAGGGACATGCGATGGCAACGCAGGCAGGCAAGGGACAAGGGAGCAAAGGGACCCCTCAAGCTGTACCTTGGGTGCAGGCAGGAGGGGGAGAGGTGCGGGGCTGGCCCCAGCACCAGCCGCTCTGGGATCCCCCAGGTCCTCTGGGTCCCCATCTCCGCAGGGCCAGCACTGAGGTGCAGCAGCCTGGGCACCATCTCGGGAGCCTGACTTCACCTCAAGGGAAACCAGGCAGCTGCTCTGGCTGGAAACAGCATTCCTGGGGCAGGAGGGGTGTTCAGTGGGGAAAATAAGTTTTATATTTTAAAAAAAAATCCTTGAAAAGCATAAATCTTAGTTAATTAAGAACATGCAGGTCTTACTTAAGTGTGACAACCTCTCATGCTTTTGTTGAAGGCAAATTAACTTTTTTGCTGAAAACAAAGGCATCTTTATGAAACACTGTTTTTTGGCGAAATCAGTATTTCATTAAAAGACGCTTGCCCGTGCTCCCAAAACAACCCTCAGAAGCCACTGCCTGATGCCTGGCCTGGCACCACACGCACCCCCTCTGCCTGCAGCGCTGGAGCCAGCGGTGCGTCGGCCGCTCGAGGCCGGCAGGCGCCGGAGCCCCGGTCCCGCCAGTGCCAACCATCGCTTTCTGCATGAACACCATGGCAACCGCTGATCCCTGCTGGGGGAACCGGGCTCAGCCGAAGCCATCCACCTCCTGTGAGCCAGGATTACTGCTGCCCACTACATAACAGATCCTTGGCTCAGAACACATCCTGCCAGTTTTGTCTGCTGGCTGGTTTCGGAAAGGCAGGGCTCAGCCCGCCCCACTGCTGCTCGCCCAGGGACCATGGGGTGGACGCCCCACTGATGCTGCTTCTGCAGCTGGGTCCAAGAGACTTGAGCGCCTGGTCCTCTGCGGGCAGGGACGAGTCTGCTGGCTGAGGAAGATGCTGCCTGTGCTGCCAGATCCAGGGCACAGGCTGCAGCAGCACTCCTGCCCGCCCTGCCTGCACCCCTGCCAGCACAGCCGCTGCCCCCGCCGCAGGAGCTCACAAAGCCTCAGAGGGCACCCGACAGCAGGAAGAGGGTTCTCCCATTCCGGCTCCATTTTGTGATAGCCCTCACGATTTCTGTCTCCAAGAAAGAGACCCTGAGGGCAGAAAGCCCCCGCTAAGGTCCCTGCCTCCCCAGAGGGACCCGCTGCGGACACCCTGGCTGAGGCTGCTCCGGGCTCCCCTGTGCCAGGCTCCGCTCACAAGAGGGGGTTTGCTGTGTGCGTGATAAAAACCCGCTCATGTCACCCTATCTCACTTCAGTCTTAAAATACAGAGTACAAAGAGAGAGAACAAAATCCCTGAAACTGGATTAAAACCCTTTTGAAATGTGCTTGGTGCCGGAGCAGATGGAATCTGTTTCCGTTGGGAGGGGCCTCTGCAGGCACATTCCTATATTTGCTTTTACATCAGTAGCTATTTTAGACTTGCAATGCCACTTCTCAGCGAGTGGCCAATAAAAATATCCTCCTGGAAGCCATGGGATTCTTACTTTTGTACTTACAGCAAAGCTGCTTGTCTTGAGTGCAAAGTGCCTTCAGCTCCTTGGGGCGAGCAGCATCTTGGGTGGCCGCAAGAGAAGCCCCTGATATTGGGGATGGCCGTGGCACCTCCACAAAGGCTGCTGAGCCTCCATTGCATGCGGTCCCTGCTCCCCTCGGCGTTTCTGGCCGCGCTCCCCCCAGCCCCGGCTGGGTGCAGTGCCCCATGGGGACAGCCCCTCGGCACCGCAGTCCAGGCAGGATGCCGGCTTGCCTTTAGCCCTATGCACTAACTGGACAAGAGGCAAGGCGTCCCCAAAGCCCTCGTGGGCAGGCAGGGACGTGTTGCATGTGGGCAGCTCTGTCTCGCGGTGCAGCGTGGGGACAGCGAGTCCTGCCCAGCTCCGGCTGCAGGAGCACTGGGGGACAAGGACCCCACGGGGATGGACATGGGAAGTGGCCCCACAGCCAGGGTGTGGGTCATGGTGTGAGCAGGGCTTGGGGCTGGCTCAGCCCAGCAGCACAGGAGGGCGATGTGCCCATCTCCTAGGGTGGGAATCAATTGGCGCTCGCTGCCTGCAGCTGCCCTCCGTGGCATTTTAATGCCACAGCTTTTCATCTCAAGGCTGAGCAGCTATGTTTTTAAATATATAATATTAAGGGTTTATGACAAAATCAAACAACACTTGCTGGAGAATTGATTCTGCCCCTTGTTTCCCTCCTAGCTGGTGCCACAGTATTATTCCTCGGTGAACGATATATCGGTGCTGCAGCAGTGCAGGGTTTGGTTTTCAGGATGCTCTTATGGCTGGCTTTTCAGCATGAGGAATAGCAGCCCAGCTGCAGATGGGAGGATAAAAAGTCCCTCTAAAACTCCTCCAGAAGATCCATACTCCATTTCTGGTGGTGCAAAAACAACTGCACAATTGATTGGCTCTTAAGTCCAAATTTGTGAGTTGCAGAAAGTCACTGGCTCCAAAGTCACTTAAATTCCCCATGTGTCCCAGAGGTGCCATTAGTTCTCGGGAAGCAGAAACCGCAGAGCAGAGCCCCTCTCCTGCACACCCACCTGCCTGGAAATCATCTGAGCCTCGGAGTGCTCACATAATCCAATTGCCGGGGAATGGATCCCTGCCCTACACAGGGCAGCTTCTGCGTTTGGTTATGCAAGAGCAGATGAAGAATCCCAATCTTCCCCTTAGTTATTCCTTCCCTACTTTCTCCCTGATTGCTCAGTAGAAAAGCTTCGAGCCATCTTTAAACAAAATTGCTTCACAAATGACAAATAACATGAAAATAGGCTTCATAACCAGGAATAATGAAAGAAATCATTCACTTTGATATCAGGAGATGGTCTGTGTTAAAGGAGCCCTTCAGCCTGAATAGCAGAAAAGCACGTTGCAATTTTCATGTACTTACTGGGATAAAACATGTGACTCCATGGATGCTGCAGCTGTCATTTCATGCTGGTCTTTGCACTTTGATTCTGAATTGCATAGGTTATCTTGACACTTGCTGATAAATTTTACATCACCTCTTCTGCTGTATGTGAGAAGGGGCAGGGAGAGCATATCTGACTACAAACGTTAATGATATTTTTTAGTCCTTGCCAGAGAGTGGGAACAGCCCTGGGGATGGTGTTCAGCATCTCTGAGATCCGCCTGCCACAGCGGCCGTCCCATGTCCTGGGCCTGCACCAGAGCACAGTTGGCTGCACGGGCTCCGCGCAGACCGGGCAGCCAGGCTCGCACGAACACTCTGCAGGTTCGCACGGACAGTCTGCAGGTTCGCACGGACAGTCTGCAGGCTCGCACGAACACTCTGCAGGCTCGCACGGACAGTCTGCAGGCTCAGCCTCCCACCCGGCGCAGAGGCTGCCCACGCTGCTGCGCTGGGGCTGCAGGAGCAATGCCCTCTGCGCGTCCTAGCACCAGGAGCTGGGAGCACCCTGGGTGTCCGCAAAGCCGGCTGACGAGGTGACGGCAGAGTCCCCATGGAGTTGATGGAACTGTAGCATGTCTTGGTTCCCCCTCCTGCATGGCAGGCTGGAGAGCAGCAGGGCACCTCTGCAGCGCGGCGTCCCAGAGCCCGCGGCTCACCGAGCGCGAGCCGGCAGCCCCAAGCTGCCTGGATTCCCGGTGTGTTGCGGGAGTTGCCATCTCTGCCAACCCCCGGAGAACAGCGGCCAGAGGAGGCCGGAGGAGACCAGGGGCTGGCAGGACCCGAGTGGAGCTGGGGCTGACCCAAGCTGCAGACACCACCACAGGCTCTGCCCTCTGGAGCCCTGCTGCAGGAGGGGACCCCCCACTGCCCTTCCCAGCCCCTCCACTCAGCTCCTCACCTACACACCATTGACCAACACAATAATCTTGGTGTAATTAAGCACATATCTGAGGGAAAACTAATAATCTTCCAAAGCTTTTATCCCGGCAGCTATGAAGATAATGGCTAAAAATAGGTGTGCCCATACCGACCGGCAATTAAAACATCATCATTTTGATTCCATCATGTTTTAGTGCAGAGAGGGCTCTGCTGGGAGTTAGATTAGCTTGATGTGGCAAATTTACTCATCAAAATATGTATAAAAAGTGGGGCAACTCGGAAAAGCACCAGAAAGCAGACCCCGGCAGAGCTCCCCAGTCACATGCTCCACACCGGAGGGAGGCAGGCACTGCCGGTGTCCAGCGTTGTGCGTCCGCAGCGTGGGGTTCGGCCATGGGGGCTGGCGCCCGGCTGCGGCTCCCCAAGCGTGGGGCTGCCATGCCCAACAGGACAGGCGAGGCACAGCCAGAGGCAGGGCTCTGCACTAGCAGCGGGGCTCGCAGCATCCCTGGGCAGCACTCCGCTTCCCAAAATCCCTTCTACCGCGCATTGCCCCTCCGGGTCTGACTGGAGCAGCCGCAGCACCGGCGCCTTTTCTCCACCTCGGCAATGCCTTTGCCCTTCTCCCCTTTCTTCCCCAGTTTAGACAGAACAGCTCAGGGTTCAGAGAGGAGTTCGCCCCAAAGAAGTTCAAGTGTTAGGAAAATCTCTAGTGCAAACAGATTAATTAATCTAATCAGACACATCTCTCTAGAGGAATTGGATTAGTGCTTTTTGGATAAGGATTGTATTAAGCTGATAAGATAAGTTACAAATGCAATGAGATGCTGATTTATTGCAAAGAGAGGACTTGACAATTCTCACAGGTTCATGATCTCATCCTTAGGGCTGCAGGTTGCTGCTAGGCAAATAAAACAGCAACGTGCTCCAAAGTTTCCTTCAACATTGCAGAAGCCATGGAGCCCTGTACGGCCAGGGAGTCACCTCTGCCAAGGCACCTGCTGGCACCAGGCTGGCTGCACAGCCAGAGCTGCACAGGCACTGGTCTCCCAACCTCCATACCCAGTGCTGCTGAAAAACTGAACTTTGGGGGTCTTCACACAGCACCTGCCCACACCCAGGGGTAAAGAGTGGCTTGTGTGTGTATTTGCATGCTGTTAGTCACCCTGCTGTTAGGTCTGGGAGCTTTAATGGGGTCGTGATGCCCTTGGGAAGGCCATGGGGGTGCTCAAGGGGGCTGCAAAGTCTTTAACTACCCCACAACATTGACTGCTCTTTCTTGCCAGTTGCAGCTCAGTTCCATGAGGGCAAAGGCTGATGCACCAATAAGGACAGCCAAGATTTGATTTTTTTAAATTTATTGCCAGAACATGAGCATATTTGGAGGAAGATTTTATCTGAAGATACAAAATTCTGCTCCTCGCCTAGCTCACACTTGAAGTGCCAGAAGAGACTTCTCTGCTCTCGTCTTGTGTGAATGCGAAGTACCATCTGTTTCCTCTTGTACCACAAGTCTTGGCATGCAAAGAGTTACCAGGTGCTTCACTGTCTGTCTTCACTCTGAGGCAGAAAAGTCCCCAAGACACGTAATCAGGGCAGCACATCCTTTACAGTATGTCCATTAAGTGACTGTCCATGGGACACCAGACATCTATTGGCCATTTAATCAAGTGTCATTGGTAGTGTCTACCGACATTCAGCATATTTAAATGTACAAGTGCAGCTCACCGCCCATGGGCTCCAGTGCCATTTCAGCAGCTTCCCTCTGTGCCATCTGGTGGCACTGGGACTTGCTCTGGCTCTTCAGGGACAGATGGGAATGTTTCCAAGGTCCTTGTCTCCCAGGCAGGGAACAGCACGGATGCACCATGGCACAAGGAGTTGGGTTCACAGTGTGCCCTGGAGCAAAGCATGGTCTTGGCTGTTAAAGGGAGGAATGGTGCATGCATGGAGGGACCAGCTCACCTCGTGCTTCAGCACCTGGTGACTGGTGTACAGAAGGGGACAGGCCAGGAGGTCTCCTTGGCAGGTAGGGCATGGAGTGGGCAGGAGCACATCAGCAGGGCAAGGTGCCCAAGCTCAGTGCCAGCCTTCATTAGGCGCTCAGTAAGCCATGCCACAACGGCTTTGTCAGCAGCCGTTTTCCCCGCCTCCGGATTTCCCTACAAAGCTGTTGCTTTTCTTGCTGCAGTTCCCTCAGCATCACTTCAGGAGCCTGAGTGAATGTCTCTACACAGCTACACTTGTCCTTTGCTCAGCTCTGTGCTGCCAGCACAGCAAAAATACGGCTGAAACGCACATAGCAGCAGCCGCCCAGGGAAGTGCCATCGGTCATAGTTACAGGGTGCTTAACAAAGTGTAATGAAATGGCAGGTGCAGGCGCTGCGCTTTCCGGAGTCCCATCTATTAGTGGGGAGGGGACATGAATGCTAATCCTCCAGCCCTGCTCCCCCGCTATGCTGTGAGCTGCCACTGCCCCCAGCAGCAGGCCTGGCTCTGATGAGGACGTGGCTCTCTGGGTCAGCACTCCAGGCCCAGCTCCCCATGGGCTCAGGGCACACACTCAGACCTGCTGAGGAAGCCCCACGGCACGTGCTCTCCTCCCTCCTTCACCTTCTCCAGCCACCTGGACAAAACCAGGCAACCCAGAAGGCTGGCCAGACACATCTTCTCCTCCCAAGCCTCGTCTGGGCTTGTTTGTGCCCATGCGAGGATCTTCCGCGCAGAGGCTGCCCCAGCTAGCCCTACAGAAAATGCAGCAAATCCCCCTCTTTTCCAAGCCCCCCAGTTCCCCTCCACAGCCATTCCTGGGGTGACTGTGCAAACTGGGACAAGGCTGAGGAGCCGCCAGCACCACAAGGAGCAGAGGGGATTCCTGAAATTGCTGCTCTGCAGGCCAGTGAGTGACAGGGACGCTGGCTGCCTGCGCACCTCTTGAGTTTGCAGGTTAATTCAGCTGGGAAAGCGTCTTTATGAGCAGGCAGCAAACACACCCGCTCACTACCGCCCACCTCTCCAGCCATGGCCTCTCCTGCCCCAGGAGAAGAGGATGAAAAGTTCACGGAGTGAATTTCTCAGCTGGAAGAAAGGCAGAAACAAACACAACTTGAACTATCACAGCAGGTGCATTGTTGCCTGCTGCTCAGGAATCAAACAGGCAAATGACTGATCTTAAATACAGGCAGCCGCTCCCCAGCAGCCAAGTGGGGCATCCAGGAGAGGTGGAGCTGCCTCTGGCCAAGGACCAGCCTTTGTTTCTCCATCATGGGCACCAAGCAGGGCAGGAGCCTCCTGCAGCCCCAGCGGGCAGAAAGCTCAGCCAGCCCCAAAGGTAGCCAGGCTCTTGAGCAGACACAAAGCTTCTGCCCACAGTCAAGGCAAAGCCTTTTCTAAGCAAGCAGATCCAGCCGCAGTGCTCCTTCTGCTGCTCAGGAATACCAACAGTGGGAACTGGAGACTCAGCTGGGCTGGGTTGTCCAGCTGCCCCGGAGGGGGACAGCAGCTCCCTCCCACTGCTTGCCATTGCTGCTGTCCTGCCCGGGCCGAGGGAGCTCCCCTGGCCACTGGGGCTTGAGAGCCTCTATCCTTCTCCAGGGTTTTTAAAGCACCTTCACCATGGCAGTAAAGTGCTGCACAAAATTAAAGAGCCCAGAACAGAAAGTTGCTTTTCTTTCTGTTCCTTCGGGCAGAGGAGATAAAAGCAGATGTCATTGCTACCCAGCTTTGCTCCACACGACTATATTGCAGCCATATACCCAGGCAGCATGACAGGCACTTAGACTCCACCACGCTCAATCACGCCAGCACAGCGGCAGTACACAGCCTGCAGAGGGAATGGGTCCAGCTCCATCCAGCCTGGCAAGTGCGTCAGGGGAGTTTCTGCTCATAGAGGACTATGCAGCATGCTGCTTTCCTTGGGGACAGGCAGCTCCCAGGTGCTGGGGAGAGGCAGTGCCACTGCTACAGCTGCACCCGGCTCCCCCATCCCACCAAGCCACCAGCCAGAGACCATTTGGCGGCACAGCGCAGGGGGCTGGCGCAGGACCAGCAGGGTACAGACCCGCACCGATGGGCAGCACCTCCGGGGTCAGGCTTCTCTAAAACCCAGAGGTTTGCGGAGCCGGAGCTGAAGTGGGCAGCGCAAGCAGCGGCCCTTGCTCCATGCGGCAGCTGCGGCACTGGGCAGCATCAGGCAGCACCAGTTTGCACTCTGACTCAGCTGTTCCCGGCATGCGTTTGCCTGGGAGCTGGGCAACCCGCATCCCTACTTCCCTTGCCTTTTCCAGCTGTGTGAGCTTGCTAACTACAAAACAGCCGTGTGTTTTCTAGGTAAGACAGAAATCCAGCAGAAGTGGTGATCTTGCCACTTCGGCACAACCTGTCATTGTCCCAGGGTTAACAGAAGGCATTTAATTACTGTATTTCTTTTCCCTTTCCACAAAGGCATCTCTAGCCAGCACAATAGCAGTGCAGCTAAAGCCCAGCCTAATCCTGCTTCGCTCATTACTGCAAAAGGTGAAGGAAGGGGTTTGCTGCTTTGAAGCTTCTTCAGAGGCTCTCTGGGGGGCTGATGAGCACGAGGTGCTCAGTACTGCCGGGAGGGAGGGTCTGATCATTAGCGAAACCAGCTGCTAGCTCCGCAGTGGCCCAAGCGACGGGACTCCCCAGGTGAGCCACACGCAGAGCCGGGCAGGAGGCCATCAGAGAGCTGGACTGCGGATTCCCGTCTTGATAGAAAAGGTTGGTGAAGGAGAGAGACGGGGCTCCGTCTCCTTTGATCCAGGCTTTCTCCAGAGCAGCAGGGCTTCGATTCAAAGCGTTGCAGGAAAGGAATATGCAAACTTTCCGCCCCCCCCCCGCCCCGCGGCAGGCGTGCCAGCCCTGCAGCAGGAGCAGCTCCCCGCCAGCGCAGGCAGCCTTGTGCGAGCCGAGAGCACCCTCTGCTGAGCCACTGCAACACCGCAGCCTGGCCGGGCCTGGCGAGCGGGAAGGCGGCCTGGCTGAGGCCGGGCCCCGCGGCCCGTCCTGCCGGAGCCGCGGGGCCGGAGGCCTGTCCCACACGGGCCAGGCGCAGGCTCAGGCTCAGGCTCCGCGCTGCCCCAGGCCAGCCCTGCAGGCGGGGGGCGGGCGGGCTCCGCTGGCCCCGGGGGCTCTGGGCGGAGGCTGCAGTGCCAGGCCTTCCCCGTGTCACCCCGGGCACTGCTCCCCCCGGGCTGCCGGCCCCCCAGCTGGGCCTTTCCCCGTTCCCCGCCCGCCGTGCGCTCCGCGGCCGCCAGGGGTCGGTGTCGGCCCGCAGAGCCGCGGGGCCCGGAGGCAGAAGCCGCCGGGGCAGAAGGGGGCGGCCGGGCCCGCTGCGGCTCCCGGGCCGGCCGAGAGGCGGAGGCCGGGCCGCCCCGCGCTGCCGCAGGCCTTGGCCGTGGTGGCGGGATGCACGGGACCGGCAGAAGCCCCTCGGGCGGCCCCTGGCACAGCCTGGGTCGAGGAGAGGCTTGGGGGGTTGCCTCCGCTCCCCCACCTCCCCCCGCATTTCGCATTTCGACTGCTGTGCGCCCGGTGCCCGCGCCCTGTGGGAACCGCTCTCCCCTGGGGCAGCAGACGGCCGGGGAAAAGTTATCCCTCGTCACTTGTTCGAGATAGCCATCACTTAACATTTAAAAAATAGCTTTCATTCTTCCCTCAAAGATTTCTGAAGGCCTCCGTGACGATGACTTATTTTATAATCGATAACTGTTGGCATCGTGTTAGACCATAATTCACGCTAAAACACTTGGCCCATCAGTCATCGGGTTACGACGTTCATTGGTCAAACTGCTAAAATACTGCCTGCTGCCTCTGTGGTGGAGCAGGAGAGATGTGCCGGCACCCCTGGCCCGCTGCCCACCGGCAGAAGTTTGGCTCCCACCTTACTGCTCCCACCTCGCTGCTGCAGCACCCACAGCTGAGGGTGTGAATTCCCAGGGCTAACGTGCACTGCAAGTCTCACTTACAGTGCCTTTGGCTGCTCTCAGTGCCTATAGAGCACCCACAAACAGGTCCCCGTCCCCTCAGACACGCTCAAAGATGTTTGACCCTGGCGTGGCAGTGAACACCATGTGTTTGAGTTCTGGTGTGCTGGTAACACGGCAGTTTCTCAGGGCCTGACCAGAAAAGGATGTGGCAACTCCACCACAAAAGGTTGGCTCCCTGTGGCCATGCATAGGGATGTTTGGAAATCGTGTAGCCTTTGCTAACACTCTTGCTTGGAAACTTTTGGCTGAGTTCATGCATTGCAAAAAGCCAGCAGAAAAGATAGGTGCAAATCCCTCACAAGCCCAAAGCTCATGAGGTGCTTTCTGCCTCCAAGGAGAATGCACCATTGCTAGGAACTCTGGGATCTTGGGGACTGCTGCCGGGGGGGGGTCACAGCTTCACACCACAATACATCACAGTGTAACTGGAACATTTGCAACATTACAGCTGACTGAGTTGAAAAAAATATTTTTTTTTTAAAGAAAAACCTTCCCATGTTACTTAAGATCTGACAGACACTTAAAAAATGCTTTGGCTGGATAGAGCCCTGCAGGGCACAAGATAGCATCTTCTGGGGCCTGGGAGAGTGGCTGCCAGGTCTGCAGGCAGGGAGGCTGGCTGGGGTGACAGCAGGCAGTGTTGTTCTCCTTGTTCTGTTTGGACCTGCGCCCAGAAACTTTAGCAGCGGAAGCAAAACTGCAGCCCTGAATACACTGAAAAATAAAATCAGTGGGAGAAGACTGTAGCAAGGAGATTTTTGCACCAGAGCCAGGCAGTTTGCTGCTGTGTCTCTCTCCCTGAGAAGAGCCAAAGCATTCTGCAGCCACTCAGAGTTCAGCCAAACCAGCTGGGCCAGGTTGCCTTCTCGAATGGCGGAGCTGAATTTGTGGCCCTGCAGCTTTCACACTGTATGAAGTCATTTTGTTGACCTCCTCTTGAGTAACTTCCTCGCTCACAACTATTTACCTCTTCCAGCTGCCCTTAAACCCTTTTCTGGGCTTTACGACCCAACTACTGCAGTTTGTTCAAGTGCGGGTGGTGAGGGCTTTGCATTTTCTGTGAAACACCATTTCCATGCAATGTTTCGTTGTCACAAAGCTGGACTGGGTCATCACGCCTACATTCCCACCAGCTGGACTCTTGCTGGGCTCTTTGAGTTGCTATGAGAGACCTATGGTATTTTTCAGGTCATCGCCCCATGCCCCTCCATGCTATCCCAGCGGCACGTGTAGGATGTGCTCCCAGTCAGGGCTCAGGCTGTCAGGGCTGTGTCCTGCACAGACAGAAACACAAGCAAGGTTACTACAGCGGTGCTTGTGCTGCATGTCATTGGTGGGTGTGGGATGCTCTTGCTCCATGGCGTACTGCCCCAGCCCTTCCCCTCCTCCTGCTGGGTGCCAGGCCACAGTGCCCAGTGCCATCAGGAATGCAGATACCCAGCTCTGAACCATGCTGTGGCCCCTCGTGACTTTCGGTGTAAAGGTCCCAGCATTTCCCTCTGTGCCAGTACCTCGGAGAGGGAATTTTGCTTTCCCCTTCTTGTCCTTCCTTTCAGCCTGCAGCGCCTTCCCAGCCCTATAAATACCTGCCGCGCTGGAGGAGAGCTCTGCTGCCGTGCCTCCCTGGCTGCCCACCCCGCAGGCTCACACGTCTCAGCACCTTCGTTCTCAGCATAAACCCTTTAAATCACACCTCGTCTAAAAGCGTGAGGGACTAGCAAACAACACAACTTATATTGGTTCCTGGGCCATCTGGGAACCTGATTTAGATGTAACATTTTCTGCAGTCACCTGGAGGAGGCTCTGGATGAAATATTTCAGGGCTATTGATTTCTATATCCATCAGTCAATCCCCTTTATTCTTCCTTGTTACTGCCAAAGCCATCAGTGCCTAACAAGCCACATGGGCTTCCCACTGACCTAACACTGTTCCCTTGACCGTGCACGGCCAGCCTGTCCCGCTGCCCACACGAGGTGACAGAGCACGCCTTATTCGCTGGTCCCAGAAACGAACCGTCAAAAAACCCCAGCGCGGTCAGTGTGTCCAGCCTGCCAGGGATACCTCCTGGAAAGAATCTCTCCATCATGCTTTCGGCCGGAGAGTTCTTTGGCACCTGGCAGCGCTGCCCGAGCGGGCACGGCCGCGGCGGGTCACTTGCCGAGCGCGGCAATGACTGTGACGTGTGGCCGGTGCAGGTGGCGTGGTCACCGGCTGGGCCTCTGCCGCGCTGGGGTGTGGGTGCTCATGGACAGGCGCCCGGTGCTGCTGCTGCTGGGGAGAGCGAGCTGTTGAGAGCGCGGCGGTGCTGGGCCACAGGGTCCTGCTGCGCAGGCCGGGGGAGCACGGCGCAGGAGGGGAAATCCCAGCTGGCTGCAGTGTTTTAGACAAGGCTGCAACAGAAACGAGTACGATGCGTGATGCGATGCTCCTTAGCGCACACAGATGGCCACGGGAAGCGGGAGTCCTGCTTTTAGCAAACACTTCAAACTGATCCTTCCGTGGTTGCAGCCCTGGCCCTGGGGTGGGGGCAGCCAAGGCCCGTGGGTCGTAGCAGCAGAGAGGGGTGTAAATCCCTGGACTCCTGCAGCAGCACGTGTTGCTGCTCCTGAGACTGGTTATTGCCAGCAAAGTGCTGTGCTTTGAACACTAGAGAGCAGTGGGCCTTTGCAGGGACGGCGCGCCTGCCCTGCCCAGGCTCTGTGCTTCTGCATCCTCCATCTGGGGGAAACCAGCCTCAAGCTGCTTGAGGGGGCTGTGGCTGGGAGGGGGGCTCAGGCCTGCAGGTCCCACGAGAGGTCCTGCCCACGGCCATTCTTGCAGTTGTGGTGGGCACGGACCCCTTCTCTGGCAGCGGCTCCCTGCTCCCCCAGCCCGGTTTTGCAGAGACCTCTCCTGAGGTGGAGGACGGGGAGTTCCCCGTCGCAGGTCCCCCCCAGCCGCCAGCCTTCCCTGTGCTCTGCCCTCCTGAATTGCTCCTGCTGCCCCGGCTGGGCTCTGGGACACCAACAAGCGAAACCAGGGCAAACTTAGCATGGCAAGGCTTGGTTCTCTGAGGCCTCGCTGGCTTTCCCTGCCTGACCCTCAGCTTTCCCTGCTGGAGACACCAGCGACCAGAGGAGCAGGTTTCTTTAAACACGGGAGACGCTGTATACAGCTTTGCACTGAGCTGCTCATCCAACACATACCCAAAGGCTCTGTGTTTATTTTCCTAGATAAGTCAATGACTGAAAAATGAACTTTCTAAGTTCACCTGAGTTACTCTGGGTTGATATTTAATGAGAACAATAACCTTTGGCAGCTGGGGCGACACCATCCTGGCTGTGCATTCAGTAATAGAGACACTTGATAACGAGGGCGTAACTGCACAGACAACAGTCTGGCTTTAACCAAATCACAAGCTCATGCAATTTCAGATGCGCAGCCCAGTCCCTTGTCACCTCTGATTTTTCACTAACTTTTTTGCACATGAAATGCAAAAACCCTCACTTGTACCTGTCTCTCCCCATCTCGCCCTGACTGGGAGGTGTGTTTAATGAGCCCCCACGTATGAAAGGAAGAGAAGAGGAGAGGGAAGAAACTGTTATTTAGCCCAAATCCGAAGGCTGTGACTGGCACTTTCATTAAGGGAAATTGATTAACTGATGCTGATTGTGCTTGTTGCTCTTCCTGGCTGCTGCTAGGGCCAGGGCTGCTGCGGCTGTGCTGCACAGAGGTGCCGGGCTGCAAGGCCTGGCTCATCGCGTCCTGCTCTCCAGGATACTCAGCTGATGTGTCCATGATTCACAGGCACCCAGGGAGAAAACAACAGGCAGCCCCTAACAAACCATGCGCCGCTCTTGAGTGCAAGGGTGGTGCAAGGGGTGCAGAGGCGAGAGCCATGCCTGTGGAGCAGGCAGGGGAAAAGGACCACTTCTTGGGCACCAAAGCAAGAGGCGTTTTAATTAAACGAAGTTGGCAGCTTTTTTCAGTCCAGTAATCTTCATTTCATAGGGTGTGCTGCAAAAGTGTGCTCTCAGAAACTTAATGTTGTGTGAAACTCATAGTTAGGAGGAACGGGGCTAACGTGTCCATCCCTCACAACCTCACAGGGTGCAGATGGAGCTAACCGCGGCCGTGATTTCAGTTCAGGTTCTTCGTTACATGGGTGTCCAGAGCACAGCCTGGGTGAGGGTGGCCCCCCGGCAGCAATCCTGCCCCAGCAACTCGCATGGGCTGTGGAATTGTCTTCAGCCCCCGCTTCCCGCCAGCCTCCCCAGGGGCCCCGCAGCCCCGCAGTGCAGTCCCGGTCCCCTGGAAGACCCAACGGGGGGACATGGCTCAGGTGTCGGCAGCGGCCAGAGCCCCAGCACGCCGTTGTGCTCACCCCCCTGCAGGACACCCGTGACCATCGACCCCGTCGCTTTGCTCCCCCATCACAGCCGGCGTCCTCACCACACTCCAGTGACTCATGGGTTTGTCAATGAGCAGGTGGCATTAGCGGCCAGGAAAAGCAATTTGTGAAGAGAGGGCTCCTGCCTTCGCAGCCACCTCTGCAATTTAGTTGTTCAGCATCTCAAAAGTTTGGCAGTGGCTGAAGCCAGAATGCCAGTTCTGTATGATAAATACAGCATCTGCGTGCTGCTGCTGGGGATAAAATATTGTTGATGACCTTTCTGAATGAAATCTTGGAGCACGTGGAATAAATGTAGAAAAGGTCATAAGTGGAAACTTTTATTATGTGGTAAAGTCAAATGTCATTTCTAATCAGTTAGTAGACACCTGGGCCTGTGGTGCATGCCTGCCTGCCGCCGCGTCCTCCCCGGGAGCAAGGAGAGAGGCTGCCAGGCGCACGCTCTCCTGCCTGCACGAGCCTGCCCGCACAGGCAGGCGTGCTCCTCCAGCCGCCCCACCGCAGCAAGCAGCGTGCTCTGGGGAGTCACCCCCCAGGGACCGGGCTGTCCCACCCCACCTGCTGCTCACGGCTGCAGGGTGTCCCCAATGCGTCTGCAGCTGCAATGGGGCTGAAAGGGACAAAACCCAGAGCGGGCAAAATTAGCCTGGAAAATAGGGGCAGCTCTGGCAGATCTTGTCTTAAAATGAACCCAAGGGAGCATTTGGGGGTTGTTATTATTATTTTGTATTACTTCTAGACAATGTGAAGTGGCTGAAATCTCATTCCTGGATAAAGTGAGATGGGGACGAGGTGCAGCGTGCCACCACGGGACCCTGCCAGGTGAGGATGCCTTCGGGGGGTGCGAAGGGGACCTGCCAAGAGGCTGGGTGGCAATCTGTGCCATACTTGCTGGGGCGGGAGGGTGCCTGTGACCTCAGCTCTGAAAAACTCAAGCGCCTGGCAATGTTCTGACCGTAAAAGCGTTACTCGGAAGATGATGCAAAAGAGGCAAAATCAGGAAAAACTCCTGCGAGTGCCCTGTCCCCTGGGCCCAGCCAGGGAGCGGGAGGGCAGTGCCCGGCGGGGACTGTGGCAGGGCTGGCCTGCTGCCTGCTGCCTGCCTGCCTGCGTTTCCCTGCCTGCGCCAACCGGGAGGGAGGGAGGGAAAGCGCATCTGTGCGTGAGCAAGCAGCGGAAAGGCTTGGTAGCATTCACACAGATGTCTTGCTCCGAGACCGCTGTGGGTGGATATAACTGTGCTTAACACAGGTCTTTAATGTTTGCTTTGGTGTTGCAAACAACTGTTTCAGTTGCACGAAAAGCAAAATGTAGACAAAGCATTTTGTTTTCAAAGGCTCATTAACTGCAGCTGCAAGCCAAAGTGCCACTGAGAGGAATCCTCAGCAAGCTCCTCTCTCGCCAGGTCTTCTCCTGGCTGCATTTCACAAATGTTTCTAAGAATGTGAGTTTACTTTGTATGAATGTTTTAAGAAACAGCGTAATTGAAATTCTCTTCCCAGTGCCGGGGAAGATGACTCATACATCACTCTGTTATTTTCTGTATAATAAACAAGATGGAAAGCCGGGGTTGGAGGAGCTGGACTTAACAAATAGCTGAAGCTCTTTGCATTCAAACAGAAATGACATCAACATTTAAATCCCAAACAACCCTGCTAAGATTACATTTGCAGTCAGTGTAAAGGGCCCAGACAGCCGGGAGCAACGGTGCAAATGTGTGTTTGCATTTATCTTTTGCAATAAATATTTCCAGTTGTGTACATGAAAAATTACGTAATTTGGGGGGTTTCAACATTTTGGGTCTTTAAGCACATACATCAGCAGTCTGCTAGGTTTGGGCCTTTCCATAATGGGCTCGGGAATCAGGAAGCACTTCGCAGCCACGGCTCTTTCAGCGGGATCCCTGCCGTGCCTGATCCCGGCTAACCCCAAACGGGGAGGTGGGGTGATGAAGTGGCTGCAGCGGGCGCAGGGGCGAGGGGCTGGGGCAGGACTCAGCCCGCTGTGCCTCGCCGCTCCCCAGGACCCCGCGCTGCCGCAGAGCCGTGCCCCTCTGCATGGGAGCAGCACGCTGCCTTCGCCTGCCCGCCTCGGCTAGAGGGGCTGCCTTGGCAGGGGCTCGGCCGAAGGCTCGGCTCGGCTGGCTCCGCGCAGCAGTGGCAGGAGCCATCCCACGGTCCGTCACTGCCGAGGCGGGAGGTGTCGTCCCCCTGCTCAAGTCCAGCTCCCGGGATGGTGCCATGCCTCTGTGGGATGGGGAAGCCCACGGGGAGCACTGTCAGGCTGTGACCAGGCCACTTCTGCACCTCCCCAGGCCCCGTCCTGGCCGCCAGCCCCGTCACTCTCCGTTGGCAGCTCCCGCACTACCGGCCTGTCGGCCGAAGAGACCTCGCGTCTGCCTGGCCGTCCTCCCGCCCGCCCAGCTGGGCCCCCCTCCCCGTGCCCCCCAGCATCCCCGGTGCTGGCAGCTCGCTGACAGAGGAGCGGTGCCAGGGCCGAGCAAGCGGTGCCGGCTTTTCTCCTTCTCCCTGTGCAACTGTGTAAAGGGGGAAAAAAAGCGATGGTCTTTGGGCGATGGACCAACGTCTAACGGAGAAATGGGAAGGCCGGACACATCCCCATCAACGGCCGGTCCAAGAAGTGAGGGCAGCTGCCTGCGAGGCTGCAGTCAGCTCCGGCTTCAGCTTCCCCAGAGCCTCCTGCTGTTACGCTCAGAGGAAGTTTTAAAACACATCCCTGAAGGCTCGGAAACAGCCTCCCCAGCCACCCCAGTGCGTTCTTGCTCCCACCATGTCCCCGGCCCGGGTGCTGGGGCTCCTGTCCCGCCAAGGCACCATCCCCGAGCCCCTGGCATGTGCCCGGCAGTGGCAGCTCAGGTCCCTGCAGGGGCCGGGCAGCCCCGGCGCTCGGGGAGCCTCGCCGGCTGTGCTTTCCCACCCGGCCACCCTGAGCTGCAGCCGCCGTGGAGGAGAGAGGGAGAAACCACGGAAAACAAATTGTTTTCCTCTTGCATTTCTCTCTTTTGCTAAAAGCCCCAGCGCAGTAATCTGAGTGGCATTGTTTAGCCAATTACTAATTTACTAGGAATTAACTTTAATGCATTAATAAATGTTGTCATTTTCCTGACAAATTATCATAATAACGCATTTTAATGGGCTGCAGGAGTCGGGAGAATAGTGGGAAATAAATATATTTTAGTATTACTTATTCAGTACATCTGTACCTAATTATATTTGCAGAATAATTACACTGCCACTACTTCCCCGAACTGTGTTTGTGTCAGCAGCACGGGGGTGATAAATCCCTGCCAGGCGGAGGCAGCCCCCCCGCAGCGGTGATTACAGCCCTTCATCACCCGCGGGGGAGGCCCCTGGGTGACACTGTCCGGCCGGGCCCGCCGCCAGCTGCCCTGATTTACTTACCTCTGCGCAGGAGAAACTAATTCAGGAGACGGATTGCTGGAAGGACCCTCCGTGTGAAACATGAATCATTCTTTAATCACAGCCTACCCTGGGCTAAAGAGCGTGGCTCCAAGGTACTGGCAGGGAGAGGAGGGCTCCAGCGCAGCGATGGGTTGGAGGAACCCCCTGCATCCCACTGCGGACCCTCCGCAGCCCCCGAGCTTCGCCCTGGCCAGGGGTGCTGGAGCCCCAGAGCCGCAGGGTTCCTGTGCAGAGGAGGGGGCGGTGGGACAGGGTGACGGGGGGCTGGATGCGCCGGCTGGCTCCGTCAGCGCCTGGCACGTGGCATCAGCTGCCTGGAGAGGGGCTGGGGGACGGGCTCGCATCTGCCGCGTGAAGGGCGTAGAGCAGAAACCGTGACACTCTGGGCCTGGCCAGCCTGAGGGCTTCTGCTGCTGTTTGCGGGTGCTGTGCCACCCCACGGGGCAGGGACAGGGACAGGGACAGGGAGAGAGGCCGGACAGACTGGCAGTGCTGCGGGCAGGGTGCTGACGCGGAGAGCCTGGGGCCCTGGTGCAGTGACAGAGCAGCTGGCTGCGCTCACGGATGCAGGAGGACAGCAGGACAGGAGGACAGCAGGACAGGAGGACAGCAGGACAGCCCTGCCCGCGCTCTCGCAAAGGTCAGCGCTCAGGCTAGCTGTGGCACCGCTCCATCCTGCCACTTCGTGTGGGCTCTGATGGGTCCTGGACAGCAGCGACGAACCACAATTATGCGAGACCTTTCGATCATAACAGATTTATTCAAAACTCATGCATAAATATTAATGTCCCCAAAGATTTTGAACAACTATTTGGCATAAGCAGAGCAAATATTTAAATCAAACCTGACTGCTGTGCATTGCAAACAGACGGGGCAGTTCTGCACACGATGGCACCTCTGGCAAAGCCCGTCTGCGCGCTGGCCTTTCTGGGAGCCCCACAGGCTCCTGCAACGTGCACGGCACGTGAGCCTGCAGCCGCAGATGCCCTCCTCTCCCCTGCTTTCAAGGTGATTGTTTCAGCCGTGCAGGCAGCTCCCGGGCGAAGGGGAGCACCTCTGCCTGCCTCATCCTGGGCTGGGGGACGGGGCAGCCCCCACCCCGCGATCCCCCTCCTGCGGAAGGGGCTGGCACACAGCATAGTGCCCACAGCCAGCAGCACGGTCAGACAGCTGCCGGTGCTCAGGTGTGTTGGCAGTAATTGGCCACAAGTTTCAGCCCCTTTGCCCCGTTCTCACCCCCTCTCTGAGGGCAACGCACCGGGCGTGCAGTACCTGACATATCTGCTGTAATGAACAAAGATGTATGTGCTGTCATCAGACAGCGTGAAAGGTTATGAAATTATAACTGGCTCCTCCTAGCATTGATGAAGCATGTCCACTTTAGGCAAATTGCTGTTTTCCTGGTTAATGGTATTTCAGCTGCTCTCCAGGGAGTTGTCCAAGGGCTGGTGCAGGGCTGTCCCCCTCCTGCTGGCAGCCAGGGCTCCTGGCCCTGCAGGGCTCAGCGGTGAAGGGCACAAGCCGGTGGAGTGGGGCACTGGGCAGAGAGTGGGGAGCCGGCGGTCGGAGGCTGATCTAAAACCTTCCTTGCTCCTACTCCCGCTGCTGCTCACAATGCGGCTATACAGACCCAAAAGCGAAGACAATGGTTCAACCCCCGGTGCGACTGCCTGTGATCTGTCCTCACGGAAGAGATAAGCTCTTTGCTATAGGAAATGCAGAGACTTCGCAGGTCCTGCCTGCTTTCTGATCAGGCTGTGCACTAATGACACAATCGATGCTCATTGATTGTTCATGGCCATAATATCAGGATGCTATCAGCCAAAGTGGCAATTGCACAGACACCCGGTGTCTCTGGCAGTCGCAGTGCAAAGCAGAGATAACAGAAGTCAGCCCATTCAGCACTGATGAAATAATTGTTCAGTCTGTGCCGCGTGGGTGAACGTGCCGCTGCACTTCATGGCTGTCCGGGTGAGCGGTGCCATGCTCCTTCCTGGCCGGGCGTCCAGGTGAGGTGAAGGGACAAAAGAGGTTCCTGCTTCATTGGCATCCCAGGGTGAGCTGCTGGTGTGCAGAAGAAGCAGGAGTCATTCAAGAGGTCACTGAAAGGAAATTTTTCTGCCTCAAAGCATATGGGGATTCTCCGCCTGGACACAGGATGCTCTGCAGTCTCCTTCCGACGGGAGGGACTCGTCAGTGTTTGTCTCTCACCCTCAGCTATAGGAGGTGGGTGAGGTTTTAAGGCAGACCTCAGGGATGCATTTGGGCAGCCGGCATCTCCGGGGCCTGACTCCTGCCGCAGGCTTGAGGGGCAGCTGTGCCGCTGCCCCACTCCACAGCACACAGCCCGGTGCTGCTCTTGTGTGGGGCTGTACCAGGCTCTGGGCATGCTTCTGCCTTTTCCCCTCTTCCTCAGGTGCCTTGCCCTGCTCCCTCTCATGCTCCTGGCTCTCAGCGAGCATTCAGCAAACAAGGGGAGCAGCAAATAGCCTCGTTTACAAATATCCTGGGTATACCTGGAGCTTACACAGAACTGGATCAAGAAAAAAAGTGCCCACAAATGTGCTTTTGGTGTATGATTTCCTTTAGGTTTAAAAAACAGCCCCAGTTCTGTCCCTTCCAACAACAACAACAAAGAGAACCTCTCATAGGTAAGGAGGAGCAGGGGGCAAGTGGCAAATTGCAGCAATTTCCTGTAGAAATGGGCTGGTTTGAGGCTACAGATGTTGGCACCAGTTTGTCTAAAATAAAAATAATTGCAGACCATTAAAATAAAGCAATCTCTTCAGATGAGAAACAATTATGCTTTTCAGGCAAATGTACATGTCTTTACACCTAGTAATTATCAATTACAGAAGATACCTGCTCTGTTATCTCAACAGCATCTCCAGTTATCTTCTCAGGGCTAATTGCAATGGATTTAATTCAGAACTCAAACACTAATGATTTTGACCTTTATGCTTATTCCTGATGTGTGATAACACTTTAAAGGCTGAGCAAAACTGATCTGCCTGTTGTTTGCATTGTGCTTCCCTACCTTATAACACGGAGAACCACCCTCCTGCCCCGGTCTGTCCTTCCTGACCTCTCTGGCCGCTGCAGGGGCTGGAGAGCCAGGCTGGAGAGGAGGTGGCATGCAGCCCCCAGCCCCAGCCCGCCGGGGCGAGCTGCGAGCCGGCGCTGCCTACCCAGGGGATGCTGTCCTGCCCAGGGGATGCTGTCCTGCCCGGGGGATGCTGTCCCAGCCCCAGCAGGTGGGTCCCAGCCTCCCCTGGGGTGTGCGGCCGGGGGCATCCCCCACTGCCCAGCCAGCCCAGGGGCCCAGGGGAGTGCTGGTCTGATGGCAACACCACGCAGCTACAGTCATTCCTAACTCCAGATTATTTACAGTGGAGTTTGTAAGTGTCCCTACAGACTTCCTCAGTCGAGTGGGGATGGAGCGAGGCTGGAGGGAAGCTCTCTCATTGCACTCTGTCATGACCCACAGCGGCCTTTGTTCATAAAGTACTTCTCTTGTCACTATGCGATGTTTAAAAATCACCTTTTAAATCACTTTGAAAAGCATCCATTGAAGTCGGGTCAAGCAGCAGCTTTGGGGAGCAGAACCGTGCACAGTGCTGTGAAAGCTGCAAACAGAGCATCCCGAACCATGCATTTATTGTGTTTCAGTGCTTTCTCTATGCATTAAACATGGGCAAGTGTCTCATGGGACCCCACGACACTCACTCCTGGGCAGCATTTCCCAGTCTCTTCCTCTCGTTTAAATTTTAAGCGGGTGGTATGGGGGGCATTGAGGGGGGCGTGCAGAGCCCCCGTGGAAGATGAACATCCCCAGGGTGGTGCTGGACCCCACAGTCCCTCCAGCTGGATGCATCTGTGGGCACACTGCCTGCTCCCCTGGTGCTGTCCCAGGTGCCCTGGTGGGGCCCGATCCTGGCTGCTGGCACGTCCCTGGGCCCCGAGGCTGCCGGCGCTGTTGGCTGGAGCAGGGCGGCCCCGCGCTCTGCAGACCCGGGGAGGGCTCCGGGCTCTGGTGCGGCCAGGCAGAGCGGCATTCCCTCCTGCCATCGGTGTGGCGGCCATGGGCCACGCATGAGCGTTGCTGCTGGAGGCTCCACGGGAGGCGGAGGTGGTGTTACAGCTCTGTGTGTCTCAGGGAGCAAAACTTTCGCATCCGCTCCTTCTTCAAAGCAGATTTGATCTCCACGTTCAATAAGCACGTGTCCTGGCTAGATCCCTTTTTTAACGGCCCTGATTTCTTTTCTGTCTTTGAGGAAGATGATTCCCTCTTGCCCAATTAAAACCTCATTTCCATGAGGAGCCTTTGGGTTAGCTGGATTCTCTACTGACACTGTCCCCCGGCAGGTCTGCAGCTGCTGCCAGCAGCGGTGCCGGGCTGTGCCAGCCGGTGCGCTCTCGGCTTGGCCGTGCTCGCGTGGGCGATGCCGCCTTCCCATATGGCTCCTTGAGCAAGGCTGAGCCAGCTGCAGGAAGGGGAAGGGCTGCAAGGAGGTGCGGTGGGTGGGCAGGAGGTCCCTGAGGGGCAGGAGGTGCGGTGGGTGGGCAGGAGGTCCATGGGTGGGCAGGAGGTGCAGTGGGTGGGCAGGAGGTGCGGTGGGTGGGCAGGAGGTCCCTGGGGGGCAGGAGGTGCGGTGGGTGGGAAGGAGGTCCATGGGTGGGCAGGAGGTGCGGTGGGTGGGAAGGAGGTCCATGGGTGGGCAGGAGGTGCGGTGGGTGGGCAGGAGGTGCGGTGGGTGGGAAGGAGGTCCATGGGTGGGCAGGAGGTGCGGTGGGTGGGCAGGAGGTCCATGGGTGGGCAGGAGGTGCAGTGGGTGGGCAGGAGGTGCGGTGGGTGGGAAGGAGGTCCATGGGTGGGCAGGAGGTGCGGTGGGTGGGCAGGAGGTCCCTGGGGGGCAGGAGGTGCAGTGTGTCTCTCCCCCTTCCTTGTCTGCTGCCTCCGGCAGCTGAGGAGCAGATTCAGGTGCAGAGGAATGGCAAAGCAGACACATGTCAGGAGTAAGCGTGCAAGAAACCCCAAGAGTAGGTGGATTTCCATCGCACCCTTAACACTGTCATTAGCGTCAAATGTTTTCATTATAAATGAGCTTGAAAGTTCTTCTTTAATCTCCAATACAAATTGTTCTTATTACCTGCAGATGGTGAAAACCTGTTCATGCTGGGTCGAGCGCTCACCCCTGCCTTTGGAGCTGACACGTGCCCCCTTCCCCTCTCCTCCTCTGCATTACATTTGTGAGTTTTAATATTTAATTGGTGTTTTTTGCTATTTTTGTCTCCTGGCACTTTGCCGCAGTTGAGAGCTGGAGGTCAGCAGCCTGTCAGAGTGGAGGGGAGGCTGTGTATTAGTTCATCAGGTTTTTATAATTTATTTGTTATGGATGCTACACCAGGCCTTTCCCAGAACCCTTGGCTGCCTCCCTTACCTGTTATTTATAGGTTTCTCTTTTCCTGCCCCTACATCCTGGGCTCTGGCAGCCTCGCTGATGGAGCCCACATCAGAGGCCCAGGACCCCACAAACCCCGAGGCCAGGAGGAGACACAGGGGGAGACCCGGAGCAAGGGCGGTGCAAGCACCACAAGCATCCCCAAGTGACAACTCAGAGCCCAGGGGGATGGACGCCTGCAGCCAGGGGCACCCCTGTTTTGGCCAGTAGCCCCCGCAGCGCAGCCGCCAGGCTGGCTCGCGGGTAGGGCTCAAGTGCCATGGGGGCTCGTGCCGTGGCCAAGGGCTGAGCAAGGTGCCGAGGGCGGCGCGGGGGCCGCAGGCGGTGACTCACTGCGCTCTCCCCCCGGCTCGAGTCTGCACCGGAGCTGAGCTCCTCACACCAGGCTGGCATTGTGCCTCTGTTGTCTAGGCAAAGGTTTCCATGACACTAAATAAAGTGAAATATGATTTTGCACAGCTGGATTCTGACTTAGATGCAGGTTAGGGGCAAGAAATGTAGATCCAGCAGAGAGCTGTAGGTAGCAAAGTATAAGGGCTGTGAACTGTGATTGGCGACAAGCAGAAAAATACCAATTTTTAGCAGTTATTCATCTGGCTCCCAACCAGACGTTTACTTCCAAAGCCGTGTCTTGTTTGTTGGTCTTGCGTAATTGTCTTATGCCACAAGGAAGGAGAGTGTTCAAGCAATGTCATATAATAAATGAGGAACCGGAGGAGATGTCTATCCATGCCTGGACAACATGCTGGGTACTCCCACCCAGCGAGCTCATGCCATGCCCAGGATGCAGCCAGCAGCCCTTGGCCATGTGCCTGTGGTTGGCAAACCTGTGCATGGGCACCCTGAGCTCGAGCTAAACTGGGCTTGAACTAAACTGGGCCTGTCTGTCACTTGCCAGCACTTTGGGCAGTCTCCAGGCTGTAGTGAGGGCATCCTCCTGGCGCTCCATACTCCCGTGCCTGAGCCCCAGGGACCCAAGGGGAATGACGGTGGGTTCGCCTGCCCTGCAGCTCCTTGCCCCACTGCATCCCCCCCAGCAGCCTCTACCGAGCCCCACCACAAAGGCAGCGCTGATGCACCGGCACCGGTGCTCGCTGGCTCCCAGCAAGGGTGGGGGCAGCCGGCGGCAGCTGGTGGCCGCGCAGGACCACCCCAGCACCTGGGCAGTGCCGCAGGAGATGCTCTCTGGTTGTCCTCCATGCGCGCGGGCTGGTTATTCAGCCCAGTTTGTTAATAGCGGTACCTGAAGATCACCTCTGCCGTGCTTGTGCGCCTCCCCACAGCAGGGTCTGCAACTGCTGCTTGTATAAGGATTTTATTTAAATACCTTTAAGTTGCAGCATCTGATGGGATCATCTCCGTGAAGCTTGGAGGGAAGCTTTACAGATCTTATTTTAAGAGGTTTAATTAAATGTTATGGGATATCAAGTATACTATGTTAATTCGTGTTAATTTGGAAGTTGTCTGAATTCTGGAGACTCAATTAGAAGTAATTAAAATCCATTCTCATTTATTCTTGCATACGAAATATATGCTGCTTTTCCACTCCTCTTTTTCCATCAGAAGCAAAGGGCATGTCTGGGCCTAGGGTGCACCTGACTTTCACGGATTAATTTGGTGGGCAAACCCAGACTGGGAGGAAAAATCAGAATCAAACTGCATTACAGCCTTGCTGCTTAGGTCAGCGGCTGGAAAAGAGCTTGCTGTGGTTACAGCTCAACCGATTTCCACCGGTTCAGGAATAAGCAGCGGCTCCACGTGCCTGTCAGTCAGGGACAGGCTCGGCAGTGGGTGGGTGGGTGGCTGCCGTGGAGGGGCTGCGCGGCAGAGGGGGGGTCTGTGGGAAACCTGGCAGGGGACAGGCAGGGCTGGGACTCCGGTGTGGGGGGGCTTGGCTGCCTGAGGGCAGGTGAAATGGGGGTGAGCAGGCCCCTCAATCCCCCCCTCCTGCCCAGCATGCTGACAAACACCCGATGCTTGCAGAATAATAATGCAAAAGTGAAGAAATAAATATATAACCATAGGAGGCGAGCTGCAGGAATGCCCCAGCAGCTGGGGCTGCCTGCCCACCACCCGGCCCCGCACCAGCAGTGCCAATGACTACACAAGCCATGAAATTGAGACCCTGATGAGAGCTTTGAAATTGGGAATTTGGGGAGAGTTTGTAAAATGTTTAAGAGGCAGAAGCAGCACAAAGCCTCGATTTTAATTATTGCGGTTTTAATCACTGGAATGGTTTTTTCTACCCTGAATGATAAAGTAATTGGGAATGTGAATGGAGTGTGATTATCGTGCAAATTACAAAATCAGAAAGAAGAGCAACCCAGTCCGAAACAGGCTCCTTGCTCCGGGGGAGGGAAGGAGTGCTTCAGCTGCACCGGCACGGGGAGGGGGCTGGGGGGCAGCTGACACAGGGGGGTCAGCGCGATGGAGACGGTGCACTGGTGCTGGCTGTGGGCCAGGGTGATGGGTGGGCATGGGGGCTCCACACCCCTTTTTGGGGAGGTCTGCCAGCTCTGCCTCCTGGCACGGGCACCTTCTGCGTGTTGCCACCCTTGGTAGGCTGGTGGGACACACAAATCTCACACAGATGGCGACGGGCAGCGGGTGGTGGCCGGGCTGCAGGACGCTGTACCCTGTTGCCCACTGCAGGACGTGCTCAGCGGGCACAATGCACTGCAGGGGACGGCTATCCCCCCGAGCTGCCAGCGCGGCTGCCCTGGATGGAGACTGGCTGGACAAGGGCAGATCGCATGCCTGCAGGGCAGGCGGATCGCATCCCTCCGGAGCAGGTGGATCGCATCCCTCTGGGCAGGTGTATCACATCCCTCCGGAGCAGGTGGATCGCATCCCTCCTCCTGGCCTGCCCACCTGGCCAGCAGGGCTGGACTGCCCCGAGGCAGGACAGCTGTAGTGCCTGGAGCGATGCTGAGCCCACCTCTGAGGACCTTCCGGACCAGGAGGAGACGGGAGCATCTTTGTCCCCAGCATCCCGGGGTGCGAGCAGAGAGCCAGCGGTGGGGGTGAGCTCCGGCCGCTGGCAGCACAGCCCAGCAGGGCTGGCCGTGGGCAGGGGGGTGAGCAGCCTATTGGGATGAGCAATATGGAAGTCATTTGATAGTGAGGAAGGGATATACCTGCTCTCACTCATGTTTAGGTAATTGGAAGTAAATAACTCCTTTCATCTTTAAATCGGGTGACTTCATAGACTAGGTAAATGGAAGAAACAAAATCCCGATTTTCGTTCGCCTTCCACGCACGTAGTAAAAATGAACCTTCGTCTGCAGCAATTCTCAGCTAATGAAAAACGAATGAGGTTTTAAATCAACCCAAAACGCAGAGCTCTGCTGCCATAGTCGTGCGAGGCTGCTGTAGGACAGCCTCTATTTCCAAGGCTCCTCACAGAATCCTGAATAATTTTATTAGATTTTGAGCAAGGCTGTTGCCAAAACATTTATTACCGCACCCAGCGAGTGCGGGGAGACACAAAGGGGTGTTTGAGGGGCTGATGTCACGGGCAGTCATGGCTTTCTTTTCTCTTTACAAAGTTTCGAAGGGCTGAGGTCTATTCTGTGGTGTTTGTACATCGCTCATCTGGTCTGGAGTGACCAGCCCTGCCTGATCACTTCTCGTGGAAGGGTCCCTCTTGCGCGGCCTTTAAATCATGTCTGAACACGACATAATTCTCCCATGTGCCTGGTGACTTCTATGTATTTGATCAGTTCAGATTCCATAAAAATGTAAATAATCAAAGCCCTTCTGCTATTATTTATAACGCCTCACTCTGGGCTGTAATTTATGTATTAATTTCAGCTGCAAGTTTCTGAAGGGAGTGAAAAAAAAGATTAATAATCAGATGTGTGGCTGCCACTAAATGCCATTGCTGCCAGTGTCTCCTCCACTGCACACACCCGAAAGCCCCGCAGACCTGATGACCTGCTCCCAGGGGACCGGGGGGCCCATCCCTGCCCTGGGACCCTCTGGTGGGGCGGCCACAGCGTGTCCCCATGGGTGCGGGGAGGGTCCCTGCCAGCCTGTGCAGGGGAAGGCTCCCGCAGGCCAGGGATGCACCGCATGGCTCCGGCTGCTGCCGGGCGCTGCCTCCGGCCGTGGGTGCTCCTGGGCTTCGGAAGCCTCCGAGGGAGCGGGCAGGACCCACTAGGGTGCTATTGCTGCATGGGCACAGCGCGGTACAGCCAGGGGTTTGCTGGCAGAGGATCCGCTCATCAGCACTTATCTCTGATGTGCTGTATAATCTGCCAGCTCATAGACCGAAGATCATGACGGTCTTTAGAGCAAACGATCAGCCTGGAGCTGCTGGCGGGCGATGTAACACGGGTCGGCTTGGGGCCGTGCCAATGGCTTTCCATCGCTGCCCTGCGCACCCAGCGCTGCCCGCCAGCCCACCAGTCACCCGCGGGAACTTGCTTGGGAGCTTTTCCCTGTGTTAAATCTCCTCCGCAGCCCCGAGCAGAAGGCAGGACAGGGCTCTGCTCCCTCGGCCCCGGAGCCGCCTGGCCAAGGCTGGGTGTGCAATGCTCGTAGCTGGCGAGGTGAGCCCCGCGCAGCATCAAGGAGCTCCTGCCCTTGCAGGCTGCTTTTCCTTCACCTGTCACAAGCGGCCTTTCCCTCCCACACACTCGTGCACATCGGACCCTCCTTTAGATGATATCAAAGCAGCCATAACTGGGTTCTGCGGGGAGCAGAGGGGTTGGCTGAGATGTTTAGGATCAGTCCCACCCTCTTCCCAGAGGGAAAGGGGGAGATGAGGAACACGGGGCTGGTTTTGGTGCCGTGCCAGCAGCTTTGGGGCTGCAGAGGGACAGGACAGCGTGACTGCGTGGGGTGCGCTCAGACCTGGTGAACTCATGCCACGTGGGTCTGCCTGGGGTGCTGCTTTCACAGCCCAGTGCGCCGCAGCTCAGATCTGTTCTGCCCGGGAGCAGACATCCCCTGCCAGTCTGGCGAGGAACCGGAGCAGAGGGACGGCAGAGGCAGCCGCTGTGGGACCCCGGCCCTCCTGCACCCAGGGGCTGGGCCATGGCCCCCAGGAGCGGAACCGTCGCTGGCTGCCGGCAGCGTCAGCTCTGCCCAGGCACACTGGGCAGGGAGATGCGAACTGGCCTGGCCACGCTGGCGGTTCCTCAGCCCCCGCTATTAGCTATCTGTTAAGCATCGTATCTGATCCAGACACAGCATTATATGCATTTCTCTGGGAATAAGCTCCTGCTTGACACAGTCTGTGATTGCTTTTTTAAAACCATGTGGGGAGGATCAGTTCCTTCATCCACTGATAAGGTATCAGGTGACAGAGGGATCAGCATCCACCACATAAATCTGCAACTAATCCTTTGGAATCAATATTTTTCATTAAGAACCTGTGAGAGTTGGGCCATTATAGGGAAAAATCTGTTTAGGTTGACACCTTGATGAAGTTACTCAGTTCAGGGGCTTAAGTCATTGAAAGGTAATAAAGAGCAAAGAGCACAGAAAGATCGAGGTGCCGGTTATGAGAGCTGCTGACGGGAATAGGGGCTTTATTGCAGAGAGAAATTACCATACTGATTTATTGTGGAATTACAAGAACTTTAAAAGCCTGGCAGCGCTGCCCAGATGTCACCACTGGCTAGGGACACTGCCCAGGTGTTCCCTCTCACGCCGAGGGCTCTCCCCTCCCGCACGCCACGTGCCTTGCAGTGCGGCGGTGTGCCGTGGGTTTGCTTTGTCCTCCAAATGCGTTGGGTGCCGGCCAAGACACCAGCTGCACTGCCTGAACCGCTGCTGCCAGCATGGGCACTGCTGGCGGCTGGAGGAAGAGGAGCCCAGGACTCCGTGGCCGGGGCACGGGGACCCCCTGGTGCTCAGGAGCTCCGAGTGGCTCCTCAGGACCATCAGCACCGCAGCAAGGCCAGGGTCCAGGACAAAGTGCTCCTCCCGCCACGCTAGGTGCCTGCACCATCCGTGCCCTGCATCCTTGGTGTTCCTCAGCCGTCCATGCCCTGCGTTGCTGGTGTTCTCCAGGACAGGAGGTCTCACAGCCTTCCCACACTGCTGCCAGCGGAGCGCCCTGTGCCATCGCTGCTGTTTCCACGAAGCGCTTCCAGCCTCAGCAGCGATGTCCGCTGGGACTCCTGGGCGTGATTCGCTCCCAGTCGGATCCCTTCCCGGCAGCACAGCCATCCCAGCCACAGCTTCTGGCTGAGCACGGTCTCGGTGTGGGGAGCAGCCCCGCAGCCACAGGAGGGGTGCCAGGAGAGCCGCAGGGGCACGGGGAGCTGCGAGCCGGGGCTACGTGGGGAGCAGCGAGGGGCCTGGCTGGAGAGCAGCGTGCGGGTGGGCAGCGGGTGTCTGCTGTGCCTCTTTGGGAGGAGGGGAGCAGCTGCCCACGGACCCGCCGCAGAGCCCCGTCGGGAGGGCACCCTGTGCGAGCGAACGCTCCTCCTGGCCCAGCAGCGCTGCCGAGCTCTGCCACAGCTCAGTGCAGACGCTTAATCCCTGGATAAACCGTCAGAGAACGGCTGTACACAAGCACGTACACAGCTGGGAGGCAGGACTGCCCCTAACGTGCAGGATGCTGCTGGCTCCTCTGTACATGATATGGAATAGCACGAGCGAGCTGGGGCACTGCGGGCTGCCTGCCGCTCTTCCAAGCCCTGGCTTTAATAATTGAAGAAGTCAAACTTATCCTGAAGTTTTCTTTATAGGTTAATCAAGGTTAATTGTGCACACTGCAAATGAATATGTCTGGCCCATAAATCCCCAAACCTCATTAAAGAGGATTAAATGATATGACTACTTTGTAAATCCCAAAATTTCATGCAAACCTCTCATAAACAATAACATGAGACCCCTGACATGCTCAGCCTCTGCTAATCCTGGTGCTCGCTCCAGGAGCGAGGAAGAAAGGAGCTTCCACCTCCCTGCAGCTTGTGAGGGTGGGCGCTGCCAGCAGCAGGGGCATGGAGGGGTCTGCTGCCCGCACACCCAGAGCTGGTGTCTGCATCCCACCAGCACCCAGCCAGCAGCCTGAGCACCGTGTCTGCGCCCGTGGCACAGCATCCTGGAGGGGCCGGCTCACCCGGGCAGGGTGGGTGCCGAGAGAGCAGCCGGAGGCCTCTGCCGAGCGCAGAGACAGTACCAGTTCTACCCCGGCGCTGAGCACCCTGCTCCAGCTGAGCCAACAAATGGAGGCAAATTGTAATCCCTCAGATCTGGGTAATGCCGGGGAAATTCTGCAATAACTACCTTGGCTCTGAGCCACGATTGATGCGTTTTGTTCCAGAAAGATTTTGTTTTGCAACTCCTTCAGCAATCATTTGTTTCTATCCTCACTGACTATCCCTAACCAACACTGAAATGAAGCAGGGAGGGGGCAATGTGGAGAGCAGCACCCGAACCAGAGAGCAGCACCCAAGGCGAGCTGAGCGGGCAGAGCTCTCCCGGCAGTGGGAGTGCTGCTTGCCAGGAGGAGCTTGGGTTTGCTGGCTGGACATCACCACAGCCCTGCAGGGATGCTGCTCCTCTGCCATCCAGAAAAGATGTAAACCACCCAAATCTTAATGAGCAATTATAAGGTAATCAAAGGAAAATCTGTCAGATAAGGATTGTTGTGTGGTTTTATACTTGGCTTTGCATCTGTTTGTGGAACAAAACTTATTGTCAGTGAGATTTGTAGCCCTGAGATTTGCATTGTGGTTCCTGGATCCAATTCAATTCAGAATTGATGGGTTGGGAAGGATGGGATTTTTATGTTAACAGCAACCTTTATCTTAGATTTAAGCTAACTGCTACGTGCTCTGTAAATACGTGCAGGTGCTAGACACTTTTCCTTAATTTATAATCATGATGAGAACTGCTATTGGTTCCTCTTGTCTCTCCAAATGTTCCCTTTCGCCCAAGCACTGGAGTAGGGATTTCAGTGTCCTAAAGCATGGCTGGGCCCTGGCTGTAGGACCACTTGGGGCACTGTCCCCCCACCCTGTCCCTGCCTTGGCTCGCAGGGGCTGGAGTTGCCCTCTTTCTGTCGGTGGAGACGAGCTGCCCTGTAATGGTGGAGCACATTTCAGTATCTGTTTGATTTTTATTTTTTTAATGACTTTAAAAATATCTCAAAAATTTTCAAAAGAAAAGCAAATTTCACAGGCATTTTCATGAATGATCTCTCTTGCTCTTTGCCAGTCGCAGAGCTGCTTTAGCGATGTTTTGGCTAAATTTTACACTTGGGAAAGGAGGGAGAGAGGGGTTGGGGTTGGCGGTGCCCATGCTCCCAGCTTGGAGTTCGTGCAATCCCTCCCCAGGCTTTTTGGACCACCCCGAGGTTTGCAGGGCTGGCGCATCCTCACCCCATGGGGCCATGCTGCGTGGCAGGGGCTGGGGACAGCCGTGGCCCCACAGGCAGCCCGGCAGCACCCGGCCGCAGGCTCTCGGGCTCTCGGCAGCTCCGGGCTCCCCAGCAGCCCCAGCTCCAGATGCTGACCCAGGACCTCCCGGGTGGTAGATGCATCCAGCCACCCGTGTCAGCCTGAAACCCAGGGACACAGGGGACAATTGCTCCCTGCAGCACTTGGGCTGCATCCAGCTGGCTCTGAAAGGTCTGCAAATGGTGCAATCCCAGCGGTAATTACTTGCCAGGCGGGGAGCTGAGACCGTCTGCATTATGCACAGTTAAACGCTCGGTGATTCCGCCCTGAGCCTCTCCGCTCCACTGCAGGCCACCCGCCCTCCGGTCACCCCGATTAACGGATTACGACATTCCCAGTTCAGAAGACACTTGTATCCGCAGAGTTTTGCTGAGCAAATGCTGCTCTCGGAGATCTGAATAGAAACTAATTGTTCCAAGTGCCTTTCACGTTCCTGATCTATTGATTAACCACTGGGAGTGGGAATCCCTCTAGAAATACTCTCCCAACTCACTCAGTCCATATCACTCCAGCTTCTTAACTAAATCCCTTCCAAATCCTTGCAAAAATCTAATTGAGAGCTCATGCTGCTGAGCGGAGGTGCTGCAGCCTGACTCAACCAGTAAATGGCGTGTGAATAAGAGGGAGCCTATTGTTGCCTAACATGGTCCCATCAATAATAGATACCAGCAAACCTCTGAGGGAGCTAAAAATTTCTCCTTTAGGTATGAATTATGGATGCAGTTTAGTGTAATGTAGATGTATCTCAGAGGTTTTTCCCAGTTTATATGCTAGTAAAAACTAGCAATTTGCTTGTGTTCCACCTATAGGGTTTTTTAAAATAAAGAAATTCTCTCTTCTGCAATAAATTCCAGCATTAATGAAGGTAAAGACAAATTGTTAACATGCATTTCAAGCACAGAATGAGCGTGTCCAGGTGGGAGGTGGCAGGGCTGCCAGCTGTGCTCCAGCGCCAGCAGTGCCCCAGCAGCACCGGAGCCACGTGCCGCAGGCAGCTGGGGGCCGAGGTGTGCGCAGGACCGGAGCGGTCCCAGCCCCACGGTTCCCATCACCTCCTCCCCAGTGTGGGTGGGTAGGGAGGGTCCCTGGGCTCGGCGGTCTCTGCCCCCCGGTAGATTTTGGCTGCGGTGGGGCAGGGGAGTTGGGTGATCCCAAAGGGTGCTCAGCACAGCCTGCTCCCGAGGGGCTGCCAGGAGCGGGGGGACACTGCTGCTCAGCGCAGGGCGAGGGGCTGCCAGTGGTGGTGGGTCCCCGGCACGGACGCTCAGCTCTGCAAACGAGCGGTGCCGGCGCCCATTACCTGCGGCGCCTGTCCCTGCCCTGATGAACAGCCCATGGCCCCGATAGATCTGTGGGAGACACTTGAAAAGCCCGTGTGCATCTCCCGGGGTCAGAGGGCTAATGCTTTTTTTAATACCATCTGATAATTAATACTCTACATCTACAATGAAAGATCATTATAAAAAGATTTGCTATAACTACAGTAGCTCCTTCTCGAACATGTAATGAACAGCAATCCCGAGGGGTCAGCTCCTGTCAAAAAAAAATCCATAGCTGCAGATTCATGTTGGTGTTTCCTACAGCTCCAACAACCGCTGAGCGACCAGCGGTAATGAACCGACGCCGGTGGCCGTGGGCCCTGGCGGGACCGGCACGGCAGACCCTCCCCGAGGACTCTTCTGGGGCAGGAGCTGGGCGCTGCTGGGCGCTGCTGGGTGCTGCTGGGCGCAGTGTCTGCCAAGCAGCAACGCCTTCCATCTCCCCCGTGGGGATCCCAGCTGGTCCCTCTGCGAGGGGCTGAGGGGACTCCCTATGGATCCAGGGCATCGTGGTGTCCACTGTGGTGCCAACCCCAGCTCTGCCTCCGGCTGGCTGTCCCTGCCTTGCTGGCCATTGCCACCAAACCGGGGGGGCACCAGCAGCTTTGCAGCTCCCCCAGCCCTGCCCCAACAGAGCCCTGGCACTTACTCTGGTGCACCCGGGGCAGGGGAAGGGCCCGTCTGCTCTCCTGCGTGGGAGAAAGCGTACAGCAACAGCAGCGTTTCCACAATCTGGGACCAGAACTAGCAGGGAAATTCCGTTTTCTGAAGGCATTGGCCTGAAACACAGTTTATACACAAAATCTTGTCATTTAATATGAGCTATAAGAAGGCTCTTTAAGCCCATCTTTTGCAAACTTAATGTTTCAGTTTGCAAGTTTAATTTTTTTCTGTTTTTTTTTCAGAGAGGCGTTGACATATCTGTATTTATTTTTTAAAGAAAGAACAAACTTTTATAGACCTTCTGCAAAACCTTGTAAAAATATAATCTCTTCTTGTGCCAGACAACTGGTGCCTGCTGACTCAATTGCTTTTATATATGACAAGGCTTGAAAAAAATGATTGCCATTGCCTAACTCTGAACAGATTGGAGTGAAGTGCAGGACTCATCAATCAGATGTGCCATGTCGGGCACGCAGAATACAGCACCCTGGTGCCGGGATCATCATGATGGTTTTTTCCTAAATCTTCCCTTCAGCCATTGCTTCCGAGCATTCCTGGCTGTTGCTGAGCAGCTTGAGCGGCATCATCGCAGGGTAATACAGAAAATGCAAGTGCTGCAAGTCAGACACTGCTTCCAGCCGACGGCGGCTGCTTGTCAGGCAGAGTAATCACGGATACACTTTGGTAGGAAGAAACTGTCTTCAATTTAATAAATATGTAAAACAGTGCTTAACAGCCCTGAAATAAACTGTTGAACTGCGTGGACCACAGAGCTAATCTCACCCGCTGCTCCTGACGGCGCAGCCGTTTGCACCCGTGTTTAAGTGTGTCACACACCTTGCACCTGCAGACGTGCCCCCACGCCCCACTCCGGCATCTCTGCCTGTCCCCAGACTCGGTGTCTGTGACCGGGGGCTCCTCTCCCCGGAACCGGGGGCAAGACCAGGCTCGGAGACAGTGTCACGCTCGCACAGGGGCTGGGGCAGGGGCTGGTGCCGGCAGCGGGGGCAGAGGGGGGGTGCTGCCGGTGCGGGGAAGGGCCGGGGCTGGAGGCAGGTGTGATGGGAGTGTTGTCAACTAATAAATTTAGGAGGTGACAGGCCAGTGTTGTGCTAAAGTGTAGGGGTGGTATTTCTTGAAAGTTTTGTGGTACGTGTACTTAAGCAGGATTATTGATTTGAGCACGTATGTGGCGCAGCACTGGAGCCAATCAATATGTGCATTATTAATGTGCTGTACTTATACCTAGTGATTACTCATGAAGAAGTGGCCTTCACTGGGGCCAGAGTTCAGACTGCTCTGCTGTGATAGATGCTTTTTAAAATTGCTGGATTAGAGTCGTCGGTGTTTCACTCCATGGTCCTGTGAGTTACCTGTCCTTCGCTTCCCGCTCTTCCGCCGGCTCGGCTTGGCAAACACGGTGTGCAGAGCCACGCTGCCGCTTTGCACCTTCCCCCGCCCTCAGAGTGGGGCTTGTGTCCCGGGAAAGTGCCCATCTCCCCTCGGCCCCACGGAGCTGTGGCTCTCCCACCGCAGCCGAGCGAACCGTGGGCTGAGCAGCTCTGCGGCACGGGTCGGCATGGTCGTGGAGCCCAGCTGCTCCGGTGCTGAAGCAACCCCCCTGTGACTGCAACTGCCTTCTTGCTCTGAACACTAGAAACACCGACCGCTCCGGTGCCGCCAGTGCCAGGCAGGCTGCTCACCCTGCCCTTTGCTCTGGGACCAGAGCCAGGTATGGACCGGCAAGGGGGATGTGAGACCACTCGCTCCATCTCTGAGGTGGGGAGAAATCATCCTTAGAAAGGCTGCTCCCTGCTCCTGACCCTCCCGTGTCCAAAATTCAGTGTGCGAGAGGTCCTCCTGTGCTGGCAGAGCCGACGGCAGGGAGCAAGGGCCACGGCAGGCTGACGCCTCCCTGCAGGGTGCTGTCCTGGGCAAGGGGCGTCCGTCCCACCGTCAGCTCCCCAGCTTTCAGCTCAGCCCCGCCGTGGGCCCAGTGCCATCCTCTGTGCTTGGGGGTGTCTGCAGGGACGCCGCAGCTTGAGAGGACTTGAGTTACAACAAGCCAGTCTGAACTCTGGAGTATTTAATTCACTAATTAAGCACAGACCTTGCAAGCTGGGACTTACTGAAAAGGGAGATGCCAGGGGGATATTTCTGAATGCTGCTCTACAGCTGAAAATTAATTCTTGGAGATGTCGCGTGGATTAAAAGGCAGAGGGAGGCTGGAGCTGGTAATTAGAAGCTCTGGGATCCTGCAGTCGCAGCCAAAGGAGCAGCAAGTCCTGGGGTAGAGACCTGCCTGGAAATGAACTCTTCCCTGGCCAGCAAGGCAGCAGGGAGGTCGGGGGCCGCTGGAGTCATGTGCCCACCACGGGCTGCGGTGCCTGTGATGAACAAACGCACGAGAGCAGAGCTGGGCAAATGGGCAGCACAGCCCCGTCCCCAAAGCCCTGCTCACTGGGGGTGCGACCCACCGAGGCTGAAGGATGGGAGCTGCCACCCCAGGCTGGCTGGGAGGGTGGCAGGAGTGGGCAGGAGACGGCCCCCTCCCTTTGGGGTGAAGCACCCCGGCAGTGTCGGCTGGTGCTGCCAACGGAGCTGGTCGAGACCCTCTCGGCCAAATACCTCCCACCGCCAGCCCTGGCTCGCTGACACTGAGGTGTTCTGAAGGAAAGTGTCGGCACTGATGAAACTCTCAGCAGAAAAACTGGAGACGATTTGAAGTATAAATGCCATCTTTCATTACAGCTCTCCCTCATTGTTTTGTTCTGGCTTTCCTGCAGTATTTTCTCTTCTGTGAGACACCATCACATTCATATTACCCCCTGAAATGTTCCAATGGGATCCTTCCATAGCCCCTGAACTTTCTCCCCAATTGTCCCATCCACAGGGTATCTGAAAATTTGGCTTTGTCCTGATCTGTGATTACCAACAACCAAGGAGCATCTTTGCCCAGAAGGGAAGTTTGGGTTCCTCAGCGGGGTAGCAGCCGTGCAGCGCTGGGGGGGTCTTGGTGGAGCTGCTGCAAGGCTGGAGTCATTCCCTGCCTACAGGAGGAGAGGGGCCGCGGCAGCAGGGGTGTGAGGCAGGGTCGACGGCTGAGCTGCCAGCAGCTGCGCACGGGAGGGCAGTGGAGGTGGGATGGGAGCTGCCGTGGTGGTGGAGCTCCTGCCCTGCCTGCTCGTCACCCATCATCACCCATCACTGCCCTGCGCCGCGCACTGGTATGGCCCCGGGCAGAGCAGCCCCCCTGTGCTTCCCACGTGAGCAAGCTCTGGCCAGATTTATTCCTGTCCGCATTTGACCCATGTTTTGCTGCTTGCAAAGTTTTGAAAAGGCAAATAGTTACTTTGACTGATCTCCTTTTCTTGTTAGTTTGGAAACACAGCATCAGCCAGCAATCCAGATCGTATTGCTTTGCAGTGCACCCTCATTAGAAACACCAGGACAAGCTCAGACTCCTCAAATCAAAGGCGCCAGATCTGTGCAGCACATCTGAGGGATTCAGCACTGTCACAGGCTCCTGCATGTTAAAGGAGTGCGTGCGGGAGCTACGGCTGAGGATGCTCACACCCTGCCAGTGAGGGACGGAGCTCACCAGCCTGGCCCCACGCTGACAGCACGGCATGGGACCGGGGCCCACCGGGAACACGGGCCACGGTACAGCTGCGTTCCTTGGTGCTTGGGGAGCAACGTGCCTGTGCGCCATGAACAGCTCATTTTTCACCATTCCCGAGACATCCAGTGCCAGCAGCAGCCAGCAGCACTCATGTTTTCCTGGGGAAAAGGACTAATTCAGCCTCACATCCCCCTGCGAGGCACGTGGGATGCTTACAGGTCCTGTGGACCCTGGGGTTAACAGCCACTTGTCTGAGCGTGCTCCAGGCAAAAGCCTTCCTGGGAATTTCCATGCCAGGCAGCCGATCACAGCGGTAAATCTGCTCCATCTCTCTCTCTCTCTGGCTCTCGTTTACATATTTTTTCTTTCATCTTGCAGCAGAAATACCAACTTTGACAAGCCCCTTCCCCAGAGGACAGCCTGATTAAAGTGAGAATATTCAGAGGTGCCTTTGGATCACACACCCAAGACAGCTCGAATCGCCCATGCCTGAGGAGTTCAGCATGCCCCACCACGAGCCACCGGCTCACCAGGGACTCCACAAACTGCTTTAGCTGGAGCCCCGCAGCTGCCGGCATGGCCAGGGGGTCCCACAGCCCCAGGCAGCCCCAGCACCACGGCCCCACACGCAGCATCCCCCCGTGGGCCAGGGAGGATGCACCGGAGCTGAGAGGACGTCCTTGCACACGCATGTGCACACATGCGAATACTTGCTACAGGGACGGGTTTGCCACCTTCCAGCAAGACATGGTCTCTGTGGTGCCCCTCTCCCCTCCTGGCTTCTCTGCTGCAGTGACAGACGGCGGCGTCACCCCCACCTGCCAGCTCGCAGCCCCCCACAGCTTTTGCCACTCTGCCAGCGATTTGGGAAGGTACCATAAGGCGCTCGCTAAGGATGAGCAAACCTGCAAGCCCGGTGAGCGGGAATTTGCAAAGCTCTAACAGGCAAAGGAGCCACAAGCCTGCAGAGCTGAAGGACAGAAAGAGGAAGGGGAAGGGTGTTTCAAAGCAAAGACTGGGGATCCTCTAACATCCACAGGGAGTACGGAGGCTGCTGAGCTGCGGCATGATGAATGAGAAACCCAGAGATTACAATAATTTTGTTAAAGAGTTCTTAGCTCTGCTCTGCTCTTCTGATTAATGGGATTTCATGAAGAGTGCAGGGAAAGGTCATCTGACACGTGTTCAAAAGCTGATGACATTATTCAGCTCTGCCAGGGAATTGCTACTCCTAAATACCCGTGGATCTGCTTCACCAGCAGCTACAAGGTGTGCCACACGGCACAGACCCTGTAGCATCACTCCAGCTACACCGGAGCGTGCCAAGCACTTTCACAGGGATAAGTAAACGTTTCAGACAAGGCTTGTCCCTAGATCTGCAGAATGAGGTGGCACAGCCACCCTCGCCACCCTCATTCCCGTTGTTGGGAAGGGCCGTTAAATCACAAACTGTCTCTGACCGTGCTTCCTAACACAGGCAGATGTGCGCTATATTATATACATTATACAGGGCCAGTAAATGTCCAGCAGGTCCATACCTGCTTGATCCCTTGCTGCAGCTGACTGGAGGTTGGCGGCTCAGCTCCCACGCGCTGAACACAAGTGGTTTGGCACAGGGCTTGCCTTGGGCAGAGGATGGGCAAGATATCTCCTCGAGACCCCTTCACCTCCCAGGACCTGCCTGAGGAGGCGAGTGCCCCGAGAGCCCCGGGCCAGCTCCTGGTGCCCAGGGCCACGTGAGGCACAGGCTGCAGAGTGGGCAGTGGGTCCCAGTGGGTCCGAGAACTCGTGGGGCCACAGGGCAGCGCTGTCCTGGGGCTGGGGCTGCAGCCCCTGCGCAGCCCAGCTCGGCTCGGGTCCCCTGGGGCTGGCCAGACCCTTGTCCTGGTGCTGCTCCTC
Source organism: Buteo buteo (assembly GCF_964188355.1). Lineage (NCBI taxonomy): Eukaryota > Metazoa > Chordata > Aves > Accipitriformes > Accipitridae > Buteo > Buteo buteo. Next base: position 651,737 of record NC_134197.1, read on the forward strand.
CCGACGCAAGCCGAGCTGCTCCCAGCTCCTAGCACCATCCGTCCTGATCCACAGAGCACCCTCCAGAGCACATCCCAAAAGTGCGAGCTGATGAGACAGCTAGTACCAGCCCTGTGTGTAAATCTCAGCTAACGACAGCCCTCGACGACTGCTCCCAGCAGCGCTGGCTGGGGCGACTGCCATGCTTTCCGCACGCTCAGTTAATCACTGCTCTCCTTCACGTCTCCAGCCACTGCTCAGCCTCAGATTTATGAGCTGTGCCGCCGGGAAGCACGGTGCCGGCGGAGCCGTGCCTCGGTGCCAGCCGCCTCGCGCCAGGCTTGCGCCTGCAGCCCGCCCGCAGCGCCGGCCGTTCGGACGGTGCCCCCGCACCCCCCGTCCCCTCTGCGGGGACCGGGGCGCAGCCGCGCTGCTGGGACAGGCACGTCCCGGCCCTGCTCTCGGGGGGGACCCGGTGCGGCTTGGGTGCCGCTCGCGGGCAGCTGGGAAGAGGCCGACACGCCACCGTGTCTGCTGGCTGAGCCCACGTGCGCGCCGTCAGCGGATGCTGATGCCAGAGCGTGTTCAAAGGCAGCGCTGGCACGGGTTGGCAAACATGTTAATTACGGGTTGTTCTCCCGGGGATGCCCACTTGTCTGCAGGAATCGATGTTTAGCCTGAAGCCAGTTAGGTAATCACAATAGCTCTTAAAAATGGCGCATGTTCGCTGCCTGGGAGTTCCTCTTCTTCCAGGTCAGGACATTCCCAGCGGCTGGGGGATGCTGCAGCCCGCCGGGCACAGGGCAGTCCTGCAGCAGGAGCAGCACGCAGCGGTGTCGCCCTGAGCAGCGGGCACAGACCAGTGTTAGAGACATTACTCCTCGTTTAGCCCATCCTGCACCCTAGGCTGTGTCCCTGAGGGGTCCTGTCCCCATCCCAGGGGCTCAGCACCAGCATGGTGGAGCGAGGGCACCCCTTCCCCACTCTGCCCCCTTCGTCCAGGTGTGCCGTAGCTTCGACTGTTTTTCCAGTAATGAAACTTTTTTATTATTATATTATAATCTGCTTGGTGTAAATGGCTTGTCCAGCCAGCCCTGCAAATCACCTGTTATCATTGCAGTCAATGGTGTGTGTCAACCCAATTTCACAGACAAACGCTTCTCTCCCTGACCACGGTCACTGACATGGATAACTCTGATTTACAAAGCCAATAAAAATAAAATCACTGAATTACTAAGAACCACTGACTTAATATAGGAGATTAAAATCTCCAAATTTAGGGTGACTGGAAGCCATTTAATACATGAACGGTGGCAAATGGGTTATAGAAATGTCAGCCTAGCCAGGGTCAGATGCCACGGTATGGTGATTTATTGGTGAGAAAAGGGCTAATTGATAAGTTACCTTTAATGCTTTTTTCCAGAGGCCAGGTTATTTATATCATGGTTTGTTTGTCATCTTTTACTTTTGGGGTCAACCAAAATTCCTTATGGTAAGAAAAATTTCAGCGGCCTGTTCATTAAAGTAGCAAGGTCAGGCTGAAGGGTGGAATTTAGCTGGAAATAATCGGGTTGGTGTGATTAACTACAGCCTCGCCGCCTCTCGGTGCAAGCCACCGGCAAAGCCAGCCTTCAGAGAGACAAAGCGTCGGCCACTGGCCGCTGGCAGACATGTCTTTAGAAACCGCCAGTAAATAAGCAGAGAGAAGGCGATGGGCAGTAACGAGATGAAGCACCTCGGTGTCCTACCCCATCCCTTGCTGGGTGCTGTGGTCTCCTTCCCCCTTGCACTGTCTCCGAGGGGGCTGTGGGCAGCAAGCTGGCCCCCACGGCCCCTGGCCCTGCCTGGGGAGGGTCCCCCCATGTGCCCCGGGGGGGTGAGAGGGCACCCAGGGTGCTGCAGGGAACCTCCGGGATCTTCCCCCAGGCTCCCTCTGGGCCTCAGCCTCTCCCTAATTCTTTGCATGGTTTTTGCCCTTAAAGATCTTCCCAGTTTGTGTCTCTGCCCCGCCAGCTGTTTGCAGATGTTTGCAGATGTTGTTTGCCGTCACAGCAGGGTCTCCGGGCCAAAGCCTGCCCTGGGTGCGTGAGCAGGTGCTGGAGCAGAGCAGTCCTCCCAGCCCCTTGTTCTCCTGGACACTCAGTCCCGCGCCAAGGTCGGGGGGTTGCACCCCCCCACGGGGCACGGACACAGCCAGGAAAGGGCATTAAAGAGCCAGATGAAAGCACAGCCCCCAGAAGCCAGTTAGGAGGGATGTGAGATGACAAATGAAAGGCTTGTGTAGACTTTAAACTTCACTCTGCCTTCATAAAGGTGTCAGCTGGAATTATTTTGGGCATTTACTTGCGTGGTCTAGTGCATCACTAGCTAAAACAGTTTTTTTAAATAATGGAATTTGCTGCTTGGCTCATGCATATAAAACAGCGAGAACACGACCCAATTGCATAATTTTTTGGTAATAAATAGAGTCAAAAGTGTTTAGCTCAGCTGCTGGCGCAGTGGGAAAGCCCTGCGCGTGGGGACGTGGGGCAGGGAGCCCCAGGCAGCGCAGCCCTTCATGGTGTACTTGTGACCAAGTCCTTGGGCCAGCGCAGAAGAGACAGCGGGGGAGACCCTGAGAGATGCGGCACCTCGGCTGCTCGTGGTGGCCCGCTGTCCACAGCCGTGGTCCCGTGCCACAGGAGGGGCAGTTCCCTGTGGGGGCTGCGCCGGCCTCTCGTCACTCCTGCTTCATCTGCGTGTCCCGCACGGCTCAGCCCTGGCCCTCCTCGTGGTTCAGCATGGCAGCACTCCTCTTCCCACTCCAACTGCTCCATCTCCAGGAAAGCTGCTCTCCTCCTGGAGAAATGCAGAGCATGAACCATTTTACCTCCACGCTGTTAAACAATTGGTGCATGAAATATGTTTCTATAGGAACCCCTACAGATGTGAGCTCAGCGCAGCCCAGCATGGACGGGAGGTGAGTCACTGGAGCTTGCACACAGGAGAGCGAGATGTGGCAGGAATGACGTGGCCAAGGCCAGCCTTTCATCCCCGCCGGCATCAGGGCCCTTCTCCTGTGCCCCAGCTCAGACCAGGCTCACCCAGGACCTGCTGCTCCCAGCCCGCACCCCCTCTCCTGCGAGCCCGGGACTGGCATCGCCAAAGCTGCTGGGCTGCCTGCACGGGCTGCCGAGGGTCTCTGCGGCTGCGGGTGCTGCAGGTGGACGCAGGACCAGAGGGACCCATTTACCAGCCTCCGGCTCACCGGACATACCTCCCGCCCTAGCACACTGGGAAATGTGCTCCTATTGTATTTCTGACAATTAAAAAGGTTCGCAGCAATTAATGCTACCTGTGATGAGCCTGGACATAGGCATAGCAGCCGGTTATGGCCCCCGAAGGAGCCGTCCCGTGCCTGGTCCCCGGAGAAGGGCTGGGGGCCAGGGCAGGGCGCAGCGGGACCCCCCCCCCCAACACAGCCACCAAGCCCAGCGCAGGAACCTGGTGCAGGGCTGCCGGTGCCAGCTCCGGATGGGGCACGGGACGTGCTGGCCCTGGCCCTGCTCCATGGGGTGCCCGGGAGCCCGGGAAACCGCAGCTGGGGGCGATGCCCTGCCCGAGGCACAGCACAGCCCTGGGCGCAGGGATAGAGCAGCCTCTCCTCCTGTGCAGAGGCAGTTTTATAACAAGTGGCATTTTGATTGATGCCATTTGACATACGGAGAATTCCCCACAGCAGGCAGTCACTCACCCGGCTGATTACGGGCACCGACTTCTTTCTCTAATTAAAAGTCTCCCTCCCACTTTAATTCCTTTGCCCCCGAACTCCCTGTTCTGGATCATCTCCTAATGTGACACTAACTGCCTGTGACAGGCAGCCAGGGATGTCCCGTGCCCGGACGGTCCGGGGCCCGGTGCTGGCGAGCACAGCTGCACGGCAGCCCAGACCCAGCACCGTGGGGTCGGGGCACGCGGGGACACCCCTGCCCACCCCTGCTCCTGCACAGGCTGCCCGCGCACCTGGCAGCTGGGTCCCGGCCCTGGCCAGATGTGTCCCTACCCGGCCAGATGTGCCCCTGCCCCTGCTCCAGCAAAAGGCACGTCCCGCTCTGCCCCTGACCATTTTCGAGCTGTGTCCATAGGGGCACACAGACTGCAGCCTTGTCCTTGTGAGTCCAGTGTCTGGATTTTTGGTGGGCATCTCTTTGCAGTGACCTGCCCAGGGATATCCTCACCTGCACGGCAGGGGTCTGCTTTTCCCGCATGAGAGAGTCAGGTTTTCATGACTAAGTTGCAACGATTTCCCTCCCCTCCCAAATCCCACACTGGATAGGAGCCATTCAAACCAAATCCCTTTCCTTCATGCGTCCCACCTCCCCACAGGCAGACGCCTGTCTGCAGCTTGGTGCAGCCCTTGCACCGGCTGCCTGAATTGGGCAGCACTGGCAGGGTCCGATGGGCATGGGGACGGAGCCCAGAGCCCTGCCTGCACGGACCCCAGCAAAGGCATTTGGACAAGAGGGGCCATGGAGAGAGCTGGTCCTGGCAGGGCAGGGCAGGCAGGGCAGGCAGGGCAGGCAGGGCAGGCAGCCAGGCTCCACTGCAGACCACGCTCCAGCTTGTCTCTGGTTATAGCTGACCGAAGCGGGACGAGTAAAACGGGATTTCTGAAGGAAGGCAATAGCTTGCCCAGGGGGCTGGTGAACACAAAAGGTCTCACTCAGGTTTTCTTGGCACCCTGGGACTCATTTTTAATGTAACTGAAAGGAAAATATGTTTAAACACAGGATTTAACCCTCTGACATGAGCTTTATTATGGATGAAAGTAAATCCCCAAGGAGCAGAGCCCAGCGCAGAGGGCACACGGCCCCGGCGCGGGAGCGTGAGTCAGCGATGCCGGTGGGGCGCGGTGATGCCGGACCAGAGCCCACCAGCAGACCCCTCCCCAGGGACCACAGCCGCCTTGTCCTCCCCCTCCCTGCTCGGCACCCGCCTCGGCCCTGGCCCTGGCCGCACGCTGCCTCGCTGGTGCCTGTCCTCTGCGGGGGGGACATTCGCTGTCCCAGCTACATCTGTATTCAGCCCCAACACCCCGCCAGGCTGGAAGTCGCTTGCCACAAAAACGTGCAGTTATTTTATATAAACAAGTTACCAAGCTGGAGTTTTACTGCAGCGGGTAAATACTGGGTCAGGCCCTCTTGCAGCAATGTCTCTCTCACTGTAATTAATATTGATTTTGTGCAGCTGAAATACAGCTACAAAATTTAATTTTGCTGCTAAGATTTTTGACATCGCTGTTCTTAGAGATTAATGTGGGATTTAATGAAGGATTTGGCCTCTCATCTGTGATGTTCCCTCATCCTGTCGTGTGCCGCAGCCCCGCTGCTGACTGCTCCATCGCTCGGCTTATGGCGGCGCGTGGCCCTGTGCCCGCAATGCCAGCAGGGCTGGGGGGACCGGACCAGGCACATGGCTCCTGTTCCTCCGCACTGCTTTAGAGGAGAACTAGGGCCCGGGGTACGCCGGGAGATGGACCACAGCCCCTGGGACGGCACCACGGCTGTGCCACAGGCAAGGTCGGTTTCGTTGCCGCTGCCACCGGAGCGCGGCCAGTCAGTGGCTCTGCCCACCCCAAGTGGGACAGTCGGAGTGTGGGACAGTGGGACAGGGAAGGCTCCTCTCCTCGCACCCTGAGGTGTGCGGTGGCTCCCGAACTCAGCCCTGAAACAGAGGTGGGAATTGTCCTGCCTCGGCTCCAGGTCCAGGAAGGAACCAGCTGAGGGGGCACGTGGTCCCGTCAGCCCCTTCGCTCTTGGCTGCGTTCAGGGTCTGACCCCTCTAGTCCTGTGCCCGCGCCCAGCAGGATGAGGCCAGCACGGTCCCCTGCACCTGCTCCAGCAACTCGGCACGGCACAGCACGGCACGGCACACCATGGCATGGCACAGCACGGCACGGCACGGCACAGCACGGCACGGCATGGCACGGCACAGCACAGCACATCATGGCTGGGCAGGACCCGGAGTCCTCTGCCCTGGGGAAGAGCATTGCGGGGGGCTGGCCCCGAGCTTGGGGCCGCAATGAAAAGAGCACAGGAGGGCACCCATCCTTGCCAGTGCCTCTGAGGGGAGATATCGCATAGAACAAGGACCATGTGGCCAGAGCAGATTTTTCGCTTATCAAATCAAGGAGCAGCTGGATTAGAGGATTAGAAACCAAATTAATTACTAATGACTTCCCTGGGCCCCTGGGCGGTTCTGACATGAGTCTCCCAGGCAGCAGCAGGCAGCGGCAGTGCCCGTGGTGCCGGGCAGGCGGGGAGGGGACCATCCATCAGCGGGCAGCAGGACGAGCGTGCGGAGCCAGAGGATGGGACCTGGTCCCACGGGCAGCCAGCACCCTCCTGGGGGGGGTCTGTGTGCCACACCAGTGGTGCCCCGCAGCTGAGCCTGACAGCCAGCGGCTGCTGCACCTGACGGGCAGAGCTGTGGTTGGGGGGAAAACGCAGCCCCTCGCCTCTGGCTCCTGCTTAACACAAGCTGGAGCGTTTCCACAGGCGCGTCTGAGACGTGGCCCCCCAGCCCAGAGGGTCTTTGAGTCGGGGGGACCTCACCGTGGCTGGCCCTGGGATGAGCCCATGCTGCTCCAGTTTCCCTGCGGGATTTTGCTGCTGGGGCAGTGCGTGGCCCAGGGTGCCTGCACCGTCCCCCCCGCGCTCCCCACATTACCTGACCCGCTGAGTTGCAGCAGGAGATGGGAGCAGGAGCGGGAGGGGGTGAGCGGCTGGTTTTGTTGGTGCAGTTAATTGACTCGGTAAACAAGCGCTCATAAACAACTGTTCCTGTCCCCATTAGCCAGGACAACTGGGCTGGTTTCCATCTGCTTCCTGACCTGGATATTAAATTGCAGCAGATGATGAAAATATGTCAATGGGAAGAAAGTTTTCTTCTGCCTGCCAGAGATTTTGCTCAAGTGTGCAAGTGCCAGGCAGAGAGACAGAAGGACAGAAGGACAGGAGGACATCGTGGGGAAGGGCAAGAAGGGCAACAGGCTGACCGTGCGTGCCATCCCTCTGCCAGGCGCCGTGTCCCCACACTCCGGCCACCACTGGGCCACCCCACAGTGCTGCTGCTGTGCCACAGCCGGGAGCTGCTGGTGCAGTGCTGGGGACATCCATGGGGCCCCGGGTGGCCGGCACAGCCATCGGCCCAGCTCTGCCAGCACTGCCCAGGAGGGCATTTCTGCAGCGGTTGCGAGCTCCAGGATGCCAGTCGATCAAAGAGCTGGAAGGACTTTTTAAACCAGATCAGCCTCTGCCTCTCCCTTTCTCTGGATGGAGGCTGGGTTGTCTTTCTAACCAGGTACGTCACAGCTCGCAGAGGAGCTCCCCGGGGAAATGAAACCTCCCGGGGTCCCTGGGGAGGGCACGGGGGCAGCGGAGGTGGCTGCAGCCGCCCCTCGCTGCAGCCGCCTGGCATCGCTGCTCCCCGGGGCCAGGCCCACTGCGACCACTGTCGTGTCCCATGGGATGTGGGGGACACGGCATGGGGACAGCTCTGCACAGATGGCACTGGCTCACAGAGCCCCGTGCGAGGCTGGCGGCCACCACTGCCTGCTCTGCTGGCCCCATGGCACAGCCGGCGCAGCCCAGCCGAGCGCGGCCGTGCCGGAGCGCCGCGGGAGCACCCGTGCCTGCTGGGCAGCTCCCGGCTCGTTTCACTTGTTACACTGGGCTAATTGGTTTAAAAGAGATTGCTGGGTCACTAATTATGGAACCTATTGAACGGCACATCTCAGCTTAGGGATACAATTAAAAGTTCACCCTAATTAATCAAGGGTAATTAACAGACCTTGCATTTCTCTGAGATTAATTAATCAAGGAATCCAGAGCAAATCAATGCGGGCAGGAGAAAAGCAGGGGAGGGACCGAGCGGATGTCACGGGGGCGACGCGCTGCGTGACCCACTTTTCTGGGCTGGGAGCAGGGTCAGGGTCCCCACGCCAGCTCCCGCGGCTCCTGGGTCTGTGCCACCCCACAGCTCGCTGCCACCGCTGAGACCCCTCTCTGCCCCATCCTCGGCACAGGGCTCTGCACGGCTGCAGCGGTGCGGGACTTGGCTCCTGCTGCGGGTCTGGCCAGTGACAGCACCGCGGCGTTGCTGCCGGCGCCGTGGGGGTCCGACCTGGCAGGGTCCCGTGTCCGGCCAGCTGGGTTCAGCCCACCGAAGCCTTCGTGCCCTGCTCTGTCTGGGCCTCGGCCATGCACACGCGGGCAGCAGTGCCCACGCAGGGCTGTGAGCCCCGGGGACGGGGTGACAGTGGCTGGAGCACCACGGTGTCCTCAGCTGAGGGCTGCTGCAGCCGTGCCAATCGTTAACGGTGGTTTGGCTGCAACTGCTTTATCTCCAGCTCCCCAAGGAGAAGCGTATTGAGATAATCCAGACAAAATGATAGATGTACATCGGTGTCTTGTGTATGGATCTGGCTCAGTGTTTGTAATATTTTGTTGCTAAGGAAGCCCTCGTTTGTGGTGTGACAGAGGACCCCGTGCCAAATCACGGAAATTGATGTGCTCATAGTGGGAAACTTAATCACCAGAGGGGAAATGCCCACCTCGTTTTTCTCATGAAAGAGGAATGCAGTGCTTTGATTTTTGGCTCCAGTATAAACAGGGTGTGATTAAATATTGTTTCCCCTTTCTTTCTTGTCATTAATCAGGCTATAGCTGTGAGCGCTGGGTGTGATGTGGGGACACTTGCTTTGATTCCTCAAGTTCTTAAATGGTTTTGTTCTCTTTTCAATCCCATTAAAAATAGAAGGCAGGGTGTTTCAAAGTGCTTCTGCTGGAGAGCGCTTCTGATCTGAAGGGTGCGCGCTCGCCGGGAGACGCGCCTTCTGCAGCCGGCGGCTGCGCCGGCAGGTAAAGCACCAGCCCCGCGGCTCCTCCCGCACCTCGCACGTGCGGGCACTGCTGTGCCGTGCCGTGCCGTGCTGTGCCACGATGGGCCCTGGCAGCTGGGGCAGCCTCGTGGCACCGGCGCGAATCGGGGCTCGAGGCTGCACCCTGCGATGCAGTGGGAGGGCGGCCGCCCTGATGCGCATCCCACCCTGTGTTGGCAGGAGAGCGCGGGCCAGAGTCCCGGCAGGGCACGAGCCCCCGCCGGCTCCTTGCGGCACGGTGCGGTGAAGCTGTGGCTCCTCGAGTGCTGCCCCAGCCGGGGCGGTTGGTGCTCGCTTTTGCCAATACAGGCGCCCGATGCGGGGAGGTGCGGGGCAGCCCGTGCCCCTGGGACCCTCGGCGAGGGCTGGCGTAATCGGCTGATAGGAAAGCAGACAGAGCCTCTCCTTTAGGTGCGTCCACTCCCCTGACCTCGCGTGGGCCACGATGGGAATTACTACCCGCAGCAGGGGAGGCTGGGCTGGAGGGAGCTTTTGGTCTGCGGCCACGCTGCCCAGCAGAGCCGGCGGCTGCTCTGGCTGCTGCAGGAGGGCACCGGGATGGGGAAGCTTGCGAGCACCGTGGGCTGGGAGCCCTCTCGCAGCGGGCGCTCTCTCCCGCCTCCCCTCCGCCGGCCGCCACATCTGCCGCCTCCCGCACAATCAGAGGACGCTGCAATGTCACCGGTGGCTGGTTTAGGCTGTTCCCAACAGCCGGAGAAGGGTGTCGATGCCGGTGGTTTTGGAGGGAGGAGAGTGCAGGCAGCGTGAGCTGCCGGGAGCCCTGCTCCAGGCATAGCCCACTGCGCAGGCAGGACGGATCCAGCCCCGCAGCCCCCTCCTGCCCACCCAGGCTGGCAGCGACTCACGGCTCCGTGCTGCCAGCATGCTCTGCCCGTCAGCTGCCTGCACACGCTGCACGTCCCTGCCTGCAGCTCGCCGAGACAGGCAGCGCTTCACTTCTTTGCTCCCACCCGCGTGCTTCGCTCGCTTGCAGCTCGGGCTCCCATTTCGGTGGAAACGCACCAGAAACTGCTTTAAAATAAGTTAATTTTAGTGCAAAGCTGTGACAGAAGCTTCTGTTCTGCCTGTCACAACCTCTCCTGTCTGGTACAGGCACACCACCCCTCCCCAGGCTGCCCAATGAGCCCAACGGACAGGTCCCCACCAAGCATCCCCCTGGAGAGACCTTGTGGGTGCAGGTCTTCTCCGGACCCCCCAGTCCAGGTGAGGAGCATGCAGGTGATTAGTCAGGTCATTTAAATTGGCAGTGGGTGAGGCTTTAAAAGCTTCTAGCAGTGCAGGTCTATCAGCAGTAGGGTTGGTGTTGCCGGCCCTGTGGGCACAGCACTTGTGTGAGGCTCGGGTGGGTACCCCGTGCTGTGCCTGAGTGGCCGCAGGGCCCCCCAGCACCAGAGCCGTTGGGCTGCTGGCCCAGAGGGATCAGAAGAGGAGGGAACTGCTTGCAGATGCCCAGCAGCCCACAGGAGACGGTGCAGGTGGGTTAATGCTGGTGTTGGGGTGACTGCAGGGACCCCTGCTGGGTTGGGGGGCTGCTCCCGCTGGAGCAATGGGTTTCCTGCAGCCTGAGTCCTCTGCCAGCACACCTTGCTCTCCTGGTCTTTTGTGGCTTTTTAGCTGGCCCGTGGTTTCCAATGTGGGGAGTGACACCTCCTGGCATGTGGAGAGTGGAGAGGGGCTCCCCAGTGCAGTGAGGAAGAAGAGGGCAGGCCTTTCTCTACCCAGTGACGGTGCCAGAAGACACAGCAGTGTTGGGAGTGAGTGTGAATTACTCAGTTCTCCTTCAGTGTGAATGGGGGGGCTTGCTTCTTATTTCTGTCTTGAAGTTTATGTAAGGCGAAGATGGGGTTATAAAGATATAGAAGAGCTGGGCTGAACATGAGGCGACACTGAAAACAAGCTTTAAAAAAAAAATTACCAGCTTGTGTTTGAGTACAGATTCCTCATTTGCAGTTAAATATAATTGTGAAGGTCTGTGAGCCAAAGAGATATTTCTAGTTATTGGAGAACTAGCTCCTGCCCCTGTGATCCCCAAGGAATGATAATGAGATTTAACCTAAGCAGATGCTGCGGAGAGCCTGGGAGAGCTTCATGCGTGATGGTGTAATGATGAGGAGCAGAGGATGGTTACAGGGTCCCTGTCTGCTGCAGCGTGCAGATGAACTCTGCTGACTGCATAATTTTCTGCACTGTGCTGTTCATACAGTGGCTCCACGGCATGAGATGCTGACAGACCCAGCACGGCCACCCAGAGCCCTCCAACACCAGGGAGGTGCCTCTGGCTCCTTCAAAGGTAGGAAGGATGTTCGTGGTGGAGAGAGGGAGGATCCGGCTGCCCTCAGGGGCCAGGACACGAGGAGATCCTCCGGCCTTTGTGCATCTCCAGCCCCAGCACAGCCAGGAGGTGCCCAGCCCTGTGGGCAGGGTTCAGCCCACAGTCCCGCGGCAGCTGCCTCCTTTACCCAGCCAGTCATGGTTGGGGACGGAGGGTCAGCCTGACCTGGCATCCTCATCTGCCGGCTGCAGTGCTGGGGCCGGCTCCCGCTGGACAACATCCCGGTGGGAGCAGCCCTCGCCTCCAGTGTGGGGGGTGGCAGGGCTGTGGCACAGCCACCCGCTACGAGGGGCAGGAGCTCAGAGGGTGCTGGCGCACCCCTGCCCACCTCCAGTTATGGTCTTTGCAGCGTCAGTGACAGATATGGAAGGATTAAATTGCAGTAATCTCTGTAATCTACTTACCGAGATTAAAACCTCCCCCTGCCCCCAGACTTTATCCCTTTCATTCCAGGACTCCGCTAGCAGTGATTACAGCTGGGGGAAGCCATTTAGCTTTTAAGCACCACTCCATCCTGCTTAAAAATGCATTTCAGAATCAAATGAGTTTGTGCAACATGGCCAGGGCTGGCTGCTCTGGCTGGGCAAGAGGCTCAGAATTAGGACCAAAGTAGCTTGAGTCAGAGTCAAAATTAAATTTATTGTTTCTGGCCTTATTCAGAATACAGTGCATCTACAACTGATTAATGAAGCTTAACAGGAGTTTCAGACTCAATTCAAGGCAGCTTGGAAAGTCTCTGCTTCCACCCTTCTGTCTCACAGGCACTTTTGGACTCTGCTGCCCTTGGGAGACCCCACACTTCAGAGCTGGGAGACCTGTGTTGAGTTTGGTGGTGATGAGCTGAGGGGCTGCGGGAGCTGGCATCAGCCTTCGGAAGCAGCTCTGAGGCCAGGGCAGCTGAAGTGCCATTAGCTGATGGGACTGAGTATCACATCCATCTTCCACATCGCCAAGCCTGTGGCTCTCACTGGGGCCAGGATGTTGTGAAGGTCGCACCAAAGAGGAGTGAAGGAGAACCACCTGAGTGCTGACAGCCACGGCAGCAATGCCAGAGCCTTTGGCATTGGCTGGAGCAGGAGAGAGGACGCAGTCCCAGTGTGCTCCTGGCGTTTGGGAATGGCCAGGTCCTGCTGGCACATGCCCTGTCACAGTGCCCGCAGCGGTGCTGGGGGACATGCCACAGGTCTCTGAGCACCATCAGCCCTGACCCCCATCCTCGCACCCTCCTGGCCCCTCACTGCTGCCCACAGATCTGGCTTGGCTGCATCCCTTGCTCCTCTACTTCCTGGCTGCGAAACACTGAAACATCCTTTTTCCAGCTCCAAGTTTCCTGCTAGGTCAGGGAGAATGGGGAGACACTTGAGCACCAGACCCTGTGGCGGAGGCTTCGTGCAGGCGTTCAAGGACATTGCCGGGGCTGTGAGGCTGGAGCAGCTCAGCCCCAGCTGCCCTGGGGCACTGAAAATCCCCCCCCATCCAGGTACATGTACTGCTCAGCCATCAATTCCCAGCACAAAGAAAGGTGGCAGTTTGTCAGCCCAGAATCAAAAGGTTGTTAATGACATACATATTAGACACAGAAAACTGGATTAACAATGACACTTTGGCCCTGGGGGCTTTTTTTGGCTCTGGAAATAAATACTAACCTTGATCTCTTCTGTCTACAACCTGAAGACATCAAGGGCAGAATACCACCTTTAATCTTATTTGCTATTTCCAGTATGCATTTTATTGCTTCTCTTTTTTCCTATAGGTTTCATGTGTTCCTGGTACAGACTTTCTTTGTGTACTTCTGTAATAATCTCCTGATCCCTACGTTTCTGCAACCTTTCTCTTTTTGCCTGCCTGTCAGCTGCCTGTGCTTGGGATGAGCCCTTGGACTGGGTACTCGCTGGTGAACCCACTGAGCTGGGAGACCCTCGGCAGCAGTTCTTGCCTGCTGTCCATTCGTGGCCCTGGGTGATCAGTGCCTCGGGGGGTGGGGGGGAAGCAAGGTGAAAGAACTGAGGGATGGGGACAAGCTCCAAATCCCTTCCATGGTGTTTTTGTCATGAATGCTGTCTGGCCACAGTCCCTGTGGTCCTGTGAGCTGGGTGCTGCTCTGGGCAGGGTGGGAACAGAGGAGCACGAGATGCTTCCTGGGGGCATTGGGAGAAACTGTCCTGTGACAAACCAGCATCCAGGACCATGCAGTGAGCTGCAACTGGCCTGGGAGGGACCTTCAGGGTTAATGCTGGGCAAGGCTGTGGAGTCTGGAGCTGCTTTGGTAAATCCCACCCCAGCAGGGAGATCAGAGAGCTTGGGAGTGATGAAGGAGGAAAGATGGGAAAGATCAACTTGGGAAGAGAGCCAAGAACCCAGGAGAGGAGAGAGGGGCACCGGCAGGACCCTGAAAAGGGGCCAACTGAGGCAGAGGAAAGAAGACAAAGGAGAGGAAGGTGTAAGGCTGGCAGCAAAATGCAGTGCCAGCTCGGTTCAGGAATGGGTGAAGGGGGCAGAAGGGGAGGCAGGACCTTCCCCGGAGCTCACAGCCATTCTTCCAGCTGCCGTGCTGTGAGGTGCTGGCTGATGAGAGGGGAATCTCCTGCAGCGATTCAGAGGGCTCCTTCTTCCCTGGATGCAGGGGCCGCTCTGACAGCGGCACAGTGCCTGGCTCCCGCCCCACAGGGAGGATCCCACTCAGGGCTGACTCCTGGGGCTCCTGTTAGCACAGGTGGCAGGGCCGGGAGTGTGCCAAAAGTGCTAGAAAGCTGTTGTTTATGTGGAGTGGGGTGTAAATAGCAAACATGTCATGGAGAAGACATGCCCTGCAAAGATACAAAGACTGAAAGCAAAATTGTCAGCTTTATAAAACATTCCTCCCTTGCAAGCAGAGAAACCTGGAGGTGTCTAGGCATCCACACCAGCTTTATTTATCCAGACGCCTCTAATGTTCATGCTTAAGCAATGTGTTTGCTGCCGAGGCTGGATCACCACATGGAGGCAACAAAATGGCTAAAAATGGAAAAAGCAACTTTTCCACAGCTTTGGCAGTTCACCGTGGAGCGGAACTGAGTGAGTGATGGACACCTCCTGCCGCTGGAAGGGGAGCCCGCTGATGCCCGGCCCCTTGGGTACGCCTGCTCCCGTGCTCCTGCCCTGCTATCACTGCCTGGGCAGGGCAGTGTCCCCTGGCTGAGGGGCTGAATCCCCGTCGGCTCCATCAGTGCCTGCTTGCTGCTGCACCAGCTCAGGTGGAGGGCGTACAGCCCAGTGGAAGTACCAGATGTGGGCGAGTTTACACCAGCCAGGAACAGCCCAGTACTGGCTGGCTCCTCCAGGCTGACACTGGATGCACGGCTCTGTCTCCCTATCTTGACCCGCACAGAGGTGCTGGTGCCCAGCCCTCCTGGGCAGGAGCTGCTGTTGCACAGAGCGGCAAACGTAGTATGCAAGATCCCTGCGGGTCACTTTGGTGTGTCAGGATGATAAGGTCGTCCCCACGAAGACTCAGCCCCTGTTTTTAGTTCCAGAGCTCTCCTGAGCCAGCAGGCTCTTTCTTCCTTAAGAAACTATTTTTAAACTCCTAGGGAGATCCAATTCCACTGCTCCCACACCAGCACAGGTGAAAGAGGCTGTAGAGAGCACTGCTTTTCAGCCATTTCTTCCATCTTTCTTTACATCTACACCGAGCTCCTGGGTGTTGCACAAGAGGAAGCCTCATCCTGACCCTGGACTGGCTGCCAGGGAGCCAGCAGCTTCCTTGTTTGTGTTGGGCTGGCACTTCTTGCCTGTCTCTCTCTATTATCATCCTTCTTCCTAAGTAACAAGACAAGTAGTTTTCTGCAGCTGAACAAGCTTTCTGTGCTGAGAAAGCAGGGACGATGACTGTTAATGTTTAAGCGGTGCTGCGCACAGCCCTTTGGCTTTACCATGAGCAACCAAGCAGAAGCCTGGGATGTCAGGGCGTGAGAGGGAGGGAAGCCGTGTCAAGCAGAGGGAGCCAGAGGGGTGGGGATGGAGCAACACGCTGCACCCGCACCCTGCAACAGCCTTGTGGTTTTCCTGGGTCAGCCTGCTTGTAGGGCATCACAAACCAGACAGGCGAGGCTGACCATCCCCGGCCCGCCAGAGAAATTTAATTCTTTCATCATCTTCAAGCCTTTCCTTCTCGCTTACCGGAGGCGCCACAGCGGCCGATGGCTGCTCTCCCTGTCCTTGCTGAGGGCAGAAATCGTTGCTGCCGTGCGGGGCGGCCCCTCCTTGCTCCCGTCCCCTCCCCCGGAGGAAGCCGGCTGCGGGGCAGCGCGGCTCCGGCACCCGGGAGAGGGGGATCCCCGGGGACCGGCTGGGCAGGTTGCCCCACAGCCGCCAGCTGTGCCCGGGCACGGCTCTGAGCCCCGGCTGCCCGCCTCCCGCATCGGTGCCTGCTCACACCCGCTCCGCTGCCGGCTCGCGTTCCCGGCCCGGGCTGCGGGGGGAGGCGGGGGTGCCCCCGGCCCCGCACCGCTGCTCTGGGTAGTTGGGGACTCGCTGCGGGTTCAGAGCTGCCCGCGGGGCCGGGCAGGACAGCGGGCGCCTCCGGCCCTGCCCTCCCGCCCCGGCGGCGCGGCGGAGCCCGGGGCACCGGCCGGGGCGGGACGCTCGCACCGGGGCCGCGCCCGGGCGGGGCGGGGTGGGGTGGGGCGGGGCGGGCGGCAGCCCCGGCCCGGGCGGGAGGGCTCAGCTCGGCGCGGCGGGTACCGGCGGCCCGGCCCGGCCCGGCCCGGCCCGGGGGAGGCTGCGGCCGCCGAGCGATCGCGGGGGCTCCGGGAGGAGCTGACGTCAGGCGGCCCCTTAAATAGCAGCGCAGCCGCCTCTGCCCCGGCACTTCCCGCGGAGGCGAGCGCCGGAGCCGCCGCCGTCCGAGCGCCCAGCCCAGCCCAGCCGCGCCCGCCGGGGATGGGAGCCGCGGCGGCGGGGCCGCGGGCGCGCAGGGGCCGGGGCGGCGGGCGCAGCCCCCCGGGGCGGCCCGGCCGCGCCGCCGCGTAGCCGCGGGACATGCCGGAGCGGCCGCGCAGGGTGCGGGGCGCCGCCGCCGCGGGGCCCCGGGGGCAGCGGCGCGCCGGGCCGGGCCGCGCCATGCCCGGCGGCGCGGCCCCATGGAGCCATGGCGCATAGGGCGCCGAGCGGGCGGGCCCCGGCTGCGGCTCCGGCTCCGTCCCGGCGGCTGGCGCGGAGGGTCCTCGTCCTCTTCACGCTGTCGCTCTCCTGCTCCTACCTCTGCTACAGCCTCCTCTGCTGCTGCGGCGGCGGCGGCGGCGGCCCCGCCGCGCCCCGCGCCCGCTGCGCGCCCTCCCGCGCCGCCGCCGCCGCCAAGAAACTTCTGCAGAAGTCGCGGCCGTGCGGGCGGCCGCCCCCCGCCGAGCCCCCGGGCAGCGCCGCGCCCGCCCGCCGCCCGCGGGAGCCCCCCGCGCCGCCGGCCGGCAGCCCCCCGGGGCCGGCCCGCCCGGGCGCCAAGCGCCTGCCGCAGGCCATCGTGGTGGGCGTCAAGAAGGGCGGCACCCGCGCCGTGCTGGAGTTCATCCGGGTGCACCCCGACGTGCGCGCCCTGGGCACCGAGCCCCACTTCTTCGACAGGAACTACGACCGCGGGCTGGAGTGGTACAGGTGAGGGCACCCCTGCCCCGCCCGCCCGGCGGGAGCGCGGCCCCCCCGGTCCCCCCTCGCCTCCCCTCCCGGGTCTGGGGTCCCTCGGCGCGTCGCCGGGCCGGGCCGGGCCGGGCGGGCGGCCCTGTGCTGCCGCCGAGTCTGCCGCCCGGCCGCACTCGGGGAGTTTCCCCCCTCCTCTTCCTCCTCCTCCTTCCTCCTCCTGCGGGGCCGAGTGGGGCCGGGCTGGCTCCGTGCGAACATGGCTGCTGGAGCCCCCCCCGGCGCTGCGGCTGCAGCCGCCCGAGTCCCAGCCCTGCCGGGAACGGGCTCGGGAGCCGGGACGGTGACGGGGTTCCCGTCCCGTCGCAGGGAACGCTTGCCCGTGAGAAGGGGCCTCCAAAACGCCAGTGAACGACTGGCCGGCGGGACGGCACGGCTGCCCTCCCCGCAGCCCCGCTCGGGTGCCTCAGCACCCTTCTGCCGTCGGGTTTTACCTCTGGCTCCGTCAGAGCGGCAGTCCCTGTCCTCCACCGTCGTGTCTCTCTGAACTCGGGTAAGCGCGGCTCTATCTGAGGTGTCTCATAATTTGCAGAGAACAGCGAGCGCATCTCCAGCAGGAGATGATGGGATTTTAATTTCAGTAAAGGCTTTTGTGAGGAGCTCGGGGGTGCTCACGGAAAGGCACGGAGTACCGCGTGTAAGCGGGTCACAGTGCCCGTGGGCTCATCCGCGGTGACCCCGCAGCACCTGTGGCCCCACACTCGGTGCTGCAGGCAGTTCACCCCAGCTCCCCGCGGTGTCCAACCAAGCGTACCGGTGGTTGTTTGCTGCGCCGTTACAGAGCGCTGCAGGAGCTCTGGGCTGCTCTTGGGCAGGGCCACGGTGCTTCTGCTGGGCATCAGGCTCAGGAGGCAGAGGAGGGCTCGGTCTGGCTCCGGGTGCCTGCAGGCTCACAGCGGGGGAAAGGACACCTGGCACGGTCAGTGCATCGGAGCATCGTGGCAGACGGTGGGAGGCAGCCCGTGGGGCCACACACCAAGCTCGCTTGCCCCTCCATCTCAGCAGCGGTTTCCCAGTGGAGATGTCCCCAGTTCTAGAGCAGGGCAGTGCTTGTCAGCTGCCAAGCAGGTTGGGAGGCACCGTAACATGGTGCTCGCTCCCAGCTCTGCCGGGGTCCTGGTTTGTCTCCTTGCTGGGCAGGTGCGAGTCGTGCCTGTGGCACAAGGATGCCGGTTTCTGACCGTGAGCGGGTCAGAGCTTCTCTGAGCAGCACCTGCTTGCTGGGCACTGGGCTGGTGCTCTGGCCCTTGTAGCTGGGGTTCATGCCTGGGGAGGCAGCTCAGGCACTGCACGGGGAGGGCTGTCTGCAGACACAAGTAGGTCTACTGCCCTGTGTTGTACTTGGGTCACAGTGGACCCTGTAGCTGCGAGTGTTCAGCTCCTTTTGCAGCGGTACCGGTGGCGGGTGACAGGAGAGCCAGAACAGGCACAGGTGGAACTCTCTGAAGCTGTTTCTCTCTCCTAAGGCTGTCCTGCAGCATGCCCAGTTCCTCCTGCCCTTTGGAGAGGAGCTGCAGCAGTGTCCTTTGCCTGGTCTCAGCAGGTCTGTGTCACTCCCCCACCCTCCCTCCGACATCAGACGCTGTCACCCATCTCGCAGCACCTAAAAGCAAACAGCTGGGAGCAGCCCTGCAGTACAAGCGTGTAAGGACAGGAGCAGCAGTGGTTTGTTTAAACCAGAGTAGCAGGATGGGCGATGGAGCAGGACGTGGGTCCTGGCTGAGCTCCTTGCTCAGAGGGCAGCTGCGTGTGCTCAGTGCCTGGCTGGCAAGCAGCCCCCCTGATCCTGAGCTGGGGTCCCCCCGTACAGTCCTTGGTTCTGTGAGCTCTCCAGGCTTTTCTGCTTCCCATGTGCACGGTCGGTGTGGGGAGTTTGGGGCTGGGAGCCTCACGGGCAGCACAGGACTGACCCTTCGGGCACTGCTCCTGCAGAAGCCAGGGCAGCGCTTGCCAGCGCCCGTCTGAATGAAGAGAAGGGGCTGCCCCCGGGACAGGCCCTGCCTGGGGCACGTAAGGGCACCTGTGGGCACCCGGTGTGGTGCTGGTCCAGGAGCCGTGTCCCCCTGCCGCACACCCTTCAGCACCGCCGAGCAGCCGATCTCCCGCCCCGAGCTGTGGTTCAGCCTGGGATCCTCCATGTGAAGGGACTCGTCTGTGACCAGGAGGGACGCAGCCTGTGACAGTGAGTGGCAGTGGTGACAGGCAGCTGCTGAGCAAGGCAGGGGCAGCGATGGGAGTGCAGCCGGGTGAGCAGCCTGCTGCCCAGGGCCCGGCTTTGCATCTGGATCGATGGAGAGATCACGCCGGAGCAGCGGAGCCTCCAAATTAGTTCAGCTAAAACAATTAAATGACACTTCCCTGGTTTTATTACTTTTTCTTTTTAACCTCACGAATGTGCCAAAACTTAAGCACAGAGGCCGCTAATGTATCAAACGTGGAATTGATTTTCCTCCTTGCAAGTGGAGCAATTAAATGTGGAGCAGGTCTAACCCGCAGCGTGATGAGCTCCTGTCGCTCTGCCAAGAGGCCGGGGAGCGGGAGAGCAGGGTCCTGCCGACGGCCGTGTCCCGGGGAAGGGCAGAGCTGACCCTGGGAACTGCTGGCTGTGAAGGGCTGCCCCACTGGGACCCCGGGGCGGGGAGGCTGCTCCTGGCCTGCCTGGAGGCTGTCCCCAGCTGCCAGCTGGGGGGAGGTGATGTTCTTGTGCTTGGGGAGCACTGCGGTGCGGTGGGGTCTCTGCAGGTAGCCCGGAGCACAGACCCCTTGGAAAGGCAAAGGCATTCCCCATCGTGAGCAGAGACTTTGCCTGCAGGAGCCCCTGGCTGCTGTGATGGCCGAGCGCCCGGTCCAGCTCCATCCTTCCTATTCTGCGCCCCAGTGGGGAGCTGAGCGGAGGGACCAAGTAGGTCTTCGGTGCAGTTGAGAGCAGCGCGAGAGCTGAGCTTCTCTGATGCTCTGAAAACATCAGTTCCTGTTTTTCCACATTTTCCCCTGCCCCGGAGTTGGTCTGACGTGGAGGTGGCAGAACCAGCGGGAGGGGACATCTCCTGATCCGCCTGTCCTTGCTGGCTCCAAATGTCGTGCTTGCTCACAGCTGCTGTTTTCGTGGTGCCTCCTGTCTTAGCTCCTGCCATCGCCCCAGGCAGCCTTGGCTCCCTCTGCTCTGGGAGAGAGCACGCCAGGCAGAGCCAGACCCCTCTGCTTATCCCCCGTGCCAGACCACCGCCCAGGAGCTGCCTGCTCACTGACTTCAGACCCAAAACACCCGTGCTGTGCCCAGTTCCCATCAGCCTCTCTAATCCACCTCATTAGCTACAGATACACTACAGGAAAGGTATTTTTAGCAAGATCTGTTTTAAGACAACTGAAACCAAACAGCCAGCTACTGGGGAATATCGATTCATTACCAATCCTGGACTAAATGTTCAATATAGAGCTTTTTCCTACTGCAGGTAGAGTGTGCCAATAACCTTCAATATTTTCCAGAACACGGGGAAGACAGTGTCGTTTAATTTGCGGTTAACTTTGAGCAGTGACTCTAATTACAGCATCTCAGGGTGCAGTTTTCCTCCCTAGAATTCCTGAGTAACCCTGTCAGATGCTCCAGCATTATTTTCACAGAGAGGGGCTTTTCCTAGCAGGTCCAGCGGCAGGCTGAGGCCGGCTCCTGCCCGGTAGGCTCCGCTGTGCCTCTGTCTGCCGGAGCTGGGCCAGGAGGCAGGCGCGGGCGCGAGCCCCGTCTGGCTCCCGTACGGACCCACCTGCCTGAATCCTGTCCCAGGGACCGCGCTTGGGCAAAGCCCAGGCTTCCCCGCGTGCCGGTGCGACAGGTCCCCGGGAGCACCCGCGCTGCTGGGGCTCTGCCCCGTGTCCCCCTCCCCGCGCCGCCTTTGGTTTCGGGGTGCTCCTGGGGCTGCGGCAGCACGAGGAGCGCTGCTGGCCTCTGAGCGGTGGGCACTGCGGCTGCCCCGGGGACCCAGACCCCGCCAGCCGGGGAGCATCGCCTCGCCGTCCCCCCTGTCCCTCTGCCTGTGGGAGGGAGAGGAGGGAGCGTGCAAACCCGGCTTCTGCACTCCGCCTCGCTAATTGCTCTCTGCTAATGGCCAGGTTGGCTCACGCACAAATGGGAGCCCATTAGGCTTTGCCCAACGACACGGACTGTTTTGTGGGCTTGACTGACAATGCATTTTGCTAAAGTTAATTAGTAAGAAGAGAGGAAGGCAGCAAGCTTCAAGGATGCTTTGAAATTTCCTTGACTTCAGAGAGTGCCCTGGCTCTGAGGAATGGGTACGAAACCTCCTGCAGGGACTTCTGCGTGAGGAGCTGCCCTCCAGGCAGCGTGTTCCCTGGTCACTGCCTTGCCTACGTCTGCCTGGGGCAGCGGTCCTGCCGTGCCCTCCTCTGGGTGGGCTCGGGTGCCGCACAGACCCTCGCTCAGGTCCCGGGAAGGCTTCCCCTGCCAAGGTGCTGGGAGAAACACAGGGAGGTAAATCCACGCAGGGCGCCAAGCCTTCAATATTAATGAGGTGTGTTCTTGCTCTGTCTTCCGTGACCTTGTTTGTAAATGCTGCAATTTGTTCTAACCTTCCCTTCGGTAGCACAAAATCCAGCTCATAACCCGGCGTGGCTGTGGGCACAGATGCTTCGTGAAGCTGACAAGCGAAGGACGCCGGTCCCTGGTGACCTTGGGTGTCCGTCGAGGTGCTGTCTGTGGTATCTGCCATGCAGTGTGTGCTCCGGGGATGGCTGGGGCGTGTGTGCTACCCACTGCCGCCAGGCTGGGAGCAGGGACCAGGGCAGGCTCCCGGGGCAGGTGGTGCCCGAGACCCCCCGGCAGCGCAGCCGGCCACCCCGGCACGCGGCTGGCAGCACCCGGCCTTTGCGGCTGGAGACGGGTGTCTGCAGCCCTGGATCCTCTGCGTGATGACCGTGTCCCAGGTGCGTCCCGGCAGCAGGCGTGTTAGATGTGGTTGGAGTTGCTCTTTGTCGGCGCTGGCGTGTGACATGGGGTCTGTGGGACCCGACGCTGGGTCGGTGTGGTTTGTTCTTGGTGCCGGCACGTTGTCCCGTCCTTTTGCACGCTCCTGAGCACTGAAAGGTCAGCAAGTGGGCAACATATCTCTGACACCAGCTTTTAATTAGGGAATCACTGCAGCAGCTGGGGCATATTGGGTGATTTTTTAAAATTAATATTAATTTTTAAAGTTTCACCTATGGAAGGACTTGCCTTGGAAATGGGAGATGGGGAGACCCCAGCCTTTCTCGCTGAGCCACGGGGCCTCACCCAGCGGGTGGGCTCACACCGGGCTGGGGTGTGTGCGCTGGCTGGGGGGGCTGTCTGCCCTGACCCAGCTGTAGCAGCAGGGCCGGCGAGCTGGGTTCTGTGAGCACCGTGCTGGGAAGCCCTCGCCTCCCACTGCTTCCCAGCCACACTCCCCTCGGCACTGGCCTTGGGTTTTGTTGGACCCTCACCTGCTGCTGGACGGTCATTTAGGATGATGGGAGTTACACATCGGCTCCTGTGCATGAAAGGCGTCGGCAGTGTGCCCTTTGGAAAAGATTTTGTTGACTTAAAGGACAGCACAAATCTCTGGAGCATTTAAATGATTAAAAATGAATCAGCAACAAAGTTAATTACTGTGTTCACACTGCTTTTATGCATTGAAATGTCCCTCATTAGCTGTCTGTGAGCACTGGTGTAAATTCTTTGAACATAAACATTTATTAAAGGCAGCCGATCCATCATTAAATCTGAGGCTGCCTTAGTGCAGGGCGGTGGCAGCGGGGACGTGGGGCCGGGCCAGCCGCTGCCTGGGCCACAGTCCCTCGGGGCCGCATTTCCCCGCTGCGGACATGGTGCAATCCCTGGAACTGTGCGGGCTGGGAGGATGCAGCGAGTCCATCCCGCTCAGCATTGCAGGAGCCCCGCTCCCCGGGCCAGCCTGCTCCCAGCCCCGTTATTGTAGTGCTGCCAGCCTTAGTGGGTCAGGGGAGGGGACGCGGCTGCGGCGCTGGGGGGGACCGGGGACCCAGCCTGGGGGATTGCTGTTTGCCCCGTGAACCCCTCGCAGGGGTCTTTCACTGCAAAGCACCAGCTGCGCAGCTCTCGGCCGGGGTGTCCCTGTGTCCTAGACGTCCGCTGCAGTGTCACTCAGCCAGGGAGCGCTTTTCATCTTCTTCACACCTCGGCTTCTCGCGTGCTTGACCCAGTTTTGCTTAAACCTCCTTGTAGCCTCGCTTGAGCTTTCATCTACTGATGCTGTCTGTGATCCTGCTGGTCCACCAGGCGAGAGTCAGTGGTGGCTGTCAGGCGCGTGCACCCACGGCACGGCACAGCGTGGCACGGCACAGCGTGGCACGGCACAGCCCCCTCGGCAGCGGGCAGGGAGCTCAGGGTCAGGCTCCTGCTGCGGCGCTGACTCCCGTGCAGCAGCCGGGCTCGCTCCGCCGTTGCGGGTGGGATTCTGCCTGTGCCTTCCCCTGCTCCTGCTGGGGCAGCACAGCAGGGACGAAGGGCAGGCTGTGGCATGGGGAGGTGACCTGCTATCGGGTCGAGGTGGAGTGGTCCCACAGGACCATCCCGACGCCAGCCTGCGCTCTTGGAAGAGTTTCTCTGCTTGTCTCCGACATGTTGAGCTGCAGCCGGAGACGCGCTGGCAGGCCACCCTTCTCCCAGCTCCCCGGTGCCACGCGGAGCAGTGACCCTCGCTGCTGCCTCACCGCCCTGCGAGCCCCAGCCGGCCTGGCCCCACCGGGAGGGCGGCGAGCGGCTGCTCGCTTGTGCTGGAGGATTTTGGCTCCCAGCCTGGCGGGCTCCCCTCTCCCTGCCTGTGCGCGGGCAGCGTTCCTGCGGGCAGCTGCTGAGCCTGTGACATCAGCTGGAAGAGGGAAAGCGCACAACCCTCATCACGAGAGCCAGCACTTGGGATTTTTTGCCAAATTAACCAGTTTGGTTTTATGCCGATGAGTGGATGGAGTCCAGGATTATGCACACGTCAGTCTCTAGCCTCTGAGGAGAGCCCGGGATGCGCCTGCCACGTCCTCGCACGCAGCCAGCTGCAGCAGGCAAATATTTACCCGGGAGCTGCCCTGCTCTCCTCCGTGCTCTGCAAGCTGGATGGAGGGGCTGGTGCTGTAATGGGATTATTGGATGGGTGCTCTCCCCACGCACGCTTATCTGCAATATCTCAATCATCTGATGAATTTTTGTACAAATTCCTCCCTGGAAGAGTGTTTCACGCATGTTCGACATCAAAGCAGTGCAGCCAGCAAGGGAGCACATGTTTCTTTAATGTGGGAGTGTTGTAGGGGCCGTGGGGTGCCCAAAGGCAGATTATAAGAAAATTAATAATTCAGGTCTAGGAAGGGTGCTGGTGAGAAGTTAACTCCTTCAGGGCACTGCCTTCACGCTGGCACAGCCACAGCTGGGGCCGGGCTCTCTGCTGCTGCTGCCCCACAGCCGTGGGGGCTGCCCAGGGATGTGCCAGCTCCCAGGCACCGTGGGGCATAGTCACGCTGGCTCAGCCGCGTCAGGGGAGAGCAGCTCTTCTGGGGCTGTGCCAGCGACGGGATGTACCTGACGTGTGTCCCTTCTCCAGTAACGTGGGCAAACACAATCTCTAAATCTGCAGGCTGGAAGGGGGCATTAATGCCCATATCAAATGGCACTAAAGGGCTTTAAGAATTGAGTACCTATAATGAAAATAATCTCTAATTCAAGAGGAATTAAGGCTGTCTCTCCAGCTAGAGTAATGCGCTGAGCGGGGGATTTGGCTGGTGCCGGGGATGCCTCCCGCTCCCCCCGGTACGCCCAGCAGGTCCTACTGCGTGGGAGCCCCCAGCCTTGGGGTAGTGTCTGTAGGGGCACGTCAAGCATAGGTGCCTGCAGCACCCGGCTGATGGGCTGTCCTGGGGGGAGCTGTGATGCCCCTGATAATTAAATGCCTCTGTTGGTCAGAGCGTCGGCCTTCTTGGCAAGAGCAACAGAAAGCAAATGAAGTGAAAAGCCCGTGGCTGCTGAATGGCATCTGTGGTGAATGAGGGGTGCGCTGTGTCCCACCGTTACTGCTGGAAGGGCTTCAGACACCTCCCGCTGAGGCTTGTCCCTCCTCGGAGGGGACACATCCCGCACATCCCTGGAGCGATGCTCCATGGGCTGAGGCCACGTCTCTGGTCTTGCAGCTGCGGGCGGGTGTGGGCAGCGGCACAGGCAGCAGCTCCCGCCTGTGCAGGGAGCCCAGGCTGGGGCAAAGCCCAGCATCCTCTGCAGAGAGCGGCAGGGCTGCGCGGGCGCTGGGCACGATCCCTTGTGGTTCTTGTCTCCCAGGCAGTCGGAGGGAGCTGGGTGCAGGGGAGGGACAGGCTGCTCTGCTCTCCAGCCCACGGCGTTGCTGCAAGGCCAGAGCGGAGTTTGCTCCACCGTGTCCCTAATGATTTCTGTGCAGAGCTGCCCTGGTATTCACTCAGCATCAGCGTTTTTGACCTCCTCCGTTTCTGCCGCATGGCAGATTCCCATCACCAGGATACGGTGCGGCTGGCTTGTGGACCACTGCTGGGTGGAGAAAGCCTCAGTGTTTCTCCAGCCTGACCATACTGATGGGGAGAGGGCTGGCGGCAGCTGGTGTGACACCGGCATGGGCAGCACTGTCACGCTGCAGGGGAACCGGAGGGGCCTTGGAGCGGAGGGCTGGGGCCGAGGGAAGCAGCCTCGCGCTGCCCTCCCAGACCACCAAAGTCACCCCCCGCCCTTCCCACGGCAGATGCGACCCCCCAGCTCCACTGTCACGGGGGGACCCTTTATCTAGCAAGGTGGTGAGGGTGGCCATGCCATCCGCCTCCCAGCAGCACCATCCTTGTCCCTGGTTCAGGAGGAGACGGCAGCTGACCGTCCCTCGGCACCCAGCAGCTCTCCCAAGAGCGGCAGGTTTGGTGTCTCCTCTGCACCCCACAAGTGCTCCAGCCATCCCTCCCTGCCCGTGTCGCCGGTACGTCACCGCCACCGTGCTGGTGTCAGCTCTGGCACTGCCTGGCAGAGGCTCGCTCAGCATGCGCCAGGAGCCGGTGCCGAGGCCGTCTGCGCATCTTTAGCAAAGTCACAGGCATCCAGGACGGGTCCCCGAAGCGGCAGGAGCGGGTCCTGCCTGAGCCCTGGCCGTGCGGTGCCGCAAACCAGTTACCGAGAGCCTTCACACCTAAACACGCGAGCCTTGGGCTTAAAACTATGTGACATGCTATTTGTATGCAAATAACTCTGTGAATGCAGAAGTCCAAAAATATCATTTTAAAGTCAACTGTAATTAAGTTTGCAATGCATTTCCCTGCTCTTGCAGCCCTGGGGATCCCGCCGTTAACGTAAAGATGAATGCCTGGATGACATTTCTCCCCCTTGCATGGTTTCACTGGTGATTTATTTATCTATTCGGGTTGTGTTTTGTTGTCTCAGCAGTCTCTGTTGTTCAGGAACAGCAAACACTGGGAGTCCATTTAAAAAAAAAACAACTCTTGTCTCATTTCAGTAATTTACTATGCAGAGATTTTGTGTTTTTCGTAATGGATTAGAACCTGTAATTTTGTTTTTTGAATACATGGACCTAATAGCTCACGTAATGAAAGTCTAACAAGCCTGAAGATGAGCCATTAATGAAACAGCAGTTTTATGATTCTCTGCCAATATATTGTAATAGTGAATCACTTATAAAGCTGTCCCGTGCTGATTTATGATGAAACTTGTTTGTGATAACGGAGATACAGCCGTGGTGCCTGCCACTAAATTAGCATTTCCTGACAGTCATTAAACAATGGGAATCATAATCTGAATTTATGGTGTTTGAAGCGGAGCAGTGGGAAAGGCCAATTAAGCCACGTCTGTGCTCAGGTACCTCTGTAAAACAGCCCTGTTAATTTATGTTAACTAATCAGTTTGGTCTCTTTCAAATGAGGAAACCGGTCAAGTGCACGTGAGGGTGCGCAGGCTGGCTGCCGTGCTGCCCCAGGACAGGCGGCCCCGTCCCCTCGCCGACGGGGCAGTGGGGCGGCAGCTCCGGGGCCACGCGGGGCACAGGGACTGCAGCCCTATGCCAGCACCTGGGGGAGCGAGGCTGGGCTCGGCCATCGTCCCCAGTAGCTCCCCAGCAACCTGGCGCAGACCTCTGGGCACGTCTCTTCAGTATCTCTCCGCGGGTCTCTTCCAGCTGCTCATCTGGTCCCCCTGGGCCACGGTCTCTTCTTGTCCCCACGTCACCTTCACAGGAGTGTTCTGTGTCCACCAGGGACCCACCGCCCTCGGTGCGTGCTGCCACCCTCCATGATGTCCCCGGTCTTCCATCGCGGTCCCCTTGTCACACAGGATGTTGTGGGCTGCTGTTGCATCTCCTCCCAGTTAGGGCTTTCATCGAGTTTCTACAGAGCAAGCCCCAAAGCTGGTGGCTGTGGACTGTATTTTAGGGACCCTGGAGGTGTCTGGTCTTGGTCACTGGGCTGGTGCAGCTCTCAGAAACACCCATGTTGCAGCATGCCAGCGAGGCAGTGTGGCCGTGGTGGTTGTGCAGGGTTTATCCCATGAATAAATCAGTGCCTCACTCTCTCGAGCTGAATTGCTGCAGACAGGGTTGCTGATGTTTGCTCTCCCCGAGCGCTTCTGTCCCGAGGCCTCGCTGCGTTACCCAGACATCCATAGCTCCAGGTCTATTGAAGTGACTGTTGTGCCAGCTCCTCCCCAGATCCTTCCCTGGGTCCCCTTGCAAGGGTGAGCATCTGCTGGGATGCCCAGCCGGGGCAGACCCTGTCTGGGGGATGTGCGTTGCAGGGGAGCGGGGGGCTTACACGGAATCCCACGAGCTGAATTAATGATGTGCCTGCTCATGCAGCGGCTGCTGCGGGGTGCCAGGGTGCGGATGCGGCTGGAGGGCAGCCTCGCTGCCCAGTCCCCCTCACTGCAATGCACTTGCTGTGCACTGAAGCACCTTCCCACGTCCATGAGAGGAGCAAGCCGGCTCAGCTCACCCGTTCCTTTTGGAAGAGCGCTGCTGCATCCCTGGAAAGATGCAGCGGGAGGTGACTGGCTTGGGGACGCCTGTCCTGCTCCCTGGGGTCCCCGTGGCCAGGCTGCCTGAGTGCTCTCCGGCAGCCAGTGTTCTGGGCTGCTCTGTTCTGGGCGTGTGTGGGCACCTCGCGTTAAACATACTGGCTCTCTTTTAAAGGAAACACTCCTGGGGGCACTTTTCACAGTTCCTTGTATAATTCTCCCCAGGCAGCGCCTGACTGTGCCTCTCAGCCTGTGTTCTGCTGCACAGCTGAATCCAAATCAGCCAGTTTATGAACAGGGGCCACCAACTCATGCTGCAAAGTGAGAAAAGTGACAGATGCTTCTGAGCTATGAACGTAACAGCAATAGAAGGTGACCTTCCAGCCTGCGCCTCTCCCCGAGGCAGGAGGGCAGCAGCCCCGGGGCAGGTGCCCGGCTCGCTATGGCACTGCTGCTGGGAGGGCTCCTGCATGCCCAGAGCTGTCATGGCAGCAGCACGCTCCCTGGCATGGGTGCCGGTGCCAGTCGGTACCCGTGGGGCACTGGCCTCGTCCTGTCTGCTGGCATTCCCTGCCCGGTCCAGCCAGGTGCTCCCTGCCCGCTCCAGCCAGGGGACCCGCAGCGCCGTGAATCTGGCTGCAATGGATTTGATCATTTACTCTAGTAATACAGGACCAATTTATAAATCTTTCCATCCCATTAGTTTTTATTTGATTTGGATGTTCACATGTCAAAGCAAATTATTTAATTAGCGCTAAGCTGGGCTGCAGGGATGCTACCTTTTCCCCCGGTCTGGTGCTCCCTCCCTGGCCTTGCAGCCCAGCTCCCTGTGCCAGAAAGAGACGGGTGTACGCAGGAGCCTGTCTCAGAGCCCTTGAGCCTGATCAAGCCCTGGCAGTGTGGGTGATACCCTCATGGGCACAAGCCCCACGTCCCCTGGCAGCCCCTTGCTCCTGGCTCTCACCAGCGGAGCAGCACAGCACCCTGGGGCCTCGTCCATCACCCTGCAGCTTTCCATGGCGTGGTATCGCATAGCCACCATGCTCCTGCATCCTGGCCCTGGCACTGTTTGCCATCACTGGGCACAAGGATTGTGTACAGGCAGCACTGATTTCCTGCCCGCCTCCGGGATGAAGGCAGAGGATGAGGGAGCTGTGCTCCCGCTGGGTGCCAGAGACTGGCACGCTCCTGGGCTGGCACCCTCCTCTGCCGCTCGCTGCGGCGTCGGCAGCACAGGGTGCGCAGGAGCCTGGGTACGTTGTAATGTGATCGGGGAGGAAACACGCCACGTAATTGCAGTAATTCCGGAAGGAGCCACTATAATTTCTTTTGCAAATGGCAACTGGTATAGGAATGGGGGATGAAAGGCTGCAGCAGAGGCTGTCTGCTGGGTGATGCATCCATGCGAGCGACCGGGGTGGGTGACAGGACCCACTCCCCGGCTGCAGACTGAGCTCCGGTGCTTTCCTTGCATTGATAACAACTTTACTGCTGATGGGGACAGAGCAGCCCCGGCTGCTGCGCAGCGCCAGGGTCCCCAGCAGCCTGGCCGTGCCCTTGCCCTCCGTCCTGCCTGGCACTGGCCTCCCTCGGGAGCCGAGCATCGGTGCCCCTGTCCTTTGCGCGGGGGGGGTCCCTTGGGGCTGGGATGGACCTGGGAGACAGCCACGGCCGGGAGCCCTCTGCAGCGCTGCAGGAGGAGCTGTGCCTGCCTTGTCCTGCCTTGTCGTGCCGGGAGGGGACACCCCACCAGCCCCACGTTGCGGACACCACCTCCCGGCGCCTGGCCCGGCTCCTGCCTCACTATCACCTTTTGCTTCACTTGCAGGAGCCTGATGCCGCGAACGCTCGACAGCCAGATCACGGTGGAGAAGACCCCCAGCTACTTTGTCACCAAGGAGGCACCACGGCGGATCTTCAACATGTCCCGGGACACGAAGCTGATCGTGGTGGTGAGGAACCCGGTCACGCGGGCCATCTCGGACTACACGCAGACGCTCTCCAAGAAGCCGGACATCCCCACCTTCGAGGGGCTGTCCTTCCGCAACCGCAGCCTGGGGCTGGTGGACACCTCCTGGAACGCCATCCGCATCGGGATGTACGCCGTGCACCTGGAGAGCTGGCTGCAATACTTCCCCCTCTCCCAGATCCACTTTGTCAGCGGGGAGAAGCTGATCACGGACCCAGCCGGGGAGATGGGCAAAGTCCAGGACTTCCTGGGCATCAAACGGGTTATCACGGACAAGCACTTCTACTTCAACAAGACAAAAGGCTTTCCTTGCCTGAAAAAGTCGGAGAGCAGCGGCTTGCCTCGCTGCCTGGGCAAGTCCAAAGGCAGGACTCATGTGCAGATAGACCCCGAGGTGATCGAGCAGCTTCGGGACTTTTATAGACCTTATAATATCAAATTCTATGAAACAGTCGGGCAGGACTTCAGGTGGGAATAAGTGTCTGGGAGTAGAGCTGCGGTGACATGAGGCTGCAGTCTTCCATGAGGGGGGTCCCAGGAGGGCTAGAGCCAGGACCCCCCGGCCAGCCTGTCCTGCCCAGAATCCATGAGCAGAGGCAGATGGGGGGCTTCCCTGGCCCTTGGGAGGCCGGGATGCTCCAGGGCCAGCCAAGACAGGGGAAGACACAGAGTCCTGCCACAGCCACTGGGGGATGCGTGCCCAGCGGGCATTGCCCATCCCGGCAGTGCTGTGGCTTGTGCCATGGGGTCGCATTTGATTTTACTGCCACGTGGTCCCTGAGGCCACAGTGATGGCCCTGTCCTGCAGCCTATGTGCAGGCTGCTCCAAAGCACGTCCCTCCTCTGCGTCCCAAAGCAAATGGGCGCTCCTGGACACCCCCAACTGCGGGCAGCGGCCACGGGGCTGTCCCTTGGTGCCACGTCCCACCACGGTGCTGGAGCGGGCAGAGCTCTGGCCGTTCCGCTTTGCCTTCGTCACTTAAGCGCAGTGTGTAACCATGAGGACAGTGAGATGTATCTGCTTGAAAAAGAAGTCTATGAAAAATGTTGTACCGATATTTTGTCCTGTGAATAAAGCACAGAATCCTGCTGTTACGGGTATTTTAGTGGCACTAGTTTCCTTGTTCAGCATGTGATCCCTTTGTGTAAATAAAAGCGGCTACCACCGGTCCGTATGCATGGGCTTTTCTTAGGGCAAGGCTGGGCAGCCCCGTGCTGCTGGGGGCCGTGCAAAGCCCCACTGCACCCGTGGGTCAGGCGAGGCGGCAGGCACGGGGCTCGGGCAGGACGGCGGATCAGCCCGGCACAGCGAGGAGGGGACCTGTGGCACAGCCCTTCACAGGGGTGACGGCACCGCTCCGGAGTGATGGAGGACCCCGGGGTTAATGCTGCCTCCTGCCAGGCGCAGGGGCGGACGCTGCATTAAACGCAAGCAGCAGTAATTTATGGTTGAATTTAATGGGCTGTTCTATAGGAGCCCACAATTACATTGAAATGTCAAGTGCTGCATGCTTTGCTAGATGGCCCCCCCCCGGCCTGTGCACACCTCCCGGTGCATTAGTCATGGTTGTCCTTTGATTTACTTCCCCAGCGGCTGCAGCTGACCCGGGTGAGGTGCTGCACCGCGGGCAGGCTCTGCAGGCAGGGACAGGCAGCCCTGGCAGATGCCCTCCCCTCCCACCCTGCCTCACCTGCACGAAGCAGAGCAGCAGCCGCAGCACCTGCAACCAGGTGCTGGGGACATGCCTCAACGCACATGTGCCCCGGGGAAGCTCCTACGGGATCTCACCCAGCCACAGGAGCCAGGAGCTGCAGCACCTTCCCAAGCAGGGCTGGAGCAGACCCTCCCCGCTGCACCCCAGCCCTGGTCCCCGCGGGTCCTTGCGGGAGGGTCCCCGGTCCCCACCCTCAGCACCAGCCCAGCCGCTGGTCCCCGAACCCCTCCAAGCCCCACAGCAGTGCAGTATTGGGTGGTACACAGGCAGGTGCCCCTCGCCCCAGCCAGGTCAGCCCCCTCGCTGCCCCTCCTGCGAGCACTGCACCGCTCCCCGCGTCTCTCTGAGCCGATCCTGGGACCAGCCACCCTCTGACTGCTGGCGCGTTCGGGGACAGGGAATTCTCCCAGCTCAGCATCCTGCCTAGAGCCGAGATTGATGGGCTGCATCCTCGGGCGCTCAGAGGCGGGTGCAGCATCGCTGTGCTCCTGGCTCAGCACTGTTGTGCTCCCAGCTCAGCACCGCTGCGGGTCCAGCTCAGCACCTCGTGAGCAGCTGGGGGGCCTGTGGGTCCAAACAGCTCCCACGGGGCTCAGCCATGGGGATGAGCCGCTGGGCACCACATGGGCACGGCCAGGCAGCGTGGGGTCCCAGCCTGCCATGGCAGTGCCCGCTCTGTGGATGCACACACGTAGCCCCATCCTATCCTGCAGCAATCCATCTTACGAGCCTGTTAGCAGGCCCTGTAATGAGCACCACTGTTCATGAATATCAATAACGGTTCTTGTTGGAGTGGTGTTATTTGCCTTTCCGAGTGCTGGACTGTTTGAATCATCTATTGATTTTTGTAGTAAATCTCAGGCATTTCTGTCAAAGGTTGCAATTTACCACTAGCATCTAAATCACAGCCCAAGCCTTCAGCCTCTCCCCCGTGCCCACACAAACCCGTCTCCGTGCCATTCTGCAGCCAGGCTCTCCCTGCTGCAGGGAGCAGCCCAGGAGCAGCTGGATGGGCCAGGAGGCTCCCACCACGTTTGCCAGCACAGCGTGGGTGCCACAGCGGGGCTGGTGCTTAGGTGTTAGATTCCCCACATGCTCACTGGCAGAACAGCCCAGGGTATGGCAGGACAGGGACAAAACCCCCTTCCCAGGGCCCCTCCGCCAGCTGCCAGTGCAGAGCTGGGCACAGCAAGGAGGATTCCTGGCCAGCCCCACTCAGATTCATCCCCCGGCAGCACCAGGGCCATGGGGAAAGGGCCTGGGGAGAGTGGCAAAAGGGCCAGGGGGGTCCTCCCAGGTTGGCTGCGACCCAGGAGGGCACGCTGTCACCCCACGGTGTGGGGGACACAGGCACCCCCAGACCTGGTGACTCACAGGGGCATGTTTCACTCTGAAACCTGTGCTTTCTGCTGGGGCTGCACCAGGCAGATGCAGCGCAGGGGGATCGGCCCGAGCCCAGCCCGAGGAGCCCCTTGGCTCCGCGCACCTCAGGGACACGCTGGCACGGGGGCTGTGACAAGTGCCCAGGAAAGGGGACACGCCTGGATGGGACCAGGGGCTCAGTTTGAGACAAGGCTGCTCCCCCCACCTCGCGCTCCGGTGCTCCGTGCATGTACCGCAGGCTTCCCTGGGGAGGGGTCAGCTGCGGGGCTGCTGGAGACCCCAGGCGATTTGGTGATACGTCCGGAGCCCCGTGCCGGCAGGACCAGGGCACAGGTGACTGCGGGGAGCCACGGCCCCAGGCAACCTCTGTCCTCTGGCACGGGGCTGGAGGATGCTTTGGAGCGATGGATGGTGGCTGTGTGGGGATGCAACACAACCACGGACCAGTTTAAGAGGCCTTACTGGCAGTGATTACTGTCCAGTGAGCTCTAATAGGAAAAAATTGGAGGTAATTAATGGAGATCTAATAGATCCCTATCTGCATCTCTTCCACTATCATCCAGCAGCAGCCACAGGAGCTGCGGGGGGACCCAGCAGCGAGGGTACCCAGAGCCAGCTGTGGGCAGGCGGAGGGAGAGCAGGGGATTAACAGCCGTCTACAGGAAGATGGGATATTTTCTTGTATGATTTTTCCTTTAAAGGAGAAAAACATTCACAGCGAGACTCACAAATCCCAGCCTCGCAGTAGAAAAGCCATTTCCAATCCACTCTAAGGAGGCAGAAGGTGCCGGGTTAGATTGATCCCCCTGACAATACTGTATTAGTGGGAAATTAGAGCTGGAGCCTGAGGAAACCGCTGCAATATCAAACAATTACTTTACATTTGTCCTTACAAACGGAGGGAGCAGAAATGTGCTTAAATCAAGTATTAGATTTCCAAAGGGTAAGCAAATGAGGGCTCAGGAAGGGCTGTACTGAAAATGCTTATCACATTAGGAGCTCTTAAAACATGGCTTAAAAAGCCTCAGAGTAGATGATCTGCATTCTGAAGAGGCAGGGCGGGGGGTTGGTAAGGACATCGGGCAGCACTGGTTTGGTGACGCCGATGCCGAGCAGAGGGGCTGCCAGAGGGAGCTCCCCCCGCTTGGCCAGCCCGGGTCCTCCCCACCGTGAATGCCCCCAGCCTGGGGGACGTGGGGGGCCAGAGCCACTGCTCTGGCCACGAGAGCCAGCTCAAGGGTCCAGGGTCCCCAAAACGCCGCTTCCTGACTCCCGCAAGCCACGTGCCATCCCCGCCTCGCCGCCCCAGCCTCCGCACAGGCAGGGGCCACACAGCCTCCAGGTGGGCAGAGGGTCTGGGGGAGCAGCCCGGGTTCCCTGCGAGCCGGTGGGCAGGCAGAACCAGCGGGCAGGGCTGCGGTGCTGCCCTCGCTCTAGGGACAGGCGCTCACATCCGCGCTGCAAACAAGCAACACGTCTGCTGAGTGCGGGTCCTGCTCCAGCCACTGCCCCCCGAGCACGGAAGCTCTCGGTGAGCACCACGATGCGTCGCTGGCCTCCTCCCCCCGTGAGCCCCAAAACACTGGCCAGTCCCGCCAGACGCAACAGCGCGATGTCAAGCAGACCGGTTTAGCTGGACTAATCCCCTCCCAGTGGCTAAATCTGCTCAGAGCTCTGGCTTTGCGGGCACGGCGAGATCCGGCCGAGGCACACAGGACCGCGGTCAGGGAGGGAGGAGAGACGTTGGGTGAAAGGGTGCGACTGGCTCGAGGTCCAGCCATAGTGTGTGTGGCAACACCTAAGCCAGAGGGTGGCTTCCAGCCGCCCAGGGAGGGGGGCTCTGGTGCAGCAGGGGTTTGCAGCGATGCTCGGCGTGCAGGAATTGCCACCGTCACCTGCAAGGAGCAGGAGGGCCCCGGTGCAGGGCCGTGCCTGCATCCCTGGAGGAGCAGGAGTGTCAGGAGACGCAGGCTGTGCTCTTCCGTGGCTGCCGTCGGTGGCCATTCAGGTCCGCTCACAAAGCACACAGTACGGCCCTGAGCGGGAGTGAGACCCATGGTGCAATTACAGGGAATTGGCTTTGTGAAAAGTGTGTCCTACATTATCCAGCTGCCACCCTGAGCAGCTCCCACACCGTTAAATGGCTGTAACAGTCAGGAGGAAAACGCTTTCTTTAAGTGCGAACTTTATAAGCCAGCATGTAAATTGTAACGACTACTGTGTAATTTTTACTGGCCTGGAAGGTACGCGATTTAAGGCAACTGTTTCTTCGCAAAAGGTGATGGAGCCTTGCTAGAGGGTACTGCAAAGCCTTGATGAAAGTGTCCAAAGACAGGATGACAAGGGGACTTTTTGCTGACCTGATTAACGTGTGTGCCAAGTTCAAAGTGCTGAACCCCACTTGCCCGCAGAGGAGGGCTGGGCTTCAGTACCAGGACGCCAGAACTGGAGCTGAGCGTGCAGGGACGCAGCAATGCCCTGCAGCCGTGCGGGTGGCCGGACCCTGCCCTGGGGCTGGGCACATGACGTGCAGGCTGCTGGGGTGACCCACGGGATTCGTGTCCCACCAGCGAAGCTGGCAGCACAGGCACAGGGCGCTGGCTATGTCAGGGGGGCCAAGAGACACTTGGCGCTGATCAGCAGGAGGGTGCACGCGACCGTGCGAAGCCATCCCTGGTGCAGCACATCCCGTGGCCTCGGCTGCCCCAGCGGCACGGCCACAGCCGTTGCGTGCAACATGTTTTGATCGGTTCACTCAGGCTTGAACCCCAGAGAGCAGCTGTTTAATATTTATCAGCTCATAAATACTTAAACATAATGAATGCGACCTAAGTGGTCCCTGATCCTGTTCATGCTGAAGAGCTCTTGAGATGCGCTCGGTCAAGGGAAACCTTCCCAGGGCCTATTTACATCGCTGGCAAGTGCAGGGCAAGTGCCCTGCCCTGCGGAGAGCACAGCCGCCGGCACGTCCCCAGGAGCCGCAGCACTGCTCCTGCCCGGCAGCAGCCTCTCCTCCCCTAAACGGCCCTGAACGCCCCCTCCCCGGGGGGACCATCCCAGGACCCCCCGGTCAGAGATGTTAACTTCGATTTAGCATCTCTGTTAGTTATTTACCTTCCCTGTCTCTTGATGAGCAGACCCTGACCCCAGGCGTGAGCCACCCTGGGAGCACTGCAGTTATTCTCTACTAGCAGGCAAGTGCCCAGAGGCCCCGGCCAGGAGGAACTCC
The DNA here is from genome assembly GCF_964188355.1 of Buteo buteo. NCBI lineage: Eukaryota > Metazoa > Chordata > Aves > Accipitriformes > Accipitridae > Buteo > Buteo buteo. Next base: position 687,978 of record NC_134197.1, read on the forward strand.
ACACCAGCAAGCTTGCACTGCGGCGCTCGACCAGCACGTTAAATTAAGCCCAAGTATTTCTGGTTGCATAAGGAGCATCATTCATCTGACCAAGGTGGGATCACAGCACTGTGAGCACCGAGAAAATTTGATTAACTTCTTATTAATGAATATAATTCAGTTTCACTGCTGGCTCCATGCTTATTGGCAGCAGTGGGATGGAGAATGCAAGCAAGCCCTGGGAGTGGTGGGCGGGGGCAGCCCTGCAGTGGGGGAGCCCCAGCCCTGTCCCCCCTCTGCAATGCTCCAGAGCTGGACCCCCGGCTGGTGTTGGCTGCTACAATCCCCCGCGCCACGGCTGTGCCTCTGCACTGAGCTACTCGCATTTCTAAGACAGCCTCTCCCTCCACCCAACACAGAGCTGAGCAGCAAATAAATACGATCATTAACAGAAACCTCTAACCCCTTGGAAATGATTAAGGCTCAGGAAGAGCTGGGATGCTGATACATTCAAGTAGGTCAAGTTTCCTCCTATTATTTTATCAGGCTGCAGCAAGGGACAGAAACGTGCTGTTGGCTGAACCCCCAGGCTCTGCCACCGCTGCCCAGGACGGGTACAGCTGCGACATCACCCAGCAATGCTGGCACCCGCCTGCCTGGGCAGCACAGAGGCAGGGCAGACACAAAAGACGGGCTGCCTGGGGTGCCAGCTCTGCGCCCACAGTGACCCCGGGGCCGGCAGACATCCCTCCGCAGCACGGGTCCCACGCACAGGCTGTGGGAGCTGCACCCCGCTGCCTGGCCTCCCCTTCCCCAGCGGGAACCCTCCAGCCTCTCCCAGCAAAGGTGTCTCCGCCGAGCTCCCAGGAACCACTAGCCTCCGACCCCCAGATTTGCTTTCCTTCCTCCCAGCCCCACTCTCCTGCCCATGGGCACTCAGAGAGGGGCAGGCAGCTGCCCACGGGCACCGAGTCCCCACGGCCGCCCCCTGCCTGCCTGCAGCACAAGGGGGGTGACAAGCTGGGCAAAGGAGGAGCTGACGTCTGTCCCTGAGGCTGCCAGCCCAGCTGCTGCTGCCAGCCCGTCCGCCTGCTCTCCCGGTGACTTGCCACCGCGCACAACTGATTAACACGTTTAATTTGCTTTGAAAGTTTTCCAAGTTCTTCTACAAGCTCTGCTCAGTGCTCCAGCGAACAGGAGCATGTAGAAATGAGAGGAGCTGATGGTATCAATACTGCGCTGAAGTCCAGGCATCACTGCATAATTCATTACCTGACAGCTAATTAGCCGGCAGGTCCAATTAGGGTGACTCCTCTGCAGCCAGGGCTCAGGGCACAGGGAGGGGGGCTGACACTTGCTGGCACGCAGGCGGCCGTGCCGGTGGTTTGCAGGGCCCAGCGAGGATGTCAGCTGCCACGTGAAACTGCTGCCAACAGATGGTGGCGGGTGCCGTGCGCGGTGCACAGCGATGGCTGCGAAAGCGCCTGTCAAAAGCACTTTTGCACCGACTGAGGAATGATGCTCCTTACATCCCTGCAGGACCACGGATTCCTGCAGCAGCCCCGAGGGCCCCGACGGCACAGCGTGGTAGGAGGGCAGCCAGAAATGGGGGGAAGTGCCAGACGCCCCGGGGAAGGGCACATCTTACCGGGGCACTTGGGCAACGCTGCTGCCGACGCAGAGCCCTGCTCGTCCGCAGGACCGGTCCCCAGCTCACCCGGCAGAGGCTGGCAGCAGCAGCCGCGGCGTGCAGCGGCGGGCAGGCTGTCTGCGGGACTGCTGCTGCCGGCCTGGGGTGGCTGCCAGCTCCGAGGAGGGAAAGGAAAGCTGGTTTGGGGCTCACGCCGCATGGCGCTGGGTCCCCGGCCGCTCCTGAGCCACGGCATCAGGCAGGTCCACGCTGGCACTGGCAGGGTCGGCGCAGCTCCCCGCTAACCGCAGCCAGCTCCTGCAGCGAGCACAGCCGTGAGGACAGCAGCCCTGGCTCCTGCACGCTCCAGTGGCTGGCGATAAGGACGGCTTAGGTATAAATATTTACCCAGTGACTGAATGGATTCAGCTGAGTTCATTCCTATTAGAGGATGTGTTAGTAATTATCTGAAGACGCGTTATTACCTGGGGACCTATAATCTGCCACAGTAATGAGTTCAAGTGGCTCATGTGGCATAATAAGCAGGAAAGAGAAGGTGGGAAGGGGCCTGCTGCCATCCGCAGCAAGGGCAGGGCAGGGCTCAAGGACAGCCGAGTCGCTCGGTTTCGGGGAGCTGCCGCTGCCGCAGCCCCGCAGCTGTGGGACACAAAGCCGCCGCTTCGCCGCCCTGAGCAGCGGGTCAAGGGCGAGCCCGGGCAGGGTCCAGGCAGAGCTCAACAAGCTCGGAAAGGCAAAAAGAAGCTGAGACCTGAGCGAAACTGCTGCCTCCCCAGCCAGGCGTTGCTGCAAGGGATGCGCTGCAGGACACAGCCCCTGTGCTGGGCGCGGGGTGAATCCTGGCTGCACGGGGCAGCCCTGGGGGGCTGCTGGGCTCCGCACCCCCACAAAGCTGGGCTGTGGCTTGGCAGCATTGTCCCGATCCTGCCTGCCATATGGACTTACCCTGCAAACTTGAATTGACTTCATGTGACTCAACTAAAATAAAATAAGTAACGAGTAGGATGCAAGGCAGAGAGCTTATTATCCTCTGCAGCAGATATTGATATATCTCCACAGCTAGCAAGGGAGAAAAGTCCCCACCTGGGAGACGTGTCCAGGATCTGTGTGTGTTTGCAAAGTGCATGGTCCATGCTGCCATTCCCATTCGGCGCATGTCCATCCCTGTGCACCGCGGGGCATGGCAGCTCCGCTCCGTGGGGTGGGGAAAGCTGCAAGTATGTTGATGCCCAAAACGGCACCACAAGAGGGAAAGTACCCAGGAGGGATCGAGATTAATCACTCTACTGTTAATCCTGTGAAGGATCTAACCTGCCAGCTGAAGTGAAAGCCCGCGATCCATCTCTCGTTATCACACACACCATTTTCCCCTCGCTGGCACATGGCGCTCTTGGCAGCCGGGCTGCCAGCACCCGGGCTCACACCCCGGCACCATGGCTGGCACCGGGGAGGATTGAGGGGTTTGAGGTCCCATCTCAGCCCAGCTGAGCGTGACCCACCTCCCCGGGGCAGGGCAGGGTCTGGCTGAGCCCGCAGCGCACGGATGCCCGCTCGCCCCTCGCAGGGTGCAGCCGTCCCCAGCCGCCCGCTCCCCCCGCAGCGGTCCAGCCCTGGACTCGCGGTGCCTGCCGGCGAGACGCTGGCGCGTTCAGGTCGGGAGAGCTGCAGCCCCTGCTTTGGGCAGCCTGGTTTGCTTGTTAATCGTTCAGTGCTGGAGAGACACAGCTTGGCAAGGTGGCGAGAAGGCGGCGTGAGGGCTGAGGAGGGGGTCCCACCGCAAACCTTGCCCTGGCACGGGAGCCCCGCTCCCCCCGAGCGCTGCCCGCGGCACCCACCGCGCAGGCAGCCCCCGGCCCTCGCTCAGCCCTGGTGGGAAAGGGCATCACTGGTCTTGGGAGGCAGGGGCTTCGGCCCATACCCCTCCTCTTCATGCAGCTCCTACCCTCTCCCACCTTCCCTGAGCGCTGGCAGGTCCTGCTGGATTTGTGTATTTTAAATGTATTTCTTTATTTAAGAAATAATGATCCTAGACCAGCAGATAATCTCTGTCCCATCTCTGCCTGCTGCAGTGCTGCCATGTGATATTACTGTATTTAGTCACGGCGCTGTTATGAGAGCAATACAGTCATTAAGCTCTAATTTCTAAAACAAAGATAAAATTATGTGATTAAGATCTAATTAAAGTCTAACTACCAGCACCACGAATCACTTCAGCACACAGTTTAATGGATGTCTTTTGAAGCCATCATTCATTTTGTTTCCTTCTGTGGCCAGTGATTTCCCTGCAGGGACTGGGTTTGCTCAGGCTGATGTTTGCTTTCACTGTTCCTGCTTTGGCTGGGGACCACTAAAAATGTTTACATGTGAGCGAGGAGCTCAAAAATCCATTTCTAACCAGACAGAAAATTTCACTTGACAAGCTTGTTCAGATGTGCGTCTCTGTAGAAATAAGCGGAGCAGGGAGGGTTCCTCACACCGACGCCGGCCCCTGGCCCCAGTCTGGGAGCATCATTTCAGCAATGCCATGTGCTTTGGTGCAATTAGCACGAACCGCAAGCACGCTGGATGGCCTGGTGCCGAGGTGCCTTGTGGCCAGAGCTGTGCTAAGTGCCATTAAAACTCTCCTTGTTAGGGAAAAAAAAGCAAACAAGAAAACCTCCCTCACAGCTCTCGGGCTGTTGACTCTAAGGGACAGCGCTATAATAATTTTGATGGAAAGTATTGTCATTTTCCTTTTTCCCAGCAAAACATCGCCTGTTGATGTCCCACAGCTGCCTCTGCCAGATCAACACAAGCATTTTAATGCCGTCGCTCCTGTGGCCACAGCCCGCCAAGGCAGAGATGCTGCCAAGAGCTGCCTCCCCTGGAAACGGCAGCCGCCGTGGCCGGCAGCAGCCGGACATGTCACACCGTCGCTGCCCCGGCTCAGGCACGGGCTCTGCCAGCGGCACGGCACAGTTCCCCTCCGCATTGGGCGCGCCAGCCCAGCCCCGATGAGCCCATCCTAGAGACCCTGCCTGCTCCTGCCGCCCTCCGTGGGGCCGGACAGCACGCTGCCCACGGGCTCTGCACGCTCTGTGCTCCGCTTCCAGCCCAAAAGGCAGCACCTGCAAAACACTCCTCGCTTTTCAGAGCCAGCCCTGCGTTTACGGAGCTCAGTGGGGGGAGACGTCGGAGCCGTGCGGCCCCTGGCAGTGGCAGCGGTGCAGCCTGTCCCCAGTGATGGCAGGGGCTGAAAGCCCCTCCAGCTCCCACCAGCTTCACCGCCAAGACCCGAGGACCTGCCCGCACCCTGGGAAGCGGGTCTGACCCCAGACATGGGCAGCCCCTCTCCATCCCGGGGGTGCCAGGCTCCCAGGAGAGCCCACAGGCAGGCGGCGATCCCGCTACAAGCTAAGGCAGCTGAGGCAGATTCCTCCGCGCTGTGATGACCCTGGAGGATTAGGAGCAAGAAAATCTTATCATGACATGAATCCAAGGAAGCCCAGCGGGGAAGGCCCACCAGAAGTGTATGTCTGCATTATTAATGCAACAGCCACCCCTGCTCGCCACGGCTTGGCCACGGGACCAGCCGGAGGGATCATCCCGCCTGTGGCCTCACAGCCCTGCGGGAGCAGCCGGAGGCACGCCAGCACGGCTGCCGGGGCGGTTATATCTCTCTGACCAGCCAAGCACCACGAAACCCGTCCCCAGAGGCCCCTGCAGTGATTGGCACCGTCTAGGACAAGACGGACTGCACCTACCAGCCCAGGTGGTGGCTGCCACCCTGCCTGCGGTGCTCCCGGCGCTGCAGAGGTGGGCAGCACAGCCCCTCCAACACCAGCCGCTCAATGGATTAATTACACCCACAGGAAAGTTTAAGATGAAGACAGCCTGGTATTTCCCTTGGGGAGAGCACACAGTGAAATGACCTCTTCCCCATTGCTCACACCTGTGGGATGGATAGAAAAGGGTGTTGGAGGGAAACACGACAAAGAAAACTTATAGCCCCATTCAGGTTTGTTTCGTTGCCTTTTTTTGGTAGATTCTTCTACTTTGTTTTCCCTGTGATGACACATTAAGTGAATACGTGTCCTCCTGGGGATAGCTGCAGCTGCAACAGGTATCTAACAAACTGCTAAATGGGAAAGAAGATTTCCATCATTAATCACACACTGTGAAATGAGGTAGTTCTCAAAATTGCACCCCCATATAATTGTTACTGGATACAAACGAGGAGCAGTAAGTCAGGGTAATGTTCCCCAGATGACTCAGACAGCCAGAGCAGATAAAGGAATTGAAATTCAGGAGCGTTCCTGGTTTACATCATCAGAGGGATGAACTTCCTTAAAATGCTCATTAGAACACAGCGGGGCTCAAAACTGGGTCGTTCCTTTTAGGAACTGGACAAACGCACCCCCTTGGCTTTGTGAAATATGAAATACCGGCAAGACAAGCCTGGGAGGGCAGGCGGGCACACGGTGTCCACAGAGCTGCAGCAGGGGAGCTCAGTGCCGGTGGCTCCAGCCAGAGCAAAGGGACCACAGTGAGCCTCTGGACTGACTCTGCTTCCTCCTGGCCCTGGGGCCATCGCCGGGGGTGCTCAGTGCCCCCGGGAGGGTGCCTGGCCCTGTGCTTTACTGCTTTACCGGCATCAAGCCCAGGCACTCACTGCATTTCCAGCCGCCACAGTCACGGTACAGACGGTTAGTGACACCCGGAGCAGAACGGCTCAGACCATAATGATAATTATTTATAATGAGGAAACGCCAAGGAGCGAGCAGGGTTAGGCTGTTCCCCAGCCAGCTGGCACAGCGTGCCCATGCTTTCGGGAGTGATTACCAGCTTTGGGTGCTCAGCTTGAAGCAGTTTCCAAGGGAAACATGGAGGTGATGGAGCAGAGTCACTGAAGATGTGGGGACAGGACCACACTGGTATGATTCCCAGGTGCTATCAGGGTGCCCGAGATGCTGCGCAGAATGACAGCATCTCTTATTGCCAATAAAGCAGATCCAAAATAGTGTGAGACGCCATTCTCGGTCTCCTGCCTTTTCCCCCCAGCCCAGCTCTGTCCCTGTCTGCGGTCACTCAGCTTCGCCAGAGAACTGGAGCCACTGCGGCCCCTGTGCAGCGGCTCGTTCGCTGGAATTAGCAAAACCAGCAGTTAGAGCAATGCGAGCTGCAAGCAGAGAATTAAGAGGGGACAGATTGCCGATGCTCAGGGTGCACATTAACAAGGCTGTGATTAAGGCATTTCATGCCTCCAAATAACAGGAATGCATGTGCAGCCGGCCGTGTCCCGGCAGCAGAAGCGCTGTTGGATGCCCTGGGTTGGCTGCCCTGGGTTGGCCGGGCTGCCCCCGAACCAGACATCGCCCAAGGCTATAAAGAGATGAGCTGCAGAGGTGACAGAAAACATGGGGCTGTATTTTACTGGCTGCACAGAGGACCTGCACTTCAGGCTCTGCTGAACAAGCCCATGGTGTGGCCCTGGGCAGGAGATGTCAGTGCTTTATGGTGGAATTCTCCTCATTTTACCGCTAGCTGCCCTGGCTAATCCATTTGCAGAGAGAGCCAAGGCACCAGCCCCGTGCCAACAGTCACACCAGGCTCAGAGGAGTCCCACTGCCACTTCTTCTGTAGAAGGTGCGAGAGCCAGGGCAGGTCCCTCCATCCGTGTGCTTCTCTCCAGCTGCGCCCACCAACACGGGCAGCGAATGCCCGTGGCTTTGCAGGGGGCTCGGAAGGGGCGCGCGGGGGCTCGCCTGGCAGCGGGTCCCACCGGGATGCTGCTCGTGGGCGCAAACAAATGGTCAATGCTGCATCACCTGCACCCGGCCCTGCCAGCCCCCAGGGTCCCTGTCCTTGAGGACAACTAGATTGGATGACATGATTGGGCTCTGGATGACAGATCCGTGTTGGCTGTTCCTCATCTCCTTGTTTACTCCTAGGTGCTCACAAGCAGTTTCCTTGTTTGTCAGCTTGGCTGCAGTTTCTGCAAACACCCTGCGACCGCCAGCAGAGCGGTCGGTCCCCGACGTTGCAGCTCCTGCCCCCACTGCTCGTTAGCGGCGGGCTCCCCTCACCCCTGTTACCTGGAAGCGAGGCTCAGACATGGCCATTAATGAGCTTCTGGATGCTCCAGCTACTTGCTTAAATTAATTTGGGCCAGCCTGCTTGAAAACATGTGGTTTAGCTGCATAGTCCAATCTGGCCTTTTCCCGTCTCCTGGGGCTCTTACCTCATTGCAGGGCTGGTGTGCGAGTGTGTGTGTGAGCAGTGCCGCACTGTGTGTGACCAGCATCGGTGGTGTTGGTTCCCCTGGTTGCAGGCAACTGGTTTTGGGTGGTTATGAGAAGCACGGTGGGGTTTACACCTGGCTAAGCCAGGAGGAGATGGACTGGCATGGGATAGATGAGGCGAAAGGAAGGGAAGAGCATCAGCAATGGCGGTGCAGGGCAGAGGATGCTGCGGGACAGCCACGGGGCTGCGCTGGCACCGGCACCCAGCACCCTTCCCTGCCTGCTCCGGTGGGACGTGGTTCACCTCTATGCCAGGACAGGGGCTGCCCGGGGCAAACTTCAAAACAGGGAGAAAATATTGTTTCTCTGAGTTAATATTCCCTTGCAGAGCTTGTTCTCCTCATTATTCTGGTCGTTACTTAAGCAACAGCCGCTCGTCACTTGTGGTTCAGCAGCTGAGGGAAGGGCTGAGTGCAAGAGGCTAATTTATTTTCTTTTAGTGCTTCTCATCCATGGCAGCCCTTGGCTGCTCCTCACCACTGGTAACCAACTGGAGGCATTTCAGATATTTCTAATGTATGACAGCAAGTGGGAAACAGAAATTACCCTCTCTGAAATAATTCCTGAGATGGATTTCTTTTGGCACTTTGCAACTGATATGCAGAGGAGACGCGGGCTGCATGTACTAGTTTGCCTTTCTTGAGCAATTTATTAGCCCTGCCATCTGGTTAAGACCTTGTTTCTTTCCCCCAGATGAACATACCTCATTGGCAGAAATGGCAGCTGCAGACACGTGGAAAAGCGGAGGAGAGAGCAAGGGGCTCTCCCGCTCTGCCGTGCCGCACGGCGCACCGGCCGGCTGGGATCTTCTGTGGCACAGGGCTTTGCAAAGTCGGGCTCCAGTCTCCCCTGCGCTTGAACGGCGCTGGGGGAGCGTGGTGGCCCTGCGCAGCCCGCCGGAGGGACCAACAGGTCCTGCCCCCCACCCCGGACCTGCCTCTGGCCAGCGGGCAGGGTCTTGCCCCGGTGCCTCAGCCCTGCAGCAGGGCACTGGGTGAGTGGGGCGGTGGGGCTCGGTGCCCTCCTGCCCCGGCTCGTCCTGCCCAGCCGGCTCCCTGGCTCCATCGGTGAGGAGCCGCCGGCATCATCTCACGTGCTGGGCCCCCGCCGTGATCCGGAGCAGGAGACAAATGATCTGCTTAGGATGCGCTGCCTCCACTCCGCCTGCTCAGCCCAAATGAAATTAAAATATCGACAGAAACAATTTCCAGAGGGAAATTGGAAAAGGTAGCGGCGGTGGTGAAGCCGTGCGGCTCCTGCGGGGCACTCAGCAGCCACCAGCTCCGCTGCCCATCATCTTCCTGGGGAGCGTGGGACAGGCAGCATCCTCCAGCCGCTGCAGCCAAGCGGCACCGGTAGGTGCCTGGGCACAGGGCGGCAAGTCACTCCGGCTGTGACGAGCCGCCTGCACCAGGGGAGCATGTTGCCCTGGACAGGGCAGTCCCCGCAGTCAGTGCTGCCTCATTGCACTTTATTTAAGTCAGCCCAGGGAAACCCCCCTGCCATGCTGCACCATGCTGGCAGCCCTGTCCCGGCAGAGAGTGTCCCGCAGCAGCGTGCAAACCCCTTCCTTCGCTCTCACTCCAGCCTCCTGGAATCTGGGGGAACCCATTGCCTACAGACATGAGAGCCCAGGGCAGTGCGAGGGAAGCAGCTGCATGGATGGGCAGTGAGACAGTCGGCCAGCAAGAGACTGAAAAACAAAAAGAAATTGGGCTGGAGTGGCCCTGGAAGCGAATCAGGGGGAGCAGGAGCTCCACGGCGCGGTGGGGTGCTTACAGGGCAGGGACAGGGCAGGTCTGCAGTGAGGGTCTGCCTTGCTGGCCAAGCTGCCGGAGCTGGGGGAATGCAAAGAGCACCCCAAATGCAGTTTCTGAGCATGGCCTTCCCCTCCTGCTGCCGGTGCAGCTCCTGGCAGAGGAGCCCCAGCAGCAGCACCATGCCCACGCCAGCCTGCCAGCCATGATGCCGGGATGGGTGCTGCCGGGAGCACACCAGCTGGCACCTCCAGCAAAGCCCCCAGTGCTCTGTGAGCCGCTCCCCGCGGCCACTCGGCATTTTGTGGCAGCTCTTGTGGGCCTTGGGTGGGCTCTGACCTGCCAGCACGCTGATCCCAAACAACAGACCTGCAGGAGATCAAGCCGGCTGCAATAAAATTTTCATTACTGGTGTGTTTGAAGAGCTGTTGTACTATTTTAGAGAAGAAAGGCAATCAGTCATGGCTTACTAATGCACCCTAATGGGGTCCTTTGCGTGCGAAGGACACGTGGGGTCCATAATGTTTACCGGGGGCTGAGCAGCCCCGGCGGAGCACGCACGGGGCAGCGCAGCCCTGCCACGGCACAGCCGCGGCCCCGCCACGGCACGGCCCTGCCGGCTCAGCCCTCCCGGCGAACACGTCGGTGCCAGCCGGCCCCGGCCCCTCGGGACACGGGGGGGACGCAGGGAGGGCGGCTGTCGGCCCTGAAGACACGTCTGCCCGCGCTGCTCTCCTGCCCTTGGCCGCTTCCTCTCCCCCAGGAGCTCTAGTGCAGCGCGGGATTTGTACCTGTCGGCAAGCACGGCTAGCACGGCTGTGCGGGTGTTGGATTTTAAGGACAAAAAGCAGTATTTAAAAAACAGCAATAAAGGACTTTAGCAGGCCCCATGTTCTCACAAGCAGGGAGCTAGCAGGCCCCCAGCACATTTTCAGCAGTTACCGTCCCTCTGCCCACGCGCAGCTCCAGCAGCGTGGCAGCCAGCAAGGCGAACGGCCGCGAGCACGGAGCTGAGCAGTCTTCTGGCACAGCGGGTGGCAGACTGCCCGTCCCAAAACTGCCTGAAAACTCCCGGAGGAGGAACCAGGTCCCGAGAGCAGACGCCATGAATGGGGCAGGAGTCGGCTGCCCCCCCAGCCGTGGTGCTTCCCGGGCAAGCCCAGCAGCGCCTGCTCGGCAGCACCGGCAACCGCTCAGAGCTCGGCAGCACCAGCGGCTTCCGCGGAGAGAGGAGCTGATGCTGCAGCACAGGGGCTGCGGGCACGGGGCCCTGCCCAGGGCTCCGGGCGCTGGAGACGACAGCAACCCGGGCAGAGCGCGGCTTCCAGCCAGGTGCTGAATCTGCCTTCACCTTGAAATAGGCCCCGAAGCGGTGAGGAGGGCTGAGACAAGAGCTGTGTAAATCTGGCTGTGGCTAGAGCCCCGATAAAAGGGAATATGGTGGTTAATTAAATTCATTCATAATCAGATGGATTTGGGTCTTACTTTGGGCACAGTTTCCGCTGCTTTTGCTACACTCAGAATCATCTTCACATAACGGTTTGGGAAAATAAAGCAAACTTGACATTTTCTGCAAATGCGTGTTTTCCCTGGAGACCCAGTGTGTAACTTAGGGAGGGCAGCACACACGCTCCCGTGTGAGCTGGGTGATTTACTGCCCCAGAGCAGCGTGAACATTACTCACGTCTCTCCTCCCTTCACACTGCTACAGCACCGAGTGCCAGTGCCCCACGGCACCGCGGCACTGCACACCGGCGCTCCCGCAACCCCAACCAGGACGCGGCTCCCCGGGAAGATGCCGCCGCCGCCACCACCCCGCTGCAAAATGGCAACAGCGGCAATAGTCCCTCCCGGTTCTTCAGCCTCATTTTCTAATCCACTTTCTGACACCTTTTTAACCAGAGCATTGCGGCACTGAGTGAAATGCTGTCCAGAACCTGTTATTTCTGTGCCACTACCAAACTCATAATCTCATCAGAGAATGAAATCAGGTTGGTTTGACAGGACCTACTTCTTTTCCACCATGCTGACAGGCATGAATTTCTATTCCCAGGCTCTAATTCTCCCATTAATTGAATCTTGCATTAGTTTTTCCACTCCTTTGCCCAGGACTAATGTCAAGCTAATTGGACGTAGTTGTCCAAGCCATCTCACTCACTCACTCTGTTGTCTCTCGGTACGATGCATTCTCCTCCCACCCAATACCATTTTCCAGCTCTTCAGCATGAAGAGGGAAGATCCAAGGGGAGCTGCTTCTGCCTCCAGTTTAAATCCATTTCTCCCCAAAACACCTTTGTGCAGGTCTCAGGGCCAGGCCGCCGCAGGACCCAGCGGTAGCACCCAGCACCGGCACCGCACGGCACGCTCACTGCACACCCGGCACCCAGCACCGCTGCTCACCCATCTCAGCCCAGCACAGCCCCGGACATGGGCTTGCATGTTTCCCTTCATTCTCACCATCTGCTGCACAGGTTTCAGCTTCTGGAGGCCTCATTTCCACATACCTCTCTGCAACCAAAAGAAACGATGATTCTTGTCTTTTATTGGCCATGGAAATCTCCTGGGTTTGTTCAAGTTTGAAGACAAACGGGACGCTGAGGACAGCTCCGAGAAGCTGCCCACCCGCAGGCTGGGGAGCTCAGCATCCACACGACATCTCCCCAGCGTGCAGCGGAGCAGGAGGTGATGCTGCCAGAGCCCGAAGCTGCCAACGAGCGAGAAGGGGCAGGGGAGGAGGGGACACCCAGCACCCACGGCCACAGCTGATCGGGCATCCTCTGCAGAAGTCCCCTAGGACCGCAGACCCTCCGTGGAGGGGATGCCCTGTGCCAGGCACCGGGCACGGCTGCTCCGCACAGGGTCACCCCAGACTCACCCACGCGGGACGGCCACGAGGGCAGCAGTGTCCCCCACAGCATGAACAGCAGGCACGGTGCAGCCCAGCCTGCCGCCCCAGCACACCACAGCCCTGGAGCTCTTGCAGAGCTGGTGCTTTGCTTGTGCCTTTTTTCCCCCTTAAAATCTTTTTCTTGAGCATTTAATAGGTAATTTGCATATTGCAGATTCATTTTTAAAAACAGTTTTCATGAAGGTGCTCCACTGCATGTGTATCTGTGTGTGTCATCCATCCAGGCTCACACCATATAAATCACCACTACTTGTGGAAAGGCTAATTAAAGGTAATCATGAAAACCTCATTAGTCCTCATTTACATAAGATACACAGAGAAATTTCCTAACCTTTAATCCTGGCCGTCACAATCCATTTAGGTATCTCCTGCATGCTTAATTCAAAGGCAGAAGCACAGCCCCATTCCCTCTGTGCTCACTGCCCCCAGAGCTCTGCTCTCAGCCACCACAAAGCTGAGAAGAAATGAGCCCAACTGCTTTAACCATGGCTGAGATAGGGCTGGGCCAGCACATGCTGACCTGCATGGCGGGGCGAGCATGTCCTGCATCACAGGTGAGCATGAGCATGTCCTACATCCTGGGGACAGCGTGTCTGCATCTTGATGTCAGCATGTCCTGCTTGCCCCGAGCACGTCCTGCCTGCCCTGCGTTGCAGGACAGCATGTCCTGCAGTGCCCAGGACTTGGCCCTGCCCTGGTCCCCCCTTGCCCCAAGAAGTGCCCATCACCCCATGCTCATGCTGATGCTGCTCACTGGCACCGTGCACCAGCACCCCAGACCCTGGGGTTTTATTATTTAGAAAAAAATAACTCTGAGGAAAACAAAGTTCCACTTCTCTGCACAGCTCTGTTGTCTTCAGCCCCAGCCTCACCATCACCTTAATAACATGCATTTGTGGCAGTGCCAGGACTTGGTACAGCAGCTGGTGAAGGTGACGGCCACACCGCAAAGGTCCCCGTGAGCCACCATGCGCCACGGCAGCTTCAACCCCCTCCCTGGCAGACCCCCAACCTCCCGCACTCCCAGTACAGAAACACAGCTCAATTAGGACCTGTTGTGCCATAAAAATATTGGAGCATTAAATGTATTAGATAAAAGTCCTTCTGCTATTAAAGCAGATCACGTCCTGGAAATCTAAGCAGTAAGCTGTGCAATTTCACCCTGCGATAGGACTGGATTAAGTTCTTCCCACAAAAGCCTCTTATTGTACGAAAAAGACCATTAGCAACCTATGAAATCAATAGGAAACACAGCCCTGGTGCTGTAAAACACCAGAATTAGCCACAGCGCCGGCAATAGGACCAATTAGGCTGGGGCCTCTTTCACAAACTCTCGCAGGAAAGAGCTTTTCTGAAATCGGAGGAGTTGTTGCAGTCCCGCTGCTGCTGCTGAGCCACGAGCCCAGAGAGCTCTTCCTGGCAGGACCGTGCAGCCATCCGGCACGGCTCGCGGTGCAGCCCCTCCAGAGAAGGAGCGGGGCAGCAGCGCGGGCAGCGGGAGCTGCCAGACACTTGTCAGGGTGATGGGGCGAGCGGCAGGAGCTGGCGGATGGAAGCCTACAAAACTGAGAAGCCCTTCTCATCCTTCTCCCGGTGGTCTTCAGGGCTGTTCAGCTTTTTTTTGCTGTGAATTGGGCTGGGAGATTTTACCCTCAGCCCCTCAGACTCCCACCTGCAAACTGCCACTGCCGCTCCAAAGCCCTCTGCTCCAGGAGCCAAGCTGATTTTCCCAGGAGCCCCGAGGCCAACGGAGCAGGACCTGACGGTGTTAGCCAGCGGCAGAGAGGCAGCTGCACCGATGCCATCAGGTTATCTATCGCCAGTGCCCTGCCTGCCACTGGCATAAGTGCAGGGAGCCATTTTAAGTCCCTGCTGGTTTCTATTACCTTCCAAAGACATTGGGTTTATTTTTCAGTGGCTCAGTCTTGGGCAGAATTGGGTGAAATGCATCAAAGCAACAGAGAATGTTGCAAACGTCTTGAAAAAATGTTTGCAAAATGGGATTTTCCTCAATTTCTGCAAAGTAGGTTCATTTGCTGTAATTCCCTAAGTCAGCGAGCATGGAAACCGGTGTGGTGGAGACAGACGTTATTCTGGTGAGTAGCTCCCGCCTTCCCTCTCGTCCTCACAGCTCTGCAAATCCCGCTCGGCTCCTGATCCCAAGCCCATGTGCCCAGGGAGCCGCCTCAGGGAAGCCACCCAGGCTGCGGCCGTCCTTCAGCCGCAGCCACAGCGGCGCTGCCGGGCAGAGCCGCGCTGCAGGCTGCTGTCGCCCAGGGTGGGCGCTGGGGTCCGGGGGGATGAGCGGATGCCCCAAGAGGGGACTTCGCCCCAGCTAAACCCCAGGGCACTGGGGCGGTGGGGGGATCCTGGCCAGGCTCGGGGCTGGGAGGCACTCGCAGCAGGGAGGGGAGCGGGACTGGGAACATCACCTCGGCTCAGAGCTGCACCCAGCCGCAAGCACGGAGGGATGCACCGGCCCCGAGTCGAGTGGCGCATCCTCTGGGGCTGCCCAAGGACTCACGTGTCTCCTGGTGAACGCGGCCCCGCCAGCGCTGAGGGGCACAGCAGCATCAGCTTGCAGCAGACCAGGGCTGCACTCGGGAACGTGCCCCCCTCTCAGCCACGGCCTCTGCCGGATGGATGCCCCGACCACCCCCAGGCAGCCGGCGGAGGGAGGACTCGACCATCAGAGCTGGTCCCACCGCTCCCGGCACGACCCGCAGCCAAACCCACGTGCAGCGGCAGAGACAATTGGACCATCACATCGGATTAGGTCCCTGCTCCTCAGACTGACATCTAAGATTATTTGTAATTAGGATTAAAAGACGAAGTAAGAGAAGAAACAGAATTGAAAATAGGCTTTCAGTAATTAAGAGCGCTGCTTTCTCTGCCGTCGCGGGGCCGGGCCTCCGCCAGTGCCCATGCATGGCTCCGTTGTTGGTGTAACGGGGGCTGGCAGGAGGAGGAGACCCCTCGCCAACTGCACTCAGAGCCTCCAGCTCTGGTGACAAGTATTTAAATATTAAACGATCCCTTAAAGCGCATGAGAGGCTCGAAGCTGAATCATCACAGAAAGTAATAGGCTGCAAAGGAGGGAATGAAAGCACAATCATGCGAGCGGCTCTTTGCCGGAGACGCATCTCGGAGCAGCCGGCGCAGAGACTCCTGCTCTCGAGAACGCACAAACCTACCGGGCTCTGCCAGCGTGTTTGCACAGCAGTAATTTAATAGAAACCAATCATGCAAAACAGACACAGTATGAGTTTGGGGATTCATTTCCATATATTACACTGTTCTTTATTGTTTTCCCAGCCCCAGCCTGAACGGCAGCGGCAGCCGGAGAAAGCGCCAGGCTGGCAGAAAAAGCCAGTGCCCAAGCCAGCCCCAGCCCCAGCCCCAGCCCCAGCAAGTGGTGACATTCCTGCTCTCCGGCTTAGGGGGGGCCACAAGTGTCCTGATTTCAGCTGGGATAGAGTTAACTGTCTTCCTAGTAGCTGGTGCAGTGCTATGTTTTGAGTTCAGTATGTGAAGAATGTTGATAACACTGATGTTTTCAGTTGTTGCTCAGTAGTGTTTAGATATAGTCAAGGATTTTTCAGCTTCTCATGCCCAGCCAGGGCACCTGACCCAAACTGGCCAACAGTGTATTCCATACCATGGGACATCCCTCTAGTTTAGGAACTGGGAAGGGGGGGGCAGGGATTCGCCGCTCAGGGACTGGCTGGGTGTCGGTCGGCAGGTGGTGAGCAATTGCCCTGTGCACCATTTGTACATTTCAATCCTTTTATTACTACTGTTGTCATTTTATTAGTGTTATCATTATCATTATTAGTTTCTTCTTTTCTGTTCTATTAAACCGTTCTTATCTCAACCCAGGAGTTTTACTTCTTTTCCTGATTTTCTCCCCCATCCCACTGGATGGGGGGGGAGTGAGTGAGCGGCTGCGTGGTGCTTAGTTGCTGGCTGGGGTTAAACCACGACAGCAAGTTCCCCAGAAAGCGTCATCACACCACTGGGGCCTCCCAAACTCATCATTCCCCGGCACGGGGCAGGCTGAGGGGGGGAGCGGTGCTGGTGGGAAGGGGCCGGCAGTGCCCGGTCCCAGCCCTCGCTCCCTGCCTGAGCCGGCATCTCCTGCCACCCGGCCCCACCGGCACCAGTGCTCGCGGCGTCCTGCCGGGCAGAGCTGCCCCTCGGGTCCCTGCCAGGGTGAGCGAAGGCTTTCGCGGCAGCTCCAGAACCCCTCCTGTCAGCTCGGGCGACGGCCTTTGAGAGGGATGAAGATTTCAAGCCGAGGCTAACTGAAGGCTGAGAACTGCTCCTTGTGATTCACGGCTGGCAGGGAAGAAACAACAGCCCTGCATGCCGTGCCGCCTTCCAACGGGGTCGCGCATCACACCAGGATCGTGACAAACCCCACGCAGAGAGGAGACCCTGTCCGGCAGGAAGGGAAATCCTCCTGCGGCCGCCTCGCATCCCCAGCATGTTACCAGCTATCCTGGGAATGCTGTGCACCGGCTTCACACCGATCTCTTTGCATTTACTCCCCCTTGCTTTCCACAGCCCACAGCCTCACCTGGTCCTCTCTTCCTGCAGCACCTCTCAGGCAACAGCCATTGCCCCCAGGGCCAGTACTTCTGGGTGAAGCCTAACAGAAAGGCTCTTCAGCCATCGTCGTGGTGGAAAACCTCGGTACCGAGCAGCGCTGCAGGGACCCAGGCAGCCGGGGAGAGCTGGGTCTCGCTAGCGTGCAGGTACGATGGCACAGCGCGGCTGCGCGGGACAGCCCGTGCCACCACAGCACGATGCCGGGCTGCACACACCATCCCGTTGGCTTGCTCCAGGCACCCATCACCCTGGCGTCAGGCCTGGGCAGCAGCATTTTGCCGACCTCTGCCCCACGGTGCCTGTACTGCGGGTGCCGGGGCAGCGCAGCAGGGCCGTGAGCCGCAGGGGTGTCGTGCACTCCGAAGTCGCTCAGCAAACGCCGCTGCCCCGCGCAGCAGCCTCGCAGCAGCAGCGGGGAGAGGGTTCCTCACCTGCGGGCAGCAGGCAGCACCTCACGTAATTCCTCCTCCCCGGCTGCACCTCCGCTCAGCAGCCCTTTGCCACCCCGACTAATTGCTGTTCACGTACCCTAATAGCGCACTCAAAGGGCTCAGCCGGGAGGCGGTGGTCTGACATGAAAAGCAACCTGGGGAGTTGGATGTAATATTTATACGGTGCCTCGTCTCAGTGCTTGATGTGCTGGTGCAGCAGGCTGGCTCCTTGTGTGCGGGCAGGGATAACCCACCTCCCCCATCCCCAAATCCCTGGGGAGCCTGTGCCCAGCCCGGCCCCGGCACAGCGGTCCCCAAAGATCTGCCGGGTCCTGCCCCCACCCCTGCCCCTGCCCGTGCAGGGTCTGAAAACCAGACCGAGTGGCTGCCCCGGGGACCCCGCTGCCGCTGCTGGGGCTGACCGCACCGCTTGGGCAGCTTCCCCTGGGAGTGCCTGGATTTTATGGAAACATGATTCAAAAATACTGTCACTTCAGGGAAAAAGGGAATGTTTCTGGAAGAAACTTTATGGGAGGAATTTCTAACAGGTTTAACATTTACCCAGTTTCATACCTTCTTTAGCCCTTTTGGGAGAGCTTAATTTCTTGTGAAATTCAGGTTGCAAATGAGTTTGGCTGCTCAGCCAGCCAGGAAAGTGGCTCAAATAAGTGATCTCCCTCCAACTGACCAAGAGCACTGGCCCGCAGGAACACTGTGCAATGGTATGTGAGCACTGGAGCCCTGATAGCCTGATAAATGCCAGGTAAATTTTGATCATAATATTAAAAACCTCAAAGAGTACATGAGAATCCATCCAACACCAGCACAGAAAGGAAAACAATTCCCTCACCGCTCCAGACAGGACATCTTTACTTCGCTGACAGTTCCCCTAATTTAATTATCCTTCCTTCAGCAACTTCTTATTGCCATTTCCCAGGAGGTAAGGTTCTTTGGAGGATGTTTTTAGGGGCTCTGTTTTCAGTGGTTCAAATTTAATTGCAATTCGCTGTCATCTGAATACAGGACAGGGAGCTGCATGGCCAGCCAGGACCACGGGCACCTGGATGGGTGGGAAAAGGCTCCTCTGGAGCTGCCGGGGCTGGATTTCAGCCTGGGCTCCTGCTCCTGATGGGGGATGCACCTGAGGGGGCCACCCCCCGAGTCCCACGGTGGAGACGTCTCCTGGGAAGCAGGCTGGGGGCTCCAGGCACTGCCCTCATCAGTGGTCATCCAGCGTCCCTCTGCTTCCCGAGAGGTGAGGGGAAGGGATGGGGCCCCTGCCAGCCCCGTCTCAGCCGTGCCGGTGATGTCCCTGGCTAATAGCTCAGAGACGGGGATGCCACCCTCCCGCAGCCGCGTTCCCCCCAAGGGCGATGGAGGTCCCTGCTCCAGACCGGGGTCAGTGCCGTGCTTTGTGTCTCTGACGCAGGAAACGTAGCGTGATGCGCAACATCGAAAGCGAGCTGAGCAACATCGAAAGCTCCTGCAGCTCTAGCGTGGCTGTTTGGGGGCGTTACAGGCCCACCCAGCAGACCTCCAGCAGCACGACAGCGAGACGTTGCAGGTACAACTGCACATGAACGTGCAGCACGTGGGTGCCCCAAAGCTGTCGCTGCTGTGCGGTGACGCACCGCACGCCCCAAAGCTGGATGTGCCAGGCACAGCGGGCACCCGACAGCGGCCCCTCGGGCCGGCAGGGAGCTGCAGGCTCGGTGATGGCCAGGCTGCTGCTCACCCGCCTGCCTGGCAGCGGCTGCTCCTTCACCCAGCACCACCTGTCCTTCGCCCAGCACCGCTCTGCACCCACCTCCTGCTGCGGCGCAGGCAGTGCCCAGCGTCCTGGCACGCCAGCTGTGGTGAGGCTGCCAGGACAGCGGCCTTGAAAGGGAATTTCTAACGACCCCTGCCAAGGGCAATTCACGGCCCCATAACAAACAGATGCAAATACACGAGCAAGAAGGAAAAGTCCCTTGGATTTTTAAAACATTCAGTAACAGCAAGTGAGGGCGATACATTATTTAAAGGCTATTCCAAGGAAAGAAAATAATTTCAGCTTAGTTAGCTTTTTAGGACAGCCTAAGTAGGGACCAGGGACAGCAGAGCTGCAAGCAGCAGGGCGGGCGGTGGAGCAGGGAGATGCACGGAGCCTGCGGCCAACAGGCACCCAGCGCTGGGCTGCTCGGCCATGCCAGCACAAGGCACCCCAGGGCTGCCAGGTTCCTGAATGCAGAGATGGCTTTTCCTGAACTCCCAGCCCCCCAGGCTGCTGGGTGAAGGTGGGTCTGGCCCAGCATGGGTGCTGGTGGCTCCGGCCAGAGCAAGGAGGGGACGAGGGGACAGAGCACCCAGCATGAAGCATCCCCAGGGCCACCTCCATGCAAGGGTGCCAGCAGCATGCCAACCAGTGGCGTGAGAAACTGGCGGTGATGGACGAGAACAAGGCGTAATGGGCACTGCAGTGCAGGAGCGCACTGATGAATTAGGTGTCACTGGGTTTAATCCAGAGTCATTAGCCATGCTGAACACTCACATATCATTTGTTAAACTAATGGATTGCTGGAGGTCATTGGGTAATAAGAAAGGGAGAGAAGGGTTATTAGTTTTTATCAGACATTAATTGGCCAAAATCGATTACTTATTTGGCATTTGCAGTGTATTAGGGGTGTTCCCCCCCAGAAGCACCCCGGCTGGCAGAGCAGAAGGGCAGCAGCAGCTCTGTGGTGGGCAACACAGCATCGCCCGGGCACGGGTTGGCAACTCTGGCTGCCGCGCGGCTCCGTCCCAGGGTGTACACTGGGCATTGCCATCACGAGCGGCTCCCATTCACACACTTCCCATCAGCTTGTCCTGGGCTGCAGGACCAGGGAGCAGCGGGGGTACCCCATACCCATGCAGCTGCCCCGTGCCCAAGGCGCAGCCTGCACCCAGGGCTGTGTCTTGCCCCAGCCCAGGGCAGCGCCGCAGGCAGCAGCTCCTGCAGCTCCTCCACCTCCACCGGCAACACTCGATGTGGCAGGGAGCGACAGAAATGATCTGGGAACCGCTCAGGTGATACCACATTTATCTAACAAGCTTCCAAATGAAAACTAGCATTTGGACTTATTGCATTCTGGCTTAAAATTTGATTACATTTTTCTACAGCTGTAAATCTGCCTTCCTTTCTGCAACATTATTATTAAAGCCAGTATTGAATTGGTGGTGTGATACGTAAAATTTCAATCCTGGCTTTGACATTCCAGGAAGTTAAAAACCAATTACAGTGTGTGCTTTGCCTCGGGACAGAATGAATCATTGAACACAGCCACTTCACCAAGAGAAATTAAAGGTTGAAGCAGCAACATGGGGAAGGTATTAAGTTAAAAATCAAAGGTCAATTAAAGTAAAACTGAGTCTATTTTATTTTTAATATTTTGCTTACATTTTCATTCCTTTCTGATGAACAAGGAGGCAAAATAAACCTGCACTTTTATTTATTTGCCAGGTAATAAATCTGGGCTGAAGTTGGTTTCAGGAGCTAAGAGGAAACATTCAGGTGATAAAACTCCCAACCCAATAACCAGCATTAATCTCGCCAGCACAGCAATGGGGCAAAACAAACGCCGTTCCTGCACCAACGGCAGCCACCACATGGCAGCGAGGGTCCCGCCTCGCCTCCACCTGCGACCACCAAGCCACTGCAGCCGCCCACACAGTGAAGCGAGGGGCACACATGGGAGATGCCCAGCGCTCAGGGGACGCGTGCCCCCCTCACCATCACCCCAAGCCCACGAAGCCTCACTTGGCCCCAGAGCTTGGCTGTGCCACGCCAGGACGGGCAGCACTGACTGCAAAACGTGTGAAAGAAGGTCAAAGTCGGCACTGAGGTGTGCAAAGAGCTACGTGTCCCGCAGCCAGCACCTCCCCCAGGGATGCTGAGCCCACCGTGATATGCAGGGTAAGGGGGGGCAGCAGGTCTTGGTGAAACCAGGCAGCACGGCACCTTCTGCTGCTCTAGCTTTGCAGGAGGAGCAGGGGACAACCCCATGCACCCATGGGAGACACCCTGTGCTGTGGGTCCTCTGCAGAAGGGAGCAGCCGGGGCACGGGGCCAGGCACAGCATCACAGCACATGTCACACCATGCAGCGTCACACCACGACAGCATCACACCATGCAGCGTTTCCCTGCATGCTCACAGATCTGTTCTTGGCTCCAAGGGGCACCCAGGGTAAGCTTTAAGCCCCAAAGCCCCTGTCTGCTCTTTTCCAAACGCGAGGGGGGTGACAACTCTCCATCCCCACACATCTCACACCAGTGAGATCCCCGTGCCCCCCAGGCAAGAGCAGAGCAAGGCCTTTCCCAGCAGCCGATCCGCCGCTGCTGCCACAGGGAAGGCTGGCACCAGCCCCGGCTGTGGCTTCACCGGCCCATGGCAGACCCACTGCGGGTGCCCAGGGCCGGGCGCGCTGCTCAGCCCCACTGTGCGTCCCCCAACGATGGAGCCAGCACCCACTGGAGCCGCAGGCAGGGCAGGCCACTGGTACGCATGCACACACACACAATCCCCCCAGCACGGTGTGCGGAGAGCACAAAGGGGGCAGCCCCTCTGCAGCCCCCCAGGCAGGGATGGAGCACCTCGGCCCCCAGCCGGGCGAGCTCCCGCAGGGCTGCCACCCACCACGGCACCGACCCACCGGGCAGCCCCCCCTCCCCAGCCTGCCTCGGCAGCATGCGGTATGACCAGCCCCACCGTATGAATTGCTTCATCAATAAAGCAAGCAGACGTCTCCTGCACTCCTTGGAGCAGAGGGAGCCCTGAGAGATGATATCACAGCCCATGAACTCATCCAGTGGCAGGAGTGAATCAGCATCACCCTCCGCTCTTAACCAGGCACGACGTGAGCTCCGGTTCAACGGGCTGAAGCCTTCAAAGGCAGCGCAGGGGCAGGATCGGTGCCGGCACGGTACAGGACCGCACCGCGGCAGATATTTACCGACGTCATTAGAGCAGCGAGCGGGGAGGCTGGTTATCTCCTGAGCTGTGGCAGAAGCTGTTGACCCCTCCTGTAAAACAAAAGATAAGTTGTACTTTCCGTTTTCTGCAGCAGTATGTCATTTGCAGATGCCTTTTACGCATGGACTTTAATAGATAATCCATACCCTTGAAGTGGAGTATATCATCTGCTCGTTACCAATGATAAATCATTTGCAAAATATTAAAATGCTTAAAGACTGTCATATGGGCTTCATGAATTGCTTTGCAACACACACACTTCTGCCTATTAAAGGAGAAAATGTATTCATCGCAGACCCAGGCAGAGCTATCAAACTCTGCTTTATTTACAGTCTGGAGTACAAAGCTATCGGAGAGGCGCAGCAGTGGAGGGAAAACCACCTCCTGGGCCCGCCATTACCGCCTTTCTAGATAATCTGACCCCGGCTATGGAAACTCATTAAGGTCGTTAGGAAATGCGCCAGTTCTCCAGGGAGCCGGCTTCTTTTAGATTAAAAAAGGGAGCAAGAGCGCATGCGAGTGCTGCTAACTGTGCGGTTTATTCACATCTATACAAGTGTGCTAACCACAGGGAAAGAGTAATCTAATATATTCTCAGACAATTTAAACTCATTTCAATAAAAAAAGAATTAGACGGAAGCAAATGGCAGGGAGAGCAGATGTTACAGTATTGGCGACACCCAGAACAACAAGCCGATAGCACTGTGTTACGCAGAGACAGCGCTTTCAGCCCCAGACGCGGGCTGGGAGGGAAGGCACGGGAGGGCTGGGAGTAAGGGGATGCCCAGGGAGTGACGCAGCCCCGGAGCAGGAGCTGGGCTGCCAGCGCTGGATGCCACCGTACCGCCTGCTCCCAGGAGAGCGCGGCCACCGACAGCTCCCGGGGACCCCACGCCCCCACGGAGCCTGCAGGGACACACCAGCAGGCTGATGACCCACGGGTCTGGGAATCCACAACCAGCCTCGACCTGCAAAGCTACCGGCGCTCATCAACAGAGGAGAGCAGCAAAAGGGCCAGGGGAGCTGGAGCCAGGACAAGTGAAAGGGCTTGGAGGCTTCCCAGCATCAAAGCCCTCCGCTCACAGCAGCATCCCCCCATCCCCTGCCATCCCCATCCCTGCCCACCAGCTCCTCGTCATCCACAGCAACGAGCCCAAGCTCCAGGCAGGGGCGTGCAGCCAGAGGCACATTGGGGACCCAGGCCCTATGGCATCTGGGGCCAGGACACCCCAGCTGGACCCTCAGCCACCAAGGAAAGGGGCACAGGAGATGCCCGGGTTATCCCCCGACCAGGGGTTCCTGCAAACGCTCTAGCTTGTTTGGTAAATAACGACTTCACTATAAATATTCCATAAGCCCAGGAACTGCAGTACATTAAAAAATGATAACGTCCCTGCTTTCCAAGCAGCCACTCCTCTGCACCGGGGCCTGGAAGAAGTGTTTAAAATCAGATGTCAGCTACGGCCGACAGAAGAATTTGTCGTGGGGCTGATGAATAGTTTGAGAAATATTCAATACCTTCAGGAAGGATCAATTTATCACAGTTTAGCTCAGACCGAGTGGAAACACACAGCCATCCACACTGCATTCATGTATTAAGAAATTCAGGTCATTATGTTAGACATGCAGTTTCTTACTATTTTTTCACTGGATGAAACTAATGTGGAAAAAGGGCCATGCGATGCCTTGATAAATTGCTCCAGCAGCCAAGGATGTGCTCGTTTCCCCAATTTAAACATCTCCAGAAGAGGCAGCAGGACTAGCACCAACACAGCGAGCGCTCCCAGCCAGGTGGGAGCCTCGGAAATGGCCTCAACAAGTGAGCAAACCCCAGTAGCTGCAAAATCATTTCCTTCGTGGCAGCGGCCAGTCTCTGCCCCCCAAGCTTGCGGCCATCACCCCACACCACAGGGCAGACCCTGGGATGCCGCTCAGCCCCCAGCAGCAGCAGGGTGCGGAGCGGCGCGGGTCAGCGGCAGTGCGAGCAGCCCCGGGGGCTCACGGGGACCGAGTCCCTCACCTGGGCGGCCGGTGTCCCAGGTGGCACGGGCAGGACAAGCCCTGCAGGGTGCTCGAGGTCTTCATCTCCAGGGCAATTAAGCACCACCAGCTCCAAGCTGCCAGCCAGCCCTCCGTCGGGAAGAGCCTTAACACCGAGGGCATTACAGCCTTCACAAACCAACATAGAGGTTTTGTAGGTGCAGAAACCGAGCCGCCTCCTCCGGGGCCATGAAGGCACAGCAAGCTCCCGAGGGCTGGCACGGTGAGGAGCGCATCTCATCAGCACAACACCACGCTCAGGTGTTAATGGGAGATATCATCAGATATCCCAGATATTATCAGGCTCAGGTGTTAATGGGAGATATCATCAGATATCCCAGATATTATCAGGCTCAGGTGTTAATGGGAGATATCATCAGATATCCCAGATATTATCAGGCTCAGGTGTTAATGGGAGATATCATCAGATATCCCAGATATTATCAGGTTCAGGTGTTAATGGGAGATATCATCAGATATCACCAGGCTCTTCTCTGCATATGACAAAAACCTGCACATAGGATTCCCCCTGGCAGATGGAGAGAGCAATTTCATCAGCGACCCAACCCTACAGCTGCCCCAGTTCACCATCAAATAAAAGCTGTGAGTGTCCACCAGCCAGGCGAGGTTTCAGGAGCACTCTCAGGACTTGCTGTTGGCCTCAAAGCTTTCAATTAGGTACATATGTATTTATGAAATATTATGACAATTGAAAGCCCGTTAAGTGTTACAGTAAAAATCCCTATGTGCAAAACGACCAGGGCATCAGCACGGCCTTAACTGCTAAATCCATTTGGTAATCAGGTTAGGCTGCCAGCGAGAGGCTGGTGTCAGCGGTTTTTATTAAAAGCTGGGTTTTTGCTATAAGAGGTACTAGTTTTATGTTACCATAAATTGTCAACAGTTGGTCAGATCCCCACAGAGAAAGGATCGATACACAGCAGAGAGGAAAAAGTGCTGAGAAAGGAAAAGCGATACTCTAATTAGAACAAAATTTAAGAGTCCAGGGGTATGGATGACAGTGCCTAATATGTTATAATTTATTGACGGCCTCCAAAGATTGGGTTTTGTTCTGGCTCTCAGAGGCAGCCGGGTGTTAATAAATATCCCAACAGACAGCGGCTGCCTGCAGGCAGCTCGCAGGCAGCTCCTCGCACATCGATCCTCCGCACCCTCAGCCTCCACAATCGGCACAACCAGCAACCGTCCTTGGACGGCACAGCCACCACTGGGTCGGGTCCTCCAGCCAAACAAGTGGTTTTCTTGGCTCCTCTTTTTGCATATCAGCTGGGGGGTCTGCTAGTGCCCCCCAAGCCAGCGGCAGGCAAGCTGCAGCCCTGCGGGACAGGGGCTTCGCCAGCCCCAAGACCAGGCTCCGGGGACATGGGGACAAGGCAGAAAGCCTGGACCCCCACAGCCAGCACTCCCCGGGGACACCCCCACCTCCCCGGGGTGTCAGAAGTCTGCGCCTCGTTTTGCAGTAATCTAATCCTGGTTTAGCACAGCGGTAATCCCGGCCGAGGACCCAAACATCTGTGAGCCCCAGCTCTGTGCCCAGAGACAGCCTCCCCTCCTGACCCAGATTTAATAACCGCTCGAGCCCTAACCTGCCCTCGCTTCATTTCACAGCACATGAAGCACCTGCCATCGGACCCTCATAAACAAGGAGGCAATAAAATTTAATCACTTGAAGATCAAAGTTCTCAAGTGTTTTCCAATCGTCCTCTCACCATCCTCCCAGCTAGGTTAGGGGAACTGCAGCAGGCTCTCTATTTAATAAGAGGCCATAAAAACCCGGCTGGATTGGAGAAATATTGGCAAATATAATAAACAAAAATATATTAACACTAATTCTGCAAAGCCTTTGGCTATATTAATATCTCTTTAATGTAATCACCTATAAATAAGTGATGACCCTGTGATTTTATGACATCTGTCATCCTCATTTCCATACAAGACATGAAGTAATTATTCTCTCTGGTATGCAATAAAAGGATGGGAGTCGTATGCCGTGACTGTCCAGTGTAGCCACCAGCTCCTCCACCCAACGCCCGTGGGCCACCCCGGGGGACTCGGCTCCAGCTCACCATTCCCAGTGGGATGGATAGAAACACAGCCCAAAACTGCACACATGGCTGTATGGCAGGGGCTGGCAGTGCCCACGCGTCCCCCCAGGTCCCAGGGACATGCTGCGGCAGGGGGCAACGCAGCATGGCTTTTGGAAAACAAACTAACTTCATTATTTTTATAATTGCAGCTGGGCGATGGGAGATCAGCACCAGCTGGTAACATATCTGTGACTTGGGGACTAGGGGGGGATTCATGGGTGGCCCCCGCCTGCCCTGGGCAGTAAGCACCACAGCAGGCACGCACTGACAACCAACACGTCACTTCAAAGCTCACTGCTGTCCGAGACGCAGCGCCCCACGCCAACGGCACCCTGCCCACCTCCCTGTGCCCTCTGGCCACTGGGTGGGCAAGATGAAGCCCAGAGCCCAAGCCACATCCCCCAACCCCACGGCGTGGGAGGGCTGGCAAACTGGTTTCTCAGTGCTGGGACTGGTCCTGCCGCAGGAAGAGCCAGGCTCCCCTCAAGTTGCTGCCGTGCTCTCTGCTGGGCACACCAGACTTGGGCTTGGCAGTCAGACCCGGGGGACCGCAGACGGGCAGGGAGCAGCGTGTGCCCCACGTCCTCAGCTGGGAAATGCACCGGCCGGGGAGCAGGGGCAGATCCCAGGCTGTAACAGCCCCCCAGGAATCCCTGTGCCCCCAGGCTGGGGTGGGAGCAGCGGCCCCCAGCACCCCGCCCTGAGGCACAGGGGCAGATGCACCGTCTGCCCCCCAGCCCTCCCTGGAAGCGGTCGGCGGTGCCTCGACACCCCAGGGATGCGCAGCCGGGGACCCCTCGGGCCACGGCTCTGCAGCTCCCGGAGCTGGGCCGTGGTTCTAGCACTGGCTGCTGGAAGACCACAGCAATCACAGGCACCAGAGCGCTCAGTGCAGTCAGGAGAAAGGCAGAGCAGTCCCTTAGATGCGTATTTTTCACTGTAGCTGGAGCTCCGCTATCAGGGGAGGTGCTGGGCTCCCGGCCAGGCTCCCGCCAGCTCAGCGGGGCAGGGACGAGCCCTGTGGCACGATCCCGGTGGCTTCCTTGGAAGGGACGGCAACTCCACAGCCCTCCAGCCAGCACTCCAGGGCAAAGCTGCCCCTTCCCCTT
Source organism: Buteo buteo (assembly GCF_964188355.1). Lineage (NCBI taxonomy): Eukaryota > Metazoa > Chordata > Aves > Accipitriformes > Accipitridae > Buteo > Buteo buteo. Next base: position 715,842 of record NC_134197.1, read on the forward strand.
CCGTCCAGAGAACTGGAGATTACCAATGCACCATGGTGCAGTTTACTGCTGTCCCCAGTGCTGGAGAGATGACGATATTCTACAGCCCTGAGACAGAAAGGCAACAAGATTTATAAGGAAAAAGCAGCTATTGCAGGCATAAGGAGGCTGGGCTGAGGCTCCTCTTCACACCAAAAGTATATTGCAGAACCGCCTCACCCCGGAACTCGCCAGAATAAAGCAGAAGAGACTCTCCACCTTATCCCCACCTACACCTGCCCTTGCTGACTCCTGGTGTACATCAAACCCCACGAGCAGCAGCTTGCAAACAAATCCAATTAAGGGGAAATGCCCAACCATCCTGCCCCACACCCCACAGAGCTGACCATTTGCTGTAGCAATATAGCAAAGGTGACAACCAAATAGCAGCAGCCAGCCAGAACTCCACAACGGCAGTCATCTCTCTGCAACCCCACGTGAGAGCCCCACTGCCAAGGACAGGAGCCTGGATAGCACAGCGTGTGCCAAGCCTTGCCCCAACCGTGCTCTCGGCCAACAGGACCTGCCCGGCCAGACCAAAGCAGCCCCAGTATCGATGCCAAGCCTCCAAGGCTGCTCCTCCGGCTGGAGAGCTGCTTTTGTGTGTTTGGGCACATATGAGATACTGCATCTCAAAGAGTAGGAAGACAAAAATGTGCGCACAGGAGGGATGAGGAGAGAGGAGAAGGGAAAAAAAAAACCCTTGAGAATCAAAAATTGCATTTAAAGGCAAGTTTGTGAAGCACAAGCAGCAGCCCTTACTACACCGATCTGATGGCTCACTCAAGCAGGAAGATCAGAGTCCACAGTGGAAATGCCCCCAGGCAGCTCCAGCCACGAAGTCTTCCATTTTTTTCCACCTGTTCTTCAGCCAAGATGACAAGTTGGATTGCTAAAGCGTTTCACACCCCATTTGCCCTCCAGACCAGAGCCCCGGCAGCCCAGCAGCCACAGGGATGGTTGCCCAGCCGTGCCTGCAGCAGCCGCAGCTGGAGCAGCTCACCCAGCCAAGGGTGTCCCCTGCAGACGATGCGGCCACCTGCATACACAGAGAGGTCCTCCCTTCAGCAGCCGAGAGCAACGGTCCGTCCTCCTCCCACCTTGTTCCATCCTCCTCATCCTCCTCACTGGGCCGATGCAAGGAGGCAGCAGGAGCAGCCCATCTGCGTTCCTGCCCAGCAGCCCATGCTCTCCTCCACAGCAGGAGAGCCACCGCTGCACACCCTGCTAAATGAAAAACAATATTTAATTAGGACAGAACCAGAGGAGCACACAATTAAACACTTTGCTACTATCACTCTTGCACAGTTTAAGCCTCAGTTCAATAAAGAACCATTAAAGAAGGCTAGTATCGAACCAAACCTCAAGCAGAGGAGCTGCACGCTGCATCACTACAGCAGCCAGGGGACAAGGAGCAGGCTGGAGCACGGCCAGCACCAGCACTGCACTGGAGAGGGGACACAGGGACGCTCCCAACAGAGCCTTGCACCCACCGGCAAGGGGATCGCAGCCCCAGCTGCCCTGGGGCCAACACAGGTGGGAAGCCATGATCAGAGACCCACGGACAGACAGGCGCCGGGGCAGCTGCAGCCTTCAAGCGGAGGCCTGAGCTTTCCGCGGGGCTTTAGGGGCAGGAACAGGGAGGCTGAGCCCAGACACGAAGGTACGGCCGGGCAGACAGGGGAGACCCCCACCTCTGCCTAGCCAGGTATGAGCCCCTGAACCCTAAAGAGGGGCCAGATCACAGCCCCTTGCCCATGGGGCTCACAGACCAAACTCACCAGCACAAAAAGGCTCCGTCCAGGTCCTGCACCCCGCTCTCACGATGTGCCGGCAGCAGGGACCTCAGCTGAGCACCAGCAGGACCTGGGCTGCTGGTCTGTGGAGACAGAAGCATCAGGGACAACACCGGGGCATAAGGTAGGAGCCCATCTCTCCCCCTCCCCAGCACACAGGTCTATGCCCAAAAACAGGCCTCCGGGTTTTTGTTTCCCAGGAGCAGAGAGGACCCCCGTTCAGGACACAGGGGGAAGTTACTAAGGCCTTGCCCCCCATCCCGTGCCTGCACAGAGGGGGCAGAGCAGCCACAGCTGCACGGTTAGAGCCAGGACTGAAGCCCCCTGCGGTCCCCCCATGCACACAGGGGACCTGCTCCCAAAAGACGCTCCCCTTCTGCAGGGGAGCAAGTCCCACCGCAGACGGCACGGAGCATCAGCGGCAGGACCCGCAACTGCAACATGCTGACACAAACCCCAAGAAAAAAGAAAGGGGGTCCCTGAGCGAGCCCACGGGGTGCCCGGCACAGGGGAGCAGGCAGGGCAGCACCACCGGCGAGCCAGAGCAGGGAACCCGGGGAGGCTGGAGCAGCACAGTGTGCGGCCACTGCCGCCTTGTCGGGCAACGATGTGGACCTGGAAAAATGCTCACTCAGGCAGGATGCCTAGTAATAAATTTATTGTATTTTATTACATATTCCCCTTTTTGCACTTAATTCCAATTCCTCATATTCAAACTCTTCTTTCTGAAAGAAAATGATTTTTAACATAAAAATATAAATTCTGCATATTAAAAGTGCATACACCTTGAATAATAAAACATACAAATAAATAATAAAAGGCATTGACACAGTCTCATGCACTTGTCCTCAAATAATTTAAAATTTATGGTACAATGTTCAATCCCAAGTAAAGACAGCCTGCTTTCCAGATTACTGTACAGTTCAAAAACATTAAAATACAGAAGAGAATATCAAAGGTGTGGGCAAGCCCCACGTCCCATTATCAGTGTACAGTGATGTGACATGCAGTTTTTAGAACTGTAGATACTCCAGTGTAAAATCTGACATTGCGTCCAGAAGAGAAACTGCATTTGCAACAGGACTTAAAATTCAATTTTAACCAATGGTGAGGCACAGTTGGTGAGCAAACCTGTACAAATTAATACTTGGAAGGCCACAAGAAAATAATCTAGCCACTTGTAGCCTGTATTCCCTTGTGTCACCCCTACCCAAGGCAATGTAGCACCTAAAAATGGTTTCTTATTGCACTGCACAAATGCCATACAAACCTAATGCTAACTTTCTTGCAACGCGTTTGTGCTGCAGGGCCTAGAGTGAAACAGGATTTGTGTTTACACTTAGTTTTAATCTGTGTCTTTTAAAAAACACTATTTGCAGATAAATTGAGTGCTATCGCCTTTAAAAAAATAGAAGACTCCCTAAACCTTTAGACCTAATATAGATATTGTACAAGTCTTCAGGTACTTTTATTTTACAAAATAAAGCTCCTAATAGTAAATGCTTTACGGTGCTTTTATTAAGAAAACCATGTAGTACTTTCATCTCACCACAGATTAAAACTAAATTTCAGTTCCCTCCACAGGTAACATTAGATACCGCCAAATTATTTTGGATTAGTAGGCAAATGACAAGGATACAAAAAAGATAACAGTAAAATTATTTGGAATGTTGTTTCCAAACCCTCTCTGTGCCTGCTGACCAAGGGGGACGGGCACAGAGCCCGCGGGGGGAGTGGGGCCACGAACCTGCCTGACACCCCACCACTGCTCAGGTCGGCTGCTCTGCGAAGACAAGGGTGCTGCGCGGTGGTCCCTCGCAGGGGCACAGCCCGGCGGCCCAGGAGGAATCCCGGGTCCTACGCTTCTTGCTAAAACCCAACACGCAGCTCGCGAGACCTTGCCAACCTCCCCCGCATCAGCCGCCCCGAGCAGGCAAGCTGCCCGCTCTGCCCGCTGTGCCCCACGGGCTACGACCCCGGCCGGCCCCGCTGCGCGTACAACCACCCCGGTGGGATCTGCAGTCGAACGGCAGCACGGCTCAGAAATGCAAACGCCACCACGGTTCTGGAGCACAAATGGGAAACACAGCCACCCCCATGGGCTGCCGGGGCCCGGCCCGGCTCTTCCCAGGAAGGCAGGCAGAAGCCCTGTTACCAGTATGGGCACCACACCGACAACTGGAAACTGCTCCCGTAGCACGGAAATTCAACAAAAACTCTTTTTTTGAGTGCTTATACGGCTACAGGTGACTGCCTCTTCTCACAACGTAGAACATGTCATTAAAGTTACATGGAAAATGGCAGGCTACATACAGAACACTGATCAGGTTTTCCCTGTTAAAAAAAGAAAAAACAATACAATACAGAAAACCAGTTTGTTCTCATTTCAACATTTCAGATCCCTTTGACATTATGCTACACTCCAGCCTTGTCAGTAATGCAGAATTCCGCAAAGGAAAGAATCAAAGATGTGCAAACAAAGCAGGAACCCAGGACATGCTCCTATGTGCTGACACGCAGCTGCACCGAGAAACAGAAGTACAGACTCAAGGCAGTGCTCTGGAGTCTACCGAGTGGATTCTGATACTGAAAGCACGGTCTGTGGCTTGTATTAGATGCTTGCATAGTTAGGAAGTGCATGCATTTGGGTACAGCGAGAGAACTGCCATGCAAAATTGCCCTTATTACTGAGGGGAAAAAAAAAAAATGGTTGATCATGCTCAAGTTTCAGCTTTGGAAAGCAAACAACCCTGCAGCTAAGATGGATGAGGGCACTTACAGTGGAATAAGTGTACTGTAATTAAGCTGCTAATTTTCTATCCTAAGCATTTTTTTTATTTAGCCATATTTTATAAGTTTGAAAGGGTTAACAATTTATACACCCAAAGTGAGACACTTATAAGTTACAGAGAACTGCAGGCACCAAATTGTCTATCAAATGTGATTAATACAAATAAAAGGTGCCTCTTTAATTCACGTCATTGAAAATGTGCTTATAATTTGTATACTACTAAACACTATCCAAAAGACGCAGCCCAAAAAGGGTAAAAATAATTTCTTTAGGTGACTCCAGCAGGAATCTAGCACTGGAATGAAGGCGCTGCTTTCCTGCGCCCAGAGGGCTGATTCCAGGAACAGGAGCAAGTGTCAGACTGGGGATGTGGTGTGAAATACGAGTTACACATGGCCGATGGAGGTGAGTTCAACCTAAAGTTTGTTGGAAACGCATCATAAAATCCTTCAGAGGACTTGAAGCCTGCTTTTCTTTGGAGCTTGGACACTGTTTGAGCAGAGGGACAGTGCTGGACCTCGCCCTTTCAAGGCATTCTCACCAGCGTGAGGCTGCCCTGTAAAACCTTTGCTTCCAGGTCATCGGCACTGGGGTCCCAGACTCCACCACCCCCAAGCCACGACAGCTCACCCCACAGGCAGCCACACCACAGGCCGTTCCACACGTGCCATGGCTGTGCGTGACTTGCAAAGCAGAACCAGACAGCAGCCATTCTTGTCCCACTCAGCTGGCCAGCCATGAGACCTCTGGGCCCCACGTGCCACCACCCAAGGGCAGGTGGAGATCCCTGGCCAGCGGTGACCTTCGGAAGATGGCAGAACCCACCTCCTCCACAGGCATGAGTGCTTCTGAAGCCAAACATGAATTTTAAGAAAAGAGGTGATCATGTACAAATGGCTGCTTCAGAACAGGCTCAAGCCTTCACTGCTCTAAGGATCAATACACAAAGCCAAGGTGGTGTTGGCATCTAGGACGTGGAAGATCCCTCTCTGGAGTGTTCCCTAGTATCGTGCCACATCCTTGCATCTGGACAACGCAATACACAAACAGGAATTCCTATGCATGAAAAGGCTAAGAAATAAGTCTGCTTTAAAGCAAGGAGAGAAGACTGATGTTGCTCTTCCCCAAATCAGTTTAAGTAGGGCCTGCAATAACCTACATTCAGTTTTAGAAAGATTTACTCTACATCACTGATGGAGCCATGACTTTAACAGCAACGAGGCTTGGTTTTACACTCACTATGAACATTGTTGTCTCCTGGACCCACACCTTTCAAACCCTCTCCTGTGCAAGGAAGTTCGTATACTACTGGAAATCTGCGATACCAAAAAGCAGAGATGCAGAATGGCAGCAAACGGCTGCTTTCCAAACTGCTTTGTTACAGAATCAACGCAGCCACCAAACAGGGACTGCACTTTCCAGGTCCTGCAAGGGCATGCTTTGCACATTTTGCCCAGTGTGGGCCTTATATTCAACATGAACTACAGTGCACCCTTGTAAGTCCAAATATTTTCCTTGAGGACACCCCTAAGTCAAGCCCTCCTGAGCCAGAAAACATGCCACATGCTGGCAGCCCACCACAGAAGAGCAGCATCTCATCTGCTCTAAGACGAGGGCATTGTCAGTACAGCCTCTTCTGCCCACTCCATGCTCACTTGCAGAGCGAGGAGCCTGTGCACCACAGCTGCTGTTTTCAGAGGGGCAGGTACAAAATCCAGTTTGGCAGCATACACAGAGTAGATAGTGCTGGAGCTGGCAGAAATTTCCATCAGGAATTATGGGGAATACGCAGAAAAAGAGCTAGATTACATATCACAGGACTGCAGAGGTTCAACTGCTTTTAACATCAGCTGCTGGAACACCTGGCACCAGGATCTCCATTCCCATTTTGTCTAAATGGGAGCTCTAATGACCATTCTCATGCCCCAAACACAAACATATTGAACTGGTGTTCAGCTAAAAACTCCGGTTTGGACATGGCTTCAAATTTCCTTCAGTCCAGGCATGCAATACAGGAGCAAAAACACCTCAAAAACCATACACCAGCTTCCAGTTTAAACTTCTTCAGTGAACAATGGCATGAAAAGAAAATGTCATTTGATAAAAATAACCTTTCACAAATGTCCCATGGTAAAACGCACAGAAAACTAGGTTCTGTCTATTAAAAGATACCAAACCAAGTTAGCACTAGCTACCAGAATTACATTCTTGCTAGAAGAGTTGTTACAAGAGAAGAGCCAACACAGTGCAAGACCTTAATACAGATAAAACCTTAAACAAATACTTCAACATCAACATTTCAGGGAGTAATTTAAGTACTACAGTGTGAAGCAAGTCTTATCTGCTCTGCTGGATATAACAAAAAATAATCCAACAATAATCCAAGTCATACATTTAAGAAGCAAGTAATGCAATCTTTGCTTCATGTTGCTGCTATAAATGAGACTGAAACAATACCCGGGAGAAGAAATGCATCAAGAAGATGGTCATGTTCAGGTTTAAAAACATAGTCCAGGGCACAGAGTCCAGCACATTGTAAAAACATGCAGGCTACTGGCATTGCTTCTGGGTTGCATGAAGGCAAGTACTGCAGAACAACATCAGGACAGAGCGAGGGTTATACTGCAGGTGGGCTCACTGTCACACACTGACCAGAGGTCTGGGGCACCCCCAGCTCAGCTCTACACACACGCTTCCTTTTCTCCAAGTTGTTAGCCACCCCCAAAACACTTCTCTCCAAAGCTTGCTGCAGTTGTGTGGTGAGCCAAGTATAAAAAGTAATCACGGAGCAGCAACATGCCCAGCAGACCTGGGTGCAAGGCTTCTTGCAGGGTCGTCAGCACATCAGCTCAAGAGAGGAGGTGGAACAGACTAACTCAGAGTCACTACTTGTCTGAGGGCTGTTTGTTACGTTGACAGAAAAGATGTACAAATATGCCTGTCCACAAGCTACGCCTGGAGAAGCTTTGCTACACAAGAGTGTATGACAGGCAAAGACCTCATTCAGAAGACAAGCGTGCCCAGCACACTGCCCACTGCCCGGCTGCTGCATGTCGTGACCTACACGACAGATTGCTGCTGTACATAAACGATATGCAGCACATTAATAAAAACTCATGAAATAAAAGCTTACACCACATGTATATAAAAGGACTTAAGGAATCCACCTTTTAAGAGGAATCTTAAAGAACTTGAGGAATCTCCCCTGTAAGAAGGGCTTGTAAACAAAGACGTCACTAGATGCAGTGTTTTAACCCTGATAGAGACTGTCATCCAAACTAGAATGGGAATCATTTTGCAAAGAGACTTGTGGTAGCCAGACCCACTGAGGAAGGTGACAAGCATGCTGCAGGGAGGAACATAGCAGCGCTCTGGAGAATGTGAAAACTGCTCTGCGGTATTTTGGTACAGCTGCTCCAACCCGCACGAAGAGGCTTGTTCAAAGCATGCTCAGAGAAGGCAGAAAAGACAAGACGACACTTGGCTTATCTAAACATTACTCCTATAAATAACAGATGCTATATTCACACCACTACGATTAAGCATCTGAGCACATTAGGAAACGCTTCTTCTCAGGAGTTTGAACAGGGGTCCTAACAGCATCACTGCCATTCAGGTGCATGAAGACAGCTCTCCTACAGCACTGCAACCACCTCCCACCTAGCACTTTCACAGGTACGAGCTGGCAACCAGCTGCTGCTTAGTGATTTCTTCTGTTGCTTAGTATAGTGTTTCAAAAGAGAGAAAGTAATTAAAGAGGATAGGGCAGAGGTTGCCTTAGGTGTGGACAGAGTAAAACTCTTCGTAGACATAGCAACAAAAAATGCAGGTTACATTTCATGGAAAAAACCCAACTTTCTGCTGTTGGAATGCAAAAATGAAGTCTATGACAGACACATGTACACACGGACTCACAGGTACCTTTCTGTCCACCCACTAATGCTAGTCCCTCCTATACTGGCTGAGTATATACCTGAGAAACAACATTAGTGTTGAAATATTGCCCTTTAGAAAGCTTGAAAAATGGAAGGGAGCAGGGAGAGAGGGTTGAGAAAGAGCAAAAAGAAGCGGCAGTCTCTCCAGTTTCCTTCGCATCCTCCACAGCTCAGAACAAGGCCATATACCAGCATGGACACAGCCTGCTCAGAACAAGACCAAAGGAATATCAGTTCACAGCTCTACAAAGCACACTAGCGTCAGTACAACTGGGTTTCAGATTTCAAACCTTGAATCTGAAGAAAGTTGTTGCATTTTCCATAAAGAGACTCCTGTACAAGTGCTATGGGACAGCTGCATTCATGTTCAACAATGACTCCAGCTAGACTACTTGCATCAGTGCTGGCTGCCTGTAGCTATTTGGTTTGATGGCAGAATCAAAAGGCGCTTTAACAACTTGCAGTTAACTTCTCCTCAAAACATACATTAGGCACATGAACAAAAAAACAAGAGCTCAGAATAAATTAGCTTCTCAGCAGAAGAAAAGACACCTGGATTGCAGCATTTCACTGAGGTTCCAGAGAAGGCCGTACAGACACCTGCATGCTGGAAGGTAATTTTTTCAGCGGCTTGTCAGCAGACTGCTTGCCACTGGAAGGAGGAGACTGGACTCCGGGATCTAGCTGGGAAGACTTGGACTTGCGACTGGATAGCAGAGAATGTTTGTTGGGTGTGGCATCTTTTGGGACAAGTTTTTCTTTTGCAGTAATGTTGGCATTGGTTTGAGAGGCTGGTGGGACAACACCTTTCTCTGATTTGTCTTCCAGCACATTTTTACTGCCTAACTTGGAACTGCCACTCCCTGTCTTTTTTGAGAGCATCGTTGTCTTTCCCAGGTCTGCTGACCTCCGGGTCTCCTTCTGCCTTAAGGCTGATTTAAAGAAAGACAATCCTTTCTCTTCTGACTTGCTGTCCCTCTTCAAACCAGAGCGCACACCAACATTTGGGGACCGCAGGTTGGCCATAGAGGAACTCCGTACATGCTTGCTGTCTACTGCCCTGCTGTCACTCCTAGAGTGGCTTATCCGTGGGGAGCTTGTTCTTGAACTGCTGGTAACGCTTGTTTTATCTGACCCCAAACTTATCTTAGAGCCCTCCCTGCTGAGGCTTCGATCTGAAGTCCGGCTTTTCCCAGCAGAAGAGCCCTTAGTCAATGAGCCTGATGGGGTTTTCTTGGCAGCTGTGGAGGATGGAGAAGAACCTGACTTTTGCTTCTGTTGAGCCGATGGGACAGCCACCTCAAGGGGCTTCATGCTATGGTCCTTCCTAGCCTGAGTGGGAGCAGGAGACCCATGTCGCCCACTGGCCCTAGAGGAGTCCGTCTTACTTCTAGACCGGGAAACTTTCTGGGAACTCTTTAGTGGTGGAGGAGAAGAGTGAGAGACTTTGGTCTCTTGGGTAGATAAGACTGTCCTTCCCTTCCTCAAACTTTTGTCTGGCTCAGAAACTCCCTTGGAGCTGTGAACCTTCTTAGGGGTGCCATCTGCCTTCTCTGCAGCAAGCCCTATTGCACTGGGGGCTTTCACCTCCTTGACTGGAGAGCTATCCACAGAATCACTCTGATCAACAAAGGCAATTTGATTGTTGTTATCAAAAGGGTCCAAAGCAGGGTGATTCCTGTCTGGCTGCACAGAGCTTTTACCATACCCATCTGAAAGATCTGAGCTAGATGTCCTTACAACAGACTCTTCCCTGAATGCCCCTTCCATGACAGCCAAAGGAGCTCTGCGAGCTGTCCTGTTCTCTCGCCGACTGCCATCACAGGGCTCCAAGTAGCTGCTAGAGAGATTCCTCAGGCTGCCAAAGCAAGAGGTGGAGACTTTATCATCGGCAGCCTCCCCAATCTTCTCCAGGGTGGAAGCAGAGGTATGTACAGGGGAATCTCCAGAGAAGCGCGATGGAGAGTTGGAGCGGAATTGCAGTTTTGCAGAGAGTGACCACGAGGGTCTAACACCATTTTCACTCACTGCCAGTGGGCTGGTGACAGATGATCTAGATGACAAGCTCTGACGCTGGACACTTCTTACAAATGGCCGAGTTGAAAATCCTCCTGCAGAGAAAGAAAGTGACATCCTCAGTATGAAAGCCAAGCCTGCAGTCAGTTTATCCTTCCCATCCACAGACACTACTTCCCTAAGAGAGTCAGACAGCCCACCCACACCACGTTGTATGCCTATCTCTTCATGCCTGCTGCAGGCACAGCTTCTTGCATGAAGCTGAATAAGGAATTCAACAACTGTTATTTGCTAGCGGTTACCCAGAAGTAACTCTCTGAAGCCTATAACTGAAAATCCAAATTTTCCTCTCATCTCTGAGCAGCAGGAGACCAAACACAGGCTTTGCACCTTAGAAGTCCTTGAAACTAGTCCACCAACTATGATTATGCTCCCAGAAATACATTTTTCTTTATTAAAGAATATTTCCCATACAATCCTGTAAAAGGCAAAGTAGGATTCCTACCTCTTTATCTAAAGCAATGTATTTGTATTTACAACACAAAGTACAACAATAAGCATTTTAGAAATGTGGCTACCATGGCTAGACCTGACAGTTATCACAACACTGCTGCAGGGACATCTCTATACTTGCTCCAAAATGCTCAGACTGACCCCTGAACCTCCACATTTTCAGAAGTTACAAGGCACTACGTGGAGGAGCCAAGCAAAGCCAGGAACTGACACACAAGTGAATTTGAGTACCTTCTCACCTCCCTGGGAGCAGTCTACAGCACAGCAGCAGACAATAAATATCTATGCTAAGCTGTAGCACTATGTCAGTCTCCCTGCAAAGGTGCTGCAATGAAAACCAGAAAAAACACAAGCACAACAAGTTCTTGATTGAGAGGTTTCATTATCAGCATTTCCTTTCTTTGAAAGGCTCCTTAAGGTTCCTGCCCTGCTCTTCTCCATCCTTTCATACCAGAGAAGAGCTCACCTGTGCCAGAATCCACCTCCTACCAGCACAGTGCCTGCCTCCCCCAGCTGCTAGAGTAACTGTCCCTTGTAACTACGTATTTTGCAGCTGTTTTAGTAGGGATCTTGTAACAGAAAGACTAGCAGCCCAGTATCCCCCACATACTGAAGTGTTGATACACACCATCATCTTCACTCCTTTCCCCAGTCAGCTCTACCGATTCCGAGAGTGAAGCCAGAGACGTGCGTCGTGATGATGCTGCCGAAGCAATGCTGGGCTGCTTGCTACCAGGAAGACGGCTGACCCAGTGCTCACAGAGCGAGGAGCTTGTGGAGCCTGCAAGGAAGCAGGCACAGACATCAGGCCAGTGCAGCTGCAGAACACATGAAACCTTGGAAGGCCACTGAGAGCCAGGTAAATACTGCACTGCACTGCCTTCAACAGATACCTGGAGTCTGGAGCTAGCCCACACAGCCACAGCATCCACACACCGCCAAGAGAATAAGTCTTTACTCTTATGAAATAGTTATGACCATAAAAGTGAAAGACAGAATTGTACTTGTCCCACTACGCTGTGAATCAAAAGAATCAGTGCAACAGCACAGAGGGCAGTCCTTGAGCTGCCACAAAAATGCAGTGCAAATCCTTTCCTTTCCAAAGGCAAGTCACCAAGCCTGCATCTGTCCAAAGCTCATCCTGGATTCCACCAACACATTCAGCTGCTGGCTGCCTACTTGAGACCAACAGCACTGCTGGAGGGAATGAAATAGTCACATTTTTATGTCATGGTTTTGACAAGGGCAGCTCTGAGCAGAACTACCCATGGGGATGGAGGGGGGCTCCCCCATCTCCGCAGCCTCTTTGCCACAACTAGCCTTAACAGAAGAGGTGGGATTTTCCCACAGCCTCTGATGCACAGCAGCAGATTCAGACAAGCCTTGCTGAGTTCTGGGACAGAGAGTGGGGGCTTAAGTAGAGCTGGGCAGAAAATTCTTCAGAAAGGCAAACTATCCATGAAAGAAACTAAAACCACTCCTTGACAATGCCAGCAGGGCTTACCTGCCACAGAGCTGTTAGCAGACCACGATGGGATTGCTGTGCGCCTCTGGTAGAAAAGAATATAAGCTGTCTGCTTGCAGACTTCATTTTCAGAAAGTTGCTGAACATCACTGTCATCAAAGCAGTACCACTGGCCATCAACCGAGTTTTTGCAATATGCTGAGAGAAAATACATTACTATTAGTCCTACTACTCTCAGCTTTGCTGTATGATAACTTAAACATGACCTTATCTGCTATGTTGGACTCAGAGGAGAATGAAAGGAACAGATTTATTCATGCAACACATCCTTTTCCAGTCTGACTGGCAAAATGGGGGCCTGAGGCCTCCAGAATACAATAAACAGCTTGCATTTCAGGATTTCTTTGTCCAACATTACTGCTCAGAACAGAACACCATTTGGGATGGCTCCATTCACTTCATGTTCTGTTACTTGTGGCAGTCCGCCTCCCTCAGTGAATCTCCTTCTGACTGAGCCCACCCAGGACAGCGCAGCCCAGAGTCGCACATCAGAGGACAAAACCAGACACACACATTTTCTGGGCTACTGTGTGAAGTCATACAGATCCTAAGAACCACTAAGCAACTTTGTCTCTCTCTGGCTGCTCTGGGAGCTGCTGGAACATGCAAAGAGGAGTTCATAAACTGGCTACACACATAGGCAATGTGCAAATCCTTCCTATGTATAGCAGCCTCTTGCAACTACAGAAGTTCTGCATTGAGTGGCCAGGAGCATTTTTGAAACATGAAAGGCCAGTTACATTACTCTGAAGGAAAAAAAAAGCAGAGAAAGAAACGTACAGTAAGACATTTTGGGTCAACAGGCATTGTTCCATTCCTCAAAGTCATAAAAGTTACCCATCTGGTACTACATAGCCAGTCCTTGTTACTTGGGTTAGGTCCTTTTGCCAAGATAGAAGAAGTAGTTACAGGCACTCAAGAGAAAAATATAACCATCTTCTTTCTGAAAGGATCCAACATACATAATATTGCAGGATACTTGCCTGTATAGTGTCCCCCTTGCATGGTGCCGTGATGATTGCAGACAGCATACAGGTCATAGATATAGTCCTCAGGATCCCTTCCAAGACCATAAGGTCTCCTCCAGGGTGACCAGTGAGATGGCAGACTCCAGCTGCTCTGACTGCGTTTAACAACATGGGGAGTCATGTCCAAGCCACTCAGGGGGAATTTAACCATGTTTTGAAGTTTCATCCTTCGGTCTCCTTCCTGTATAAACATAGAATAGCATGAGCTGCAGTGGCAATGAGGCCACCATGCTTGAGGAAAACAAAAACCCAGGTGAGGAATGCATAGGGCAGAACAGCTGCTTCTGAAAAGGTGTTCTAAGTCAGGTCACTCCCTGGCTGAGCAGCAGTCCTCCAGCATCACTGCAGACATCCTTACCTGTCTAAACCTTTTGAGATGTATGATGAGAACATCAGGTAAGGTCCAGAGGCTCAGTGTGATGCTACCCTGCTGCAGCTGCTTGCAGTGTGGGCATCGCCATGCATCATCTGGGGCAAGCTACAAGGAAGAGGCATGAGTGGGTATGAGTATTAGTTTTCAAATTCCAAGGTAGCTTTCACTACACCACTGTTCCGCTGCTGCCCCAGGCCCAGTGCAGACACTGACCCCTGCACCCCATCTACCTCCAGCATTTATCAAGCTCATTGGAAATGCAGGGTTCCCAATGATGCTTTTCAAAATAGTGACAAGCAAAGAGACATGCATGCCTTATGCAGGAGGCACTTCCCACTGCAAGACAGAATTCAGCTAGTGCTGCTGCGCAGAGAAGCTATTTCCACCTTATAAACCCCAATCCCTTTGAAGTGGGGGAGAAGAAAAAACAAAGGCAAAAAGCAGGCAGGCTTGGCAGCCTAAGTAGAAGTACTCTCACAAGAAAACCAGCAGCAAAGAAAGAATCAGAACAGAAAGACAAATTTCATCTCTAACACCTCACTGCCCTCTGGAAACCCTCTTCCTCCCTATGTCCCAATGGCACACACTTACAAACTGCGGAGATTTTCATTGTCCACCAAGGAGAATGTGTCTTTTCAAAGACACAAACACAACATGTGTTTCCCTCCACAGCCCAGTGCTCAGAAAACTCAGAAGCCAGAGAACTTTAAGCTGTCAAACAACTTCTCCCTCACCTCTGAAAGAAGCGAGGAAACAGGCTCCAAAATTATTAAGTCACAGTCACAGGTCTATAGTCCACCTCTAGGACCACCCCTTTTTACAGCAGATTAGAGACTTCTGGCAAAGAAACGCAGATGGCTTATGTGTTCCAGGCAAGGGCCAGCTCAGACCCATCTCTAGTCTGCCCTGTGGCACACCATCACTCCTGCCACTTCAACCTTCTCACACCACAAGCAGAGCTAGAGGAGGAGAGCAGCAACGATTCTTGAGAACTGAGCCCAGTGGTCACTGCACTGCCATTCAGGGGGTCCCACTCAGTAGGGGTTGACTTGAGCCCACCCCAGCCCTGTTCAGCCTTGGAAACACACAACTGCTCCAAGACAGAGCAGTAAATTCCCATGAAGAAGCCACATTGTTCCAACCCTTTATAATGTATGCCAGAAAGACATCACTATTTCACAGGGAGGAAACTGCAGAACAGAGAAGTTCTCTTATCAACATTCGGGGGGCAAAAACCCCCAAAGCAGTACCTCCCACAACTTTCTCCTCACTGCAGAGAAACTCAGTTAGCAGGACTGGTAACTAGTTGTGTTACAAATTTATTCTCTTGTCTCAATAAATTGGCGTTTGCAGAAAAGAGCTACTCTGCTGAGTATGGGAGTTCATGCAGCACGTGGACCAGTCAGACCTTCCGAGTCCTGGCTGCTATACAGTTTTGTCCCTACCTGTTCCTCTTTGGTGTACAGTTGGAAACACTGAGATAAAGTGCAGGTCTGAGGTTGATGATGAAGCTCTCTCTGCTGGCGGACGCTTTCGGAGTCTGGAATATACTCCTCTTCTGTATTCACAAACAAGCTGCATCAGGGAGACAACACATTTACCAGCACATCCACCTGCTCCCCACACTACCAAGGAGCTGTTCTGAAGGTACAATCAGCAGCTCTTTCCTGGATTTGTCCCGTTACATGTGAGCGAGAGCTGACTGGCAAGAGATCCTGCCAGGGCAACACAACTGAACACAGGGGTGAACAGCTTCAGTGGGCACCCACTCCAGTTTATCTCAGACAGAAAAAGCTACTCACTGCCCACAAACTTTCTCACATGAATATTATTTGTGGGGGAAGGTGCCACAGGCAAGATGCCTGCTCCATAATGGAAAACTCCAGCTACAGAGAAAAGGAAAAGTCTATCCCAGCAAGTAGGGCCAGGGCATGGGGTCAAGTTTCTGAGGGGACTTATGTTTGCTGAAGGGTGCACAATTCACACAACCAAGCCACAAGCATCACTCTTAAGGTGAACACAATTTAAGACTTTTTACTTCATACTTACTAATCTTTAGTTTCTTTGTCCCATTCTACCACTAATTTCACATGAGCAGTTCCCCCCTGTCCACATGACTTCAATGCCCTGGAGAGAGAAGCAGACAGAAGTTAAACCACCTTTCAATCTGAAGCCTATGTTATCTTTTACACGCACACAACTTCTCTCCACTAGCCCTTCATCCTTCCTTCTCTCCCACACAGCTCAAGTTTGCAAAGGAGTAAAAGGAATTCATACAGCAAAGAACATGGCAAAGCTGGCCAACTGCATTTACCTAAATATATTAGTTCTGTAAATAAACGTACACTTGTTTACAGAACAGACATCTACAAAAATTTTTGAAGAATAACAGTCACTAAAAAAAACCCCACCACTTTAAAATGGGGGGGAGTAATACTTTCATTCTGTTCTCCATTTCAAAGAAGGACAGACTCCAGATGGCATGACACACAACTGAGCAATCCTCATACACCTTCTTGAGGACACACAGTGGTTTCCCTGCTCCTCAGGCCTGCGAAGTCCATTCCACACATCCACACCAAGACTGTCCCTTTCTGCATGGCTACACACTGAGTTTCCAGCTGACAAACCTCTCTCCACTTTTGGGAATGAGGACCAGCTCACCTTTCCACGGTTGGATGGCAGAGGGGTCGCTCCTCCTGAGGTAGCAAGTACGTTATCCCCACAACACTGACCACTCGCAAGCTGAATGGGCAGACCTGCAACAAAGAGAGTAGAAGCCATTTCAATAGCTCAGACCCAACTTAGGTATGGGCAAACCTGCTCTCAGCACCAGCTGACATGTACTTTATCCTAGAACATGTGTTCTACATGAGAAAGCAAATGCACAAGGTCTCAAATGTGCCTACGCCAAGCAGCTAACAAAGGGGTGAGGTACAGCAACTGAGGCTTTGTATCCAACAACTCCTCTATGGTGACCAGAGAAGACACCCCTCTTCACCCCTCTGCTCTCAGAAACATGCAGTCACCAAGCTAATGTTTCAGCTTTTCTTTTAGGCAAACACCACCAACTGGTGGATTTCCAGTGCAGACAACAGCACTAATCTCTCAAGTATTTCTTGGGGGTAAGGAAGGAAGCAAAGCATGCAATTTCTTCACCCAATCAGTCTAATCTTTCTTGTATCTTTCAGCAAATAGACAAAAGCACCAAAGAGGTGGAATACCTTGGACATTGGACATTATTGCACAAAGAAATATTGGAAAGCCATCAGTTCAGCATGTGTAGCACGTTTATCACTCCAGGTAACTGACTTCCCCTTTAGTTCATGTCACACAGAGCTGGAAGTATCAAAACAGACGAACCATTTGCCTCACCTGCATGCAGGCTGCAGGCCGCAGGAAATACTGCATCTTCTCCAGAATTTCCTTCTGTAGAATATCCCAAGCAATTGTTTTTTCCAAATGCAACACAAAGGGCAAGCCAAACCTACAGGAAGCAGTAGCATTTGAGGGAGCAATTAAAAGATTATTCTGTTGAGCAGTCAGATCCCAAAACTCTGACAGTGCCACCCTCCTCTTCACTTGGCACCTATGGAGCTTGGCATGCTTTGGATGAAACTCCCCAGAAACAAGGCATTTAAAAACTTGTTTCCAGAGGAGAGGTGCTTAACTTTGAGGAAACACTGTTACGGCTGCCCACGCAGAGGGCTCTTTTTACCAGGCTGCAGCCCTGCTCTGTGCTTAAGTGGCTTACCTCAGGCTGCAGAGCTTTGCAACCTGGCCAGGATAACTTTTTGTGAAACAAACTTCAGCTGCTGAGATAGTTCTCAGCCTGTGGTTGGTACAAATGCCTTTGCCATGGTCATTTCTCACTTCCTCCCCACCCCCTGTTTGGAGTCCAATTAAAAATTTCCACACATCACAGGACCTGGTCAGACTTGCTTGCTGCTCTCTGAAACCAGATTGCTCTATAGAGAGGTGGTATGTCCTTCAGACTGGTCTGCATTCACCA
This sequence comes from Buteo buteo, assembly GCF_964188355.1. Lineage (NCBI taxonomy): Eukaryota > Metazoa > Chordata > Aves > Accipitriformes > Accipitridae > Buteo > Buteo buteo. The sequence goes on from NC_134197.1 coordinate 733,849, forward strand.
CTTTCCAGTAACACTGGACTACTTGAAGTTCACCAAAATCAGGACTATTTTGCTGCATTCATTAATGTTTTTTGAACAACATGTTCTTTAGCACCTAATGCAAGCTACGAATGCAAGCTGTTGCTCCTTCACCTTGTGTTTTCGCTACACGGTGAGTAAACCCCAGGTCAATTAAGGAAACAGCCACAAGAGTAACTAACTGTGAAGCTGCCAGTCACCTTCTGCTCTGCTGTCCAGTGCACGCTCTGTTACACACCAGCAAGACAATCTTGTCGTTTGCTGCTGGTTTAGTAGAGGACTGTTCCAGTTTTCCAGACTTCACTGTTCCTTGAGAGTAAGATATTGTTCGGGAGTGCTCAGTGCCACATTTCAAGTTATTCAGGTTATTGTTCACATGTATTCCTGAAAAATTAGGAGAAAGGAAACATTTTGTTATGTCATTTGCCTTTAGTGCCCTGATGCCCCCCTCAAGAAACCCTCCTTTGGCTGCAGAGGAGCAGGTCAATATGGAATCAAGACCATTTTTATCACTTGTATGAAGGCCTTGAAGACCAATTACTTTTCATAGTGACTATTTCTTTACAGAAAGAAATTATATGCAAGTGCTCACCTAACTGATTTTTCACAGCAATTTGTACAAGCACTCATGGCTTTGCCTGCAAGAAAAGCTGAAGTGACAGAAACCCTACTTGTTACTTCCAATAATAAAATTTGCCTTTGATTACACTCAGTCTACCCAGGATGCAATTATTGCCTTTTACTGAGAGGGAGATGCAGAGAAGCTGAGGTTTTTGAGCTTTGAAAAAGAAAGTGTTTGTTCATTCCCAAGACTGTTTATTCATCACTGGCAATCTGATTTTAAATAACACAATTTCAGTGGCTTCATCTGGTCCCTAGCAGGTCTTTAAATTAAGCCTGACAACAGATTTCACATTAAGCCAGCCTGGCCTGCAGAATCAACCCCAGGAAGAGGAAGAAAGGAGTTTACATCGCTTCTTGATAACCTCCTGGCTGACAACACCATTAAGTCTGCTGAAATGAGTCTGGACAAAGTCAGAGTTGAAATCAATACACTAGAACATCAACTACTTGTGGGACTTTTATTCTCAAGTACATCCTTTTCCAAAACAAGCCTCCCTCACCTAGTCACCTGAGCTGGGCATTAAGCAGAGTTATCGACTTACCTCTCTGACTGAGGATACCCTCGGGCCTAAATATCTCTGGGGTCTCAAAGGCAAAAATGCAGTCACTTTCATGAATGGTGTCCAGGTCATCAGTATCGCAGAAGGAACGATGAAACCCATCGTAGTACATCTCTGTCAGCACAATCTAGAGTCAGCAGAAGCAAACCAGAACCCATTAAAACACCCATGCCTCATCCAGCTGAGCCGCCCTGTCTCTCAACTGGGATTTTCCTGCTGAAGGATGGCATTCCTCAAAACAGCCTGGCATCAGCCAGGAGCAAGGAACAGGGAAAAGGACTGCCATAAAAGAGAAGCTGGGGTAAAGGCAGCACATGGAGAGGTTTTGGTGGGATCCAACAGCTTTCCTGAAGTTCTTCCTACAGAGGAACTCCCCACAGGTGCCCAATGGTTCCCTCACTGCCAACATGCACAAATCATCGTGTGATCAGGCAGAAGGTCCGCATGCTCCACTGACAGCTATCCCAAGCAAACGCACAGGGAAAAGCTTGATCCAGATCACCACTACCCTGCTTTCCTGATTCAGTCATGGGCAGCAAATTTCAATTCCTGCATATCCAACATGAGATGAAAGCCTCCACACACCCTCTCGCTGAAGGGAGGGCATGTGGGTGATGAGACCAGCCTGTTACCTGCTCCGTGGGTATCTTGGTTTCTGAGGAGACAGCCTCCCGCAGCCTGGCCACCGTTCCAGAGATGGGCACCGCCACCCCGATCCGCATGCAGTGAGAGCACTTCCCCTGATACACCACGGTGATGTAGAGTGGCCTGCGGAGAGCACAAGAGGCACTGCTGGGGCTGGGCTGAGCGCTTCTTGGCAGCACCTTCAACAGAGTCAGCCCAACCTGGGTGCATCCAGGCAGCCCATAAGCTACAGGGCCATCCCAGCAGTCCAGATCCACCTCACACTGGAGGTATGTTCAGCCGCAGCCAGGCAAGTATGTTTGATTTCCAAAGATTCCTTTCTTACTACATGGACTGGTGTTACTTGCTTCCACAAGCAGAACATCTTCTCAAAAAAGCCCCACAAAGTTAAAAATAAAACTCTCTATGACAATGCAATCATAATTTTCCAACAAGGATCCTGTAATGCAGCTTAGTCCGAGGCAGCACCTTAAAGCATTCAGAGGGAGCTGCTGCTGGAAACAGCTGCTCCAGGTTGCCTCTCCGTAGTCAACCCTGCCTCCACCAGCAGCCAGAAGGACTGCCTTGGGAAAGAAGAGTGGGGCAGCTAACCTACCAGGGACCCTTCCCTGAAAAGCCCACTCAGCCTCCACGTGGTGGCAGAGCAGGGACTTCTGAACAAAATGTGACATAGTCATATTTAATATGTCCTTTCATTACTTTGTTCCATTGCTTCTTGAACCCATAGAAGTTTTCCTCATCCAAAACATCAGGTGAAGGAACTCCTCATTTATACAAGGGGTAGTTTTACTGTGCATCTCTATCTTTGCTCTGAACTTTTTATCTGGATTTCTTTTCCTCCCTGGAGCTTTTTTCTTTATTGGCAACAGCCACCTTTCAAAAAAGCAAAACATTTTGCAGGAAAGCTTTTAACTTCACTTTTTGAAATTGGAGTGATCAGTGAGACTGCTCTAAAGAAAGTTAAAAAAAAAAAAAAAAGTGTTTCATCCTTTTTCCCTTTTTATTTTTAAAATGCTATAAATTAAGTCAAAAGCAAAATATTTTGGTTACCTGAATCAAAGATATTTTTTTCTCCCCCAAATTAATTCTATAGGAAGTTAAGGGTGGGAGCAAAGGGCCATTCTGAAACAAGTAAAAGGCTCAATTTTCCAATTTACCTGCTAAGCAAAAAATTAAAGCCCCATATGGTCCTATCTATCTTTTTTAAAGACTTACTGGAGAGATTTTGCTGACATCTTTCTTCCTTCTGTAGCAAATTAAAGACTATATGCATGGGAAACAGCCAACGTGAAGTTCAAGACAGTTACATACCGTGTATGAGGCAAAGGAATCGGCAGAGAGATGCAGAGAAAAGGGTCAAAGGTGTTACTCTGCTTCTGGCAATGAGGGCACGTCAGAGAGGACCTAGTACAAATATCAATAATAGAGCAGTTATACCTCATTTCATCAGGAATGGATAAATCGTCAAATCACAAATACCAGCCTTCGCATGTCAACCTGGCTGCCCCTTTCTACTCTTCTTTCTCCATACAGAGCAGCTCTGCATAGAGGCTGTACAGGCATAGCTGCTGTAAATGATGGGTTCCTGATTTCTAGATCCTTTTAAAGTAATTAGTCTCAAAGTTCATTACAGGGCATGCCAGGAAAAGACTTCACTCCAGACACTGAATTTGGCTTTGAACAAATAAAGACAGGAGAGAGACAGTCAGCAGTGCTGGTGTACAGATCTCTTACTCAGAAGGGAAAAACTCCAGACAATACATCTCTCACATTCAGCACTAACCTGCTCCTTACACTGGCTTCGTGTTCTATACCAGGCTTAAGGTTTCTCCTTTCACAGAAAGCCTTGGTAAATATTGGGGAGAAAGCCCAGCAGTTAAAATTCTTACAGCAGCACAGATACAAGCCATCGAGGAACACTGGAAATTAGGCTGTTTTCTTGTATTAGTTCTGAAATTAGAAAGCTCACTCCCAGAAGCATGGGAAACTCATGGGAAAGCCCTGAAGGGACAGTGAAAGATTCAGCTCAGAATTCTCAAGTGCCAGACAACAGGAACTCTGCAAGACACCTGGGATCTGTAACTCCCCAGCAGCCTCCAGGCACCTCCAGATCTTGCCACAGGCCCTTGCCTCTGAACAGCCAGGGTAAGCCTCACAGCACTGAGTTGTCCCGAGTCTTTGCTCCACTGAGCACTGAGCACACTGACTTGCTTTCAGGATACATCAGGGCAGGTGAAGCAGTGGTACATACTGTAGGTTTTCACAGAATATACCAAATTTGAAGTAGAGGAATCCTCTCTCTCCTCTGGAGCAAGATCTTAGTTCAGATGTCATTCAGCAGGAATTCAGAAACAGCTGTTAACAAAATTACACCAGTCTCAACTGTACTGGGAGCTAGCATCAGGGCAGAATTAGATTGGGGTGTCCTGGTTTCGGCTGCGATAGAGTTAATCTTCTTCTAAGTAGATGGTACAGTGTATTTTGCATTTAGTGTGAGAATAATGTTGACAGCAACAACTAGAACACCAGTGTGTTAAGGAGCACTTAGGATAAGTTAAGGATTTTTCAGTTTCCCCTGCTCTGCCGACTGAGCAGGTGTACAGGAAGCTGGGAGGGAGCATGGCAAGGACAGCTGATCAGAACTAGCCAAAGGGATATTCCATACCATAGAACATCATGCTCAGTGTATAAACTGGCGGAGTTGGCCACGAGGGGCAGATTGCTGCTCAGGCATCAGTCAGCAGGTGGTGAGCAATTGCATTGTGCATCACTTGGGGGGGTTGGGTTTTATTCTTTTTTCTTATATACCTTTTCATTACAATTATTATTGTTGTTATTATTATTGTAATTTTTTTTATTATTGTTAGTATTACATTTTATTTTACTTTAGTTATTACATTGTTCTTATCTCAACCCACGAGTTTTATTTTTTTTCCAATTCTCCTACCCATCCCACTGGGAAGAGGGGGGAGTGAGCAAGCAGCTGCATGGTGCCTAGTTGCTAGCTATGCTTAAACCATGATATGGGGTCACCAATACATGCAATAATGCCTCAAAATCTACAAAATATCATACCTGTACTGAGCTTGAAAGAGTTCCTGCACGAAAGTACTACTGATTGGGAAGGCTGGTCCCTCGAGCAGCACATCATCCTCCAGCGGTGGCTAAAAGAAGAATAAACCCTAGAAGCACACCCAGGCAAGGAGGTGCATCACACCAGATAGCTCCAGTACTCCTAGTCGAATTTGTGCCCTCCTTGCCCAAAACCACCAGAAAAACATCACCAGATTTTTAAATAAGTGCACTCTGCTCACATAGGTGGTATGCAGGAACGTGAGGTAGCTAGGGCAGCCCAAGGAAAGGCAGGGATCTCACAGCAGATGATGCGTCTGGCAGTCCCTCCCCTGTAATACCTCCCAGCTCTTGCAGAGCAGTATGTGACCACTCACAAATGATTGTATTGGGGAGCACTTGTCAGGGATTAGTGAAACAACTAGTTACATTCACTGGGCCAGAAACAAACAGTATTTTAATGCAAGCTTTTGTTCCATCCAAACTATCGGAGTTAAGAAGCCAACAGAGAGATCTAATATAAAAAGAAAGACTGTATGCAAAGTTAGAGCTACTCTCCCATGCTGGCTGCCAGCAAAATCCCTTACCTTGAGTGGAGGCATGCCACTGTAATTCACTACGTTGTTCAGATCTTCATGGACTCTGTCTAGAAGCCAAAGCAGGAATTCCTGCGCATCGTGCTGGGCATTCCCACGGTACTGCATAGCGTTCTTGGACACAATGTTCTGCAGAGAGACAGAGACAGCATACAGCAAAAGCACAAGAATTGAGCTCTTCCCTTTACCAAGCCCTCACAATCGGACAGGCAGAGTTGACAGCACACTCAAAACCAGGGACTGCGGGCAGCTCTGGATGGGACACTGCCTTCCCACACCACCTGGGGACAGGCCAGGACGTACCATCACATGCAGGACCCTACACACAACTTGAGTTAAAGAGGGAGCTGATGCCTTGCTGGGTAGAGAAACTGCTACCGGCTCTCAGAACAGACCAGAGGGGTTATGGCAGTGGTTATGGAAGAACTGCATCATTATTTGAACAGAAATATTTATAGCAAACTTGGGGCTCAATTCAGATGAGAAGAACACCAAAACAATCAGTCTACAGTACTTCCACACAAGTCAAGAGCAAAGCAAGCTCACTTCAGTCCACTGACAATGACAGGCAGTATTTCCCATGCTAACACAGAGCCATGGCCATTTTTAATCCTACCTATCCACGTACCACAGGGTCTGAAACTGTTCAAATCAAAATCTTCTATTTGTTTAAGCTGAAGCAAAACAAGTATTTAGCCTCCTAATGTCCCCTCACCCCGTTTAGCTCATTCCTGCTTTGGTGAGGTTAACAGATTTCCCAAAACCTAGATGTAGATGCTCAATGCTAATATAGGTATACAATTCCAGGAATCAGCCAAGATCAAAACTGCAGATGCTACCAATCAACCCAATAATATGCAGGTAGAGCAAACTTACTTTGCATCAGGCACCTTCTTAAGCACATAAGCAGTACAATCACCATGTGACTTTCTCTACTAGATATCAAGTACCCACTATGCACAACTTGCTTATCCTAAATACCATCTTCTCTTGCCACTATCCGAAACAGAAAACTTGCTTAGGACAGACAACTAAGCAGGAGGAAAAGTGCAGTTTGCGTTGGCATTGCACAGTTATGAATGACTGTCCAAGCCAGGTAGCTGCAGCTTTCCCTCTAGCTGGAGCAAGCACAGGGAACCAAAGCATCACAGAGCAACTGATGCCAAAGCAGTGCAGTACGGGATGGGTGCTGCTGGACCGGCAAACTCCAAACAAGTGAGGACTCAGACAGCCACAGGTGCAATACACACAACTGGCACTACTTTGGATACATGCTAGGAGCCTGGAGAACACATCTAATTTACTCCTGAATTTCCAGAAAAGCTGTCTCAGAATGACACCAGCACACCCAAGGGATTTACTCAAACCTGTTTTTCTTCCGGACATGAATGGGAAGGGCTTGAAGCTCACCAGCAACCAAAATCTGCTCTTTGCAGATTTATCCTTGCCCTGCAAGCTCTTTCACCTTTCATAACCTTGAAGTTTGCACTGACCTCTCCAGCTGGGCCATGCATGCCCCTTCCTCAGGGTGATGTCTTCTCCTCCTCCTCAAAAAGCCAACAGGAGCCCACAGCAGGGTTTGGAAGGGCATCTTCCTCACCATAAACCCACATCAGGAAATGCTTTCTCTGCTCCAGCTCTCCAATCTCACTTTTACCTCCACAACACCACCCAAATCGCCAGCCAGCACTCACTGCTGCCTACCAGGGGACACGGCACAGGCTTTGGAGGAGAGGAGCCAGGCACCAGCTTCCGCATTCAGGACCTCCGCCATGAATACTCCCTGGAGTAACATGCCATGGTGGGCTGACCCCAGCAGCTGAGCCAGGGTTACTTCCCAAGCAGCAGACACCACCACTGCTGTAGAAGAGCTAGCATGTTCTACTCCTCCAAGGAGGCACCAAGCTGCAGCTGCAAGAACTAGCCTGCTCCTCCCACTGCTCGTGGAACGGGCAGGACATTCATCTAACACATGGTCACAGGTCAGCTACCCCCACGCTCCCACCCCACCAATTTTAACAACAAAGTCAATACCAGGCTTTTCTTTGTAAGCAAAGCTCACATTAGCTATTCCCCAACCTTCCTGCGCTGCATACTATCGGGAAAAGCAATCCTGTCTGGGACAGTGCCATGTTAGCAGTGCTGCACCTATGTCTGTTGGTACACCTGTGGAGAGACAGAAAGGGCTTACACGGGACTCAAACTTGTTTGAGCAGGGTCCCCAAAAAGGGACAGTGGCACCAGCAGAGACCAGACTGTACCTGCAGGGCAAGAACCACGCAGGGAGGCTGCAGCAGACCAGCTGCCCCGAGGAGCACCAACAGGGGCCAGGCAGGCTGCACATGCGCACGGTACCAGAGCTCCTCCATTTCTCTAATCAGACTTTACAACAGATTTGAGAAATGAGGTTGGGCTGCTCGCTTTATCCCTCTAGAAAATGGGGTCACCAGAAGGGGAGGGTGATGAAAAAGACCGAAAAGGATGATAAACATATACTCTCTATCCTCTATAATCTGTCCACCTGCCTCAAGGCACAAAAATAAGGGAAAACAGAAATAATCTGCTCTCATTACATATGTGCAAGCCCTTCTGACAACAGATTTACTGCCCTTGCCTGTACAGGAATCAGCACCCTTCCACATAAAATATGTAAACACAGTTTTAAACAAGTGAGTGGTCCACAGCAAATGCTCACCTCTGTGCCACACAGGTGCGAGCCCAGCACATCCCTGCTCAGTGCTCAACATAACATGAGCTTGGGACACTGCTGCAAGCCAATTTATTGAGGAGAAAAATGTGAAGTAGTCTGTAAGGACTCAAAGATTAAAGGGGACCAAACAGCATTCTCTACTCCTAGTTACCATTGAGCAAAACAAGGCAGGAAAAAAGTGACAAAACATGGTCCAAAAAATGATCTTAAGCCTCTTCAGGTGTCAACCTGATACCTCTTGCCCTCCTTCAGCAGAAAGCCTAGTGAATTATTTGTGTTGCACCAATTTATGAAATTTAACACTAATCGTGAAAATACAGTCAACACACTTGCAGATCCTGGTCTGATACCTAAATCCTCGACATTCACACAGGATATCAGGACAAGACGTCAACAACCTAGAGAAACCTAGTTTAGCTGTGCTAGAAACCCACCACCCCCGAGTCACACCTGAAGACACAACCTTGTCATTCCACCAGCTAACCACGACTAGCCTAGACCACAGATGCTCTCATAGCCAGATCTCTCCTTCGCATCACTAAACATCCTTCAGCTGAACACTGCAGCAGAGGGTCCCACTCCCACTAACTTTATTACACTTCCCGGCCTTCTCCTGTTAGACTGACAGAACTCCAGGCTGACCTATCTTAGGGCACTCACAAGGCAGGTCCTCCCTGCTGGATACCAGCAGGGCCCAGCAGCAGGTCTCGAGGAGCACTGCTCCGCAGACCCTGTCCCTGCCTTGAGCAGGGGCGTTGGAGCTGGTCACCCTTCCAGCCCCATGACACCATGACTTGAGTCCCTGGTCCCAGGCAACAGTCAGTCACTGCTGACAGGATTTAGTGGGTCCTCTAGAATTAGGAAAAATTAATATTCAAAAATAGCCAAAACATCGGTAGCAAGGAGAGAAGGCTGATATTCACAGCAGCTGTGTTTAGCTGAACACACCCAAGGTTGTAGGGAAGAATTTAAGACACACACATAGAGAATTCCTTTGCAAACATTGTCTTTGATCAAAAATATTACACACTGAAAATTAAATTTAGGCCTTGTATTACCGTGTCAAGTTCCAAACCGAAAATCAATCACCGAACTGCGAAGCAGAGATTTTAGTCCAGTCTTAAGCAGTTATCTCACTACATCTTTTCTCTAGAACTGCTATCTATGACTCTACGCTTGCCTTTTAATGGCCTTATTCATCCTTCCCATTCCCTCCTGCACCCAGCTCAGCACGCCGAGGTGACAATGTCCAGTACCACCAGCGAGGGAGGAGGGCTCCAATGGCAGCACAGGTCACAGCAAGCCCAAGCTCCTTCTCAGCAGGGAGTTGACCAAAGAGGGCCAAGAGAAAAAGAGGTGCCAAAACACACACACGCCCCTGCCACAGCAGCATATGGTCTTCTCTGCACTAAGATATAAAAAGGTGTGATATCATCAGGGCAGCATTAACACTTTTCAGTTGGCATGCTAAGAGCCAGCTGCCTTATCTGGTCTAGTTTGTTTTAGTGAAGTTAGCCAACAGGTGCTACCACCGCACTTGAAGTCCTAGTCTAGACAGAGTTGAAGATAAAAGGGTCTTTAGTATTGCTAGGAGGAAGTGAATCTGGTATTTCAAGTAAAAAAAGGGGGCAGGGGGGGTTCTGTATGGAAACAGACATAAGTAAGGACTTCAGGAATCCAGGCTAGTGTTTCTTATCACCTCTTCCAGCACATCACTCCAGTCTAGACCCTCACTGGCTTTTACTGACATGCGTTCCTAGTGATGTGTCGTCCTACAGTGAGCTGCACAATCCCGTAACACGCCGCAGCAGAGCAAACCCCATAGCCATGTGCCTTGGGCTTTATCTGTGTCATTCCCCATCTCCAAAGCATCTCCATGATAACTGTTCTAGTTTCCTCAACACTCTCGCAGCCTCAGTGGACAAAGGATAAAGAGCTGCCTGTGGAGACAGATCACAAGATGTTGGAAGTGATTCAGGAAGCACTACAAAATATCAGATGCAATTCCCTCACAAGAGGCTCCGCTACAAAAACACTCCAGCAATAGCAGCGTGTTCCCAGCGTTACTCATGCTTCCTGCCATCACTGCTACAAGTGGGTTTGTTATTACTTAAACCTCTGCATCTGCTGCTCTGTGAAATGCTATGTGCCTTCCTCCCAACACACTCCGAAATGCTGGGGCAGCAAAGCGATCAGAGACAGGCAAGGTGTAAAGGAGGAGCAACAGACATGCAGTGCGGAACAGTCAGTACTAAGGAACACAATTAAATCCAAGTGAAAGATAAAAGTGCTGACTCAAATAAACAATTTAACAATTTGAGCAAAATACCAGGAACTCCTAAAGCACAGCCTCCACTCAACTAGACGGCTCAGCAGTCAAATACAGCCCCACATGCTTCCCTGTCTCCAAAGCCAGCCCTCTCACTCAGGCCGAGGGCAGCGGGCTGTACGAACAAGTGGTGGGGTCCCTACAGCCCTGTGCAATAGGCGGGGGGACTGCAACCTCTTGGCAAGCCAGACTGGCAACTCCTGAACAGCTCCAATAACATTTGATGGGCAAGAAGACAAAGTGAGCAAGTATCTCATCATCAAACATCATCCACCCAGAACCTCTTTGTGTTTATTTTCTGAGACTCGCCTTCCAGCTCATCAGCTGCAAAGCTGCCACCCAGGGGCAGTGGGTCTCCTGCCCTTGCTGCGGAGCATGCTCTGGCCTCCTCTCAGAGCAGGGCTAAGGTAGTTCAACTTCGTCTCTAATGGCACAATCCAGGTGACATCCACGCAGCTCAGGCAGCGACCTCGGTTTAGACGAGGTCCCAACTGCAACACCCCCTCCCCAAGATACCTGCTCAGCCACCTAGGCTGCAGAAAGATTACTTTACACAAAGACAGGTATAAGTCAAAACTTTCTCTCCTCTTTCGCTCATCAAGTAAGAGAAGACAACACCTCATTTTGCTGGTCCCGCTGAATCCACTGCAGTAACGCAACAGCAATTGCAACTGCCTGCAGATACAGAGTTAAGAAGCAATTGGTTTAAAAAACACAGGAAAACACATTAAAAACACCACATTTACCAACCCCCCCATAGCCTTTAATCCTCTGCCCCTAATCTGGCTGTGTTGTAAGTATAGGTGGCACATCTGAACAGACTCCGTCCACCACCAGAGGGTATTAAGAACGGGTCAGGAACAATTTTGGTGCAGCTGTTCCAGCTGTGAGATACCAGGAGCAGGTAGAGACTCTGAAGCTCCCTCCCAATACCTTTCCATGACCGTACAGCCATGCACCTCCAGCCCCTTTCCTCAGCTCAACCCCTAATAGTTTGGCAGGAGAAGGAACGAATCTTCCCTTCCCCCAGATGTGTGAGCGCTGGCATGCAGGCACCCTGAATGGAAGTGGCACCATCAAATGAGATAAGAGGGGGAAAATCATAATTTCATATCGATCGCACACACTTACCTAACCCCCTAATGCAAGCACCCTATAGCCAAACAAGTCCCTGTCCATCTATAAAGCAGATTTACGGCAAAGACACATTACCATTTTTATCAGTCCACTGAAAGTTTAATAATCATTCTTCTATTGCTCTAAATAGATGCAATAAATAAATCCAAACATAGCTGAACTACTGGCCTCTCCTTTGCTGTTGTTATTGTTCCAGATCACAAAGACAACTAAAGGAAAAATGTCAGTCTGCTATTTTCCAGTGTGCCTCTGGTAGGAAGCAGCTGTGGAAAGGTTTTTGTACGTGAACGGATGAAGCCAGCTCATTAGAGACCTGACACAATGACACACATGAGCAGGAAAGAAAGGCTATTCTTTATCTTTCATTGAACATCATCAAGTTATGCTCCAACCACATTTATTTTTTTTTCCTTTTTTAAGCCGACAGACATAGTTCTGTGTTTGGGCAACTTCTACAGCAGACATCTCATGAAGACTGTTTATCTGAACTACTCCCCCCACTCACACACAGAAACAGCAATTTCCCCCCTCTGAAGAGAGATACTCTTTTCTGGGGAAAGCAATACCAGGGAAACCGTGTGGTTCAGACCTTCTGTTCTTCGCCAGGTCCAGGGACAAAGCCGAAGCCAGCAGTGACCCTTCACCCAGCTGAAAGGGCCAGCAGGGATGCTGCCAGCAGGGACCGTTACGCTCTTTCCTGGCCAGGGCCCTGCCGCTGGCTGCCGCCAACAGACCTGTACAGCTTCCAGCACCTGGAACATGTTGGCTCAGCTGCCACATGCTGCACACAACAGAAAAAAGAAAACTAGGGAGACTCAGTGCAATGAGCCTCCCCCGTTCCATGGAGGCTCGCAGCGATGCTGGCTGCCTCTCCGCAGCAGCACTGGCATAGCAGTGCACTGAGCAACCCACCCTTACTGCCAAGACCTGGGAATCGGTGGCAGAGAGCCTCCGCAGCATCTCCCTGCACATGTAGGGCCCAGCACCGCTGCAGAGGGACAGCTGAGCTCACAGCCCCCTGAACTCAGCACCAGCCCGGGGGTTCACCATCCTGCCTTCCGCCAAGCACCGAGGATGAGGCGCTGGTCCAGCGCGGGACAGAAGAGACCTCCGCTGCCTGAGCTTTACCACAGCTCTCCCAAAGGCAGAAACAGGGAGTTTTGAAGACAGCAGGTCTGCCGAAGCAGCCAGGGCAGGACAAAATGCTCCTCCTTTGCCCCGTGGGGCATCCCAGAGGTGCTGGGGCTCTGGAGGCAGCACCCCGTGGGAGAGCATGGCAGCTCTGTGGGCAGCCAGCTGCCCCCAGGGCTGGTACAGAACAGCTCCCTGCACAGCCGGGCCCTTGCCTGCCACAGAGTGGGAAATAAGCACAGCCATTTATTATTCCACTTCAAAAAGTAAAAACAAGAGGAGCACAGCAGAGTGCAGCATGCCAGGACCAGAGCGGGTTCTCCACTGCATTTAACAAGCCTGGACAAGAAGCAACACCCCACCGGCCCCTGCCTGACATCTGTCCTGTGCTAGCAGCTACTCTCACCCTTCCAGGCTGAAGCCTTAATTAATCCTGATTAGCCACCTTTCTTAACATGTAAGAAGAGAGTGAAGTTTGTCAAGACTACACTTTCCAGGGTTGCTGTGCACAAACGCAGTGCTCCCTCCTCCATGCAGGCACCAGTGGGCAGAGCCGCTGGCAGCTCCCCAACACCGTGGAGCACAGCAGGAGCGGGCAGAGTGCTCGCAGCCAGGGCCAGTGCCCCTCAGCCACCTCTCCCACATGGGAAAGCGACCCAGACATGAAGATGGGTTGTTGGGTGCTGTGTTCCCAAACAGGCACGCTCCTTCCCAGGCTCTTCGCAGGATCACGGTCACGCCTGCCAGAAGGCACTGCCAGGAGTCAGTGCTAACTGCCAGGAGAATTCATCCTTATAAATAGCAGAAATCCGATTTTGTTCTACAAAAAGACCTTGTTTTCTTGCTACACTAGCAGAGCAATCGGTGGGATCCAAAAGAGAGAGGGATTAAGGAGGAGGAGAATGCCACAAGTGTGAAGCAGTTCAGTAAAGGAGAGTCAAGAAATGCTGGTGTAGAGGACAGACTCGAGACCCCAAGGAGCTTGTGCCTCTCCTGCTCTCTCCAGGTTTTGCCTCAGGTCCCAAGTTAGAGCATGGGCCTCTGAGATGGGGGGATCTGATCACTACTGCTCAGGCGAGCCTCCCTGTGCACTTCAAGGATGCTGCAAAACAAACATGAATTTCACTGACACAATCATATGCAAAAGAGTTCATTAAAACTGCTTTGCAGCAGTCATGCGTTCAGATGGAAGCACAAAATGGGTTTACTCGCAATCAAGTGTGGCCATTTATAAAACGCCAGCGTGCAAAGCAGGGCACGGACCAACGCACAGATCCAATTAAGCTGCCTAAGAACATGCGTTCCTTTACCCCCTCCACAAGTTGCCAGCCATGACATGGTTTTCATACTTTCACCATTTGTACTTCTGTGGAGGCAGTGTGGAAATAAAGGGAGAAGACAGGGAACATGTTTTGGCAACGATGCGCAATCACCCTTACAAGCCCAGAGAGGGTCCATCCAGCCATCAGCCCCCAGGGCCACCTCACATCAGGGCCACAGAGCTGCTCCACATTGGGGGTCTCTTCCCCTGCCTCTCCCTCACCCTTCCCTCCGGCTCATCTCCTGGACTTCTGGAGATGAGCAGCCACACCACTTATGCTTCCCCCTCCAGCAGAATCCTCTCAGCAAACCAGCGCCCGACCTCCGGACTTTTGGCTCTCTGCTCCCCTGCCCTTCTACTCCACTTACTCTGATCAAAGTTTGAAGTGTAAGCCAGAAATCCCGAGAAAAGTCTTTGGATCTGACAGGTAAATCACTGCTGCTTTAAGGCAACCAGGATGTTGCTGCAGGAATCCCTTCTCAGGGAGTTTATGTCAGAGGGGGGGAAAAAGTAAAGAAACTGTAGGGAAATATACACAAAGAAAAAAAGTAAAACAAAAAAACAAAACCACACACACACAATAATGGACTTGCATCTTATTGATCATTAACATTAAAAAAAGAAAAGTCTAATGGGGAAAGACTGCCAAAGACCTTTGTAATCCCAGTGAAGAGAGAAACATGTTCCCATGATGTCAAGAAGCATCACAATAACGATGTAGAAAACTTGTAACTTGCTTTTTGTTTCACATGTCAACTCCAAATCCCAGAGCAGCTCTAGGACAAGTCTCCCCATTGCAATGCCACCACGGGGAGCACCTGGACTGAACTGGAACAAGCACTTCCAAGATCCCACATCACCTGGCCCCCCTCAAAGCCCTTTTAGATGAACAAAGGAACTGAAATACCAAGAATCAAGAGACGAGGAGGTAAGGGTGAAGGGTCTTGCATTTCTTCTTTCATGCCCCATTCTTCCACCTCTTTGTGTAAAGGGAGGACAGTCTGCTTTCCGCAGAAATATTTTAGGAATAAGCAGTTGATGCTGTCCAGAATAAAATAACTGATTGCTGCGCTAGGCAGAGAGCAAGATAATTAAATACGATCCAGAGGATCCCATTTCACATATAACTGGCCCTGTTAGCAAAGCACAAGGGCTTTAGCGAGTGAAAGAGCTTGTGACAAACAGCTCCGGGTGCAGGACTGAAGGCTTCCAACACCCAAACTGCACCAAGCAGCCCCATGCTGAGAACAGCTGTCACTACAACCAAAGGTAAAGATACTGAGCATGTCAATACTTTGCAGGAGTTCCTTCATAATTCAGAGGAGTTATTTATTAATTCACAAAGAATCGACCAACACAGTTGACAGACTGCGTGTCCCAAGTGTGATATTTACACCAAGTGCATTTCCAAAACAGAGCACCTTGAAACTGTAAGTTACACACAGCTACTATGAAATCTTACACTAAACACAGGTTTAAAAACAAATAAATAAAAATGGAAGCAGCACTATTAACCTGGCACAATAATCCCTGCTCTACTAACAGAGATTCATTCTGTGTTCAGATCTAATTCTGATAATCCAGCTCAATCAAGTTATTATGATTTTGCTGTATTTGCTGTACACAGTGCAGGTCATAAAAAATAAGGCCGCCTTCATCTTGTGGGACAAAAAAATGCAATCAACACAGTTCTAGCATACAAAGGGTCTTGTTAAACATTGACATGCTTCAGCATGCAACTGGCTTAGCTACGAAGAAAGCCTCAAAACAGAAATCAGCCTCATCATCCACAGGAGGCCAGAACTCCAAGGAAGGCAAAGGTAGAGGATTTAGATGAAGTACACACAATTTTTCAAGCCCAAATAGTTTAAATAAAAATCCTTCTTGCTTAAGACCCCCATCAACACCTCCAAGTGTCACAGACCGATTCCCCATTACAAACGGTGCTCTGTCCTCACTATCTGACCCTCGCAGGAACTTTGCAGCCAGCTCCCTGGAAAAAAACAAGCCCAAAGCACAGCTACTGCTTATACAATAGATGTTTGTCACCATTGTCACACCATCACAAAGGGGAAAGAGGAAGCACAAGCTGCAATATTGGCCCTTGTTATGAAAGCAGCAGCTCTGTTTAGGCAGGAAAATAAAAACCACTGAGCAATCGGAAGAAAAGGATTGTTAAAGCAAGCTGCAAATGAGCACAGGACCAACAGAAAAGTCATCCAAAGCAGAGAGAAAAAAACAAAACCAAACCAAAACATCCATCACCTCCGCCAGGTGCTCCTGTATCGTCTCCCTGGGAAGGGGCTGCCTGAGCTCCCTTCTGCACCCAGCCCCAGGGCTGCTACCCAAGGAACCAAACCCCTCTGCTTCCACATCCCAAACCATTCCTTCCCTGACCTTTTCCTACTGCTATGGCCTTCTAGACCTCCTGCTCCCCACCCGCCTCCCAGTGCTCCTCCAGTTCTCGTGAAGACATGCTTCCCCACATCCTTTGCCTCCTGCTAGCTCAGCCTCCCGCACCCACAGTAAGCAAAGCACGCGCCCCTGGGTGGTGAACGCCTCTGTAGCAGGGATAGCAGAGGATACACACAACTTCCATGGCACTTCCACTTCAATCACAGAGAGCAAGTGCTCCCAAAGTCTTCCTTGGTGTCCTTTCCACAGCAGACCCTTGCCCCAAGGATAAGCCATTGCGAACACTTTACAGAGCGCTCTGCATGGATCCACATTGCAGACCAGGAAGAAAAGATTATTTTTAAAAAATTTCTCATGGCAGAAAGAAACGTCAGGTTTAAAATGCAGAAACCAGCAGAGATCCTTGTGTTTTAAGTAGATCTCACCAGAGACAATGTGCTAGCTGCTGGCCGGGTGAACACTTTGCCTCCCCTCACCATGCATTAGCTCTCTTGCAAGGCTCTCTCTCGGCCCTGTAATTACAAGACAAACCATTTTATACAAACCACTCGTTTTAATTGCCTTCTCCTTGTTTTCAGCAGCAGGACTACATGATTAATGAACCCATGGGATGGGTTATTTCTTGAAGACCAATGTAAAAAGGGACAAACTACTACCAAGAAAAAACAGCTAAGGGCAAAGAACATCTCAAAACTCGCCCCCTCAAAGGCCTCTGTCCACAAGGACTCAGAGAGACTCTCTCTTAGAAAAGTTTCCTCTGCCCCAAGAAAAAAACCTACAGATATAAGAATGAGCAAGAGGATATATATTATCCTTTACCCTAAATACACTTAGCGCCTGCAGATAAGTAGGAATGAGGAAGTGCCTTCGCCCAATTATATTCAGTGTCAAAAGAGGAAAAAGGCAAAAAAAACCCCAACACACATGGATTTCTAAGCTTGGTGGCTAAAAAGCTTTTTGACTACCCAAAACAAGCTTGGGGCAATGTTTTTCTTGTTTTGGGGAGAAGCAGCAGTCTCCAGAGTGAAAACACCAATCTTCACCTTTCTCAAACCTAAGCCTGTTGTTTACATCTTTGAATTAACTGTGCAAATCTGCTGCTGAGAAAAATTTTAATTAAGAACACTGAATTTAATAGCAGGTTCAGGCTACTTAACTGTCTTTAGAAGCGTTAAATTACTATTAAAAGCAATTGACCCCATAAGGAAACAGCCAAGTACTTGACATAATGACAAAGTCGTTCTGAATAAGACAGGGGCTGTTGACATTGTGCAGCACTGAACAGGACTTACTGGGACAAGATCCCCCACAGCAAGATGTGTTTTAAAAACCTCCAGGGGACCTGGCAGGTAGAAGATTGATGGGCTCCAGCTACATCAACAATGAGTAGAAAAGCATTTGCTTACCAGTAGTGATGCCTGCAAATAAGCAAAGAAAGTTCCACTATAAAACATACCCTTAATTTAATCTACAGGCCTGTTTCTCTTCCTCCTTCTGTCACTCTTATCTGAACACCTCTACCGCAGGCCTGCATAAACAGCGTATCTTGGCCTAGAAAGTGGTCTGCGTTCCTCTTTGATTTTACCAGCTACACTGGCAAAAGATAATTCTGCTTTTGCAACCTTTTATTACTATTATTGCTCAGGAGAAATCCACATTTCCTTCTCCTGCCAGAACACCTCTAGAGCAGTGACGGATTAGGATAAAGGTGAGTGCCCCACAGTGCTGCCAGGACTGGACGCACCGAAACGACAGCTGAGCACATCGGCTTCCCGAGCGCTCCCCCATCAACAAACACTTCCGAAAACACGGGAGTCACACACGGTCCCTACCCAGTGCCCATGCAGCCACCTGCGCCAGGCATCCTTGGGAGAGGACAGGTGCCTTCGCTCCAAAGGCAAACAGCCAGGCCCCCCAGGGAATACTCCCCACAGCTGCCAGTGAGGGTGGATGCAACCGCCTGGAAACACACAGGAGAAGCGAAGGGAGGAGGTGCCAGCCATGCGTCAGTCCAAACAACTGAGGGTGCGAAACACCGCTGACACCTCAGGAGCCTCTCGGCCAGCCCACCATCCAACAGACACCGAGGGAGAGCAGACACTGGTACCCACAGCCTCTACCTGCTGCCACACCCCATCTGAACTGAAGGCAGGGAGCCCAAGAACATGCGAACTACGTTCTTGCCGTATTTCCATGTATCTGTGCATCCCCTCTCCAACTCACTCTGCAAGAAAAATTCCCCTAATGCAAAGGTCTTCAAGTTAATGGTGTGGAAGCTACCACCTACCCTCTCGTTCTTTCACAGGGCCTAACAGTTTTATATGCCAGGGAATCGCTGTTATGATAAAACTTCTTAATATTCTTACTGTTTCGAGAAGCAAGGTAAGCCTGGAGCGCTTTTGAAACAGTTGTGTCTTATTTCATCCAAAAGCATTGCAGGACATTTTTAAACTGTAGGTGCAGCAGGGCACAGGACGACACGGCGGGCCAGGGCACGGCAGGAGACGGTGCTGTCGGATCAAACCACAGTGCGAGGACTTCAGCAGGGAGAACGCCACGGTATTGCACACCAGTTAGTACAAGTAGGAGGTTACGATCTCGTACTCCAGCAACGCATTCCCCAAATCAGCCCAAACTCCCAAGCGCTCGGGGAGACTGCGAGGCACACCTCTCAACAGCCACCTCCTTCCGCGCACGCTCACAGCTCCGGGCTCCGGCTCCACAACAGCAATTAGACACAACTTTTCTAACGGCAGCACAACAGAGGTATGAAACAGCAAAATGGACACTTTCACCAGTAAAAAGCAGCAGAGCCGTCAGCCGGCTTTCAACACCATCAGTAACGAACGCAGCAGCAGTGCCTCGACTGCAGGCGCTCAGCCTGGGGACGACGAGGAGCGGCCCCTGGTCGATGGCGTGGGCACGCAACGCCGTCACTTGGCCAGGCTGCACACGGCCGGGGGTTGGCTTCTCCGGAATGATGCCGGAAAGCCGGAGCAGCTCTCCGGAGCTACCGGCACGTGGCTGGTGAGGCCAGAGGGCTGTTCGCACCATTTAAGCGCTCGGACTAGCGACAAGGCCCCGCCACGCCCCGACGACCGGAGCGGCCACGCGGCCCGCGGTGACACAGGGAAGACACGTTTTCTGCTGTCACCGCCAGCACAGGGCGGACGGGCCTCTCCTGCCGGCCCCCGGAGTGACACACGGAGCCCAGCCCCCAGCACGGCGGCCAGGCGAGGGGCACCAACGGGCCGTGCCGTCCCCACACCGAGGGGGAAAGGGACTCGAGGGCCGGTCGCGAGCCGCTGCCAGGCGGAGGAGGCCCGGGCGGCACGGCTGCCGCGCGCTCGGCCTCCCCGCCTCGAAGAGACGAGGCGGCCGTTCCCTCCGGCCCGGGGCCCCGCCGCCCCGCTCACCTTGAAGTCGCGGCTGTGCTGCGGGGTGTACTCCAGCGTCCAGAGCGCCCGCACCAGCTGCGCCAGCTGCTCGGTGACCTCGCCGGGCGCGGGCGGCGGGCCGTCGGCGGCGGGGCTGGGGGCGGCGGGGGGCGGCCCGCCGCGGAACTGCTCCAGCGCCAGGAACTCGGCGAAGAGCTCGGTGTTGCTGAGGCACTGCAGGATGGCGTTCATGAAGCAGGTGTTGCCGTGGTTGCGCAGCCCCGCCACGCCGGGCACGGCCTCGGGGCCGCCGGCGGGCCGCGGCGGGGGCTCGGGGCTGCGCGGCGGGCCCGGCGGGAAGCAGCTGCCCAGGCCGCCGGCCGCCTGCGGCGGGGGCAGGCGCGGGGCGTGCGGGCCGCGGGGCTCGGGCTCGCTGCTGTAGTGCGAGAGGGTGGAGAGGGTCTTCAGCACGCGGCTCATGAACCCGCCGAGCGACCGCCCGGACGGGGCCGCGGCCGGGGCGGCGGGGGCCGGGGCCGAGCCGGCGCCGCCGCCCGCCGCCCGCCCGCGGAAGAGCCGCTTGCTGAAGGAGCGCTTCTCCTTGGCGCTGCCGGCCGGCCCGGGGCCGCTCACCCGCGACATGGCTGCGCGGCGCAGCGCGCATCCCCGCCCGGCCGCTCAGCCCGCCGGCCGCCGCATCTCCGCCCGCCCGCCCGCCGGGCCGCAGCCGCCGCGGCTCAGCCGCCTCACGGCGCCGCCATGCAGCGGGCGGGGCGGGGCGCGCCGCCACGTGACCGCGCCGCCACCTTAGCGGCGGGCAGGCGCCGCCGCAGCGCCGCCATCTTTGTGGCTGGCACGGAGGCGGGGCGCCCGCGGCCCCGCCCCTCCCCGTCCCGGCGCGGCGCGGACAGGCGGCGGGCTGGCTCCGCGCCGTGCCACCCGCGGCGGACGCGCAGGGCGGACGCTGCCGCCCGCCGGACCCTGCCCGGGGAAGCCCGCCCGGCCCCGCCGCTCCCGCGCGAGCCCCGGCGGCCGCCGTGGGGCGGCGCTGCGCGGCCGCGGAGCGGTGGGCGGCGGCGGGGCGGGGCGGGGCGGGCCGGGCCGGGCCGGGCGGGGCGGTCGGCGGCGGGGGTAGGTGCCGGGGCGGCCGCCCGCCGCGCCATCGGCAGCGGCGCCGGCAGCGGGAGCGCAGCATGGCCCCGCCGGGCCCGGAGGGCGGCCGAGGTGAGGCGAGGCGGGGGCGCGCTTTCCCCCGGGAAAGGGCTGGTTTAGGGATTAAAACACCCGCCGGGGGCGGGGCGGGGGCGGGATGCCGGTTCGCGGCTCCGCAGTCGCCGGCGGCGGGTGGACGGGACGGGACGGGACGGGACGGCCGCGCCGTGTCAGCGCCGGGGGTCGCCCGGCCGCGCCGCGGGGGCGGGCGGGGGCGGCTCCGGCCGTAAGGCGGCGAAGCGGTGGGAGGGAGCCGGGTCCCCCCCCCCCGCCCCAGCTCAGGCGGCCGGTCCGTGTCTCCGCAGCTGCCGCCGGTGCCATGGCCCCCGGGAAGAAGATCACGGCCCGGATCAAGAGGACGCTGCCGGTGAAGGGCCCGCAGGCGCCGACGCTGAGCGAGCTGATGCGGTGGTACTGCCTCAACACCAACACGCACGGCTGCCGGCGCATCGTGGTGTCCCGGGGCCGCCTGCGCAGGTTCATCTGGATCCTGCTGACCCTCAGCGCCGTCGGGCTGATCCTCTGGCAGTGCGCCGAGCTCCTCATGAACTACTACAGCGCCTCGGTCTCCGTCACCGTCCAGTTCCAGAAGCTGCCCTTCCCCGCCGTCACCATCTGCAACATCAACCCCTACAAGTAAGGCACCGGCGGGCGCTGGCAGGGAGGAGAGGGTGGTCCCCAGCCGCCGGGGTCTCCTGGCGAATTCGTCGTCCCCTCACCAGCCCGGCACCGAACCCGTTCCCAGGCTTGTCCCGCTCCACCGCGGTGCCGCTCGTCGGCAGTCTTTCCCAGCCGCGGGTTTTCCCTCTGCGGCACTTTGAGTAACGTATCCACCTCTGTGCTGATGCTCTTCGGACGCACGTGGATTATAATCGCGCCCTTCCCTTGCTGCCCGCTGAGCTAGACTCAGTTGATTTGGCTTTCTGCTCGAGACAGTCCCTGGTCAGCTCCCTGGTTCTCTTCAAATTCCCTTCTTCCCAGGACCAAAGTTCCAGGATTACAAACAACGGCATCTCCTGAAGAATGGAAAGGGAACATCTGTCACTCCTCTGTTGCCTCTTTTTTTCCTTATAGGATGCTTTGACTTTATCAATCAACAGTACTTTTTCTCCTGCCAAATTACACTTTACCTTGATGTCTGTTCTGCTGCCAGCTATCCACCCTGCTCCCTGTAGGCGATCCAGCTCTCCCGTGTCTCTTGGCACAGACACAGAAGTCTTATTTCCACATGCTCTGCCTCCTTGGGCTTTCTAACACAACCTTCAAGGAGCTTGGGAGTCTGTGAGGGCTTTCTCTGTAGTTCAGTCTGCTTTGCTTCTTATGGTCTGTGCTCTGAGATCTCTCCAAGAGTATGGCTGTGTCTACCTGCACCGATGTAAATTGATGTGGTGGTAAGAGAGATCGATGTGATTCCACAACAGAGAATTCTGTCCTGAGCAATGAGGTTCACAGAGCAGCGGGCAAAACGCTGCAGCTAGGTGGTGAGGTGAGATGGGATGTCACTTTCTATCCCATTGTCTCCAATGCAGGTACAGTTCCATGAAAGACTATTTATCTGAATTGGACAAAGAGACAAAAAAAGCTTTGGAGACTTTCTACGGATTTTCAGAGGGCAAGTCTAAGGTGCGCCGGTCGGTGGATGAGTGGAACAGCACAGGGAGTGACTTCTTCAAACAGATCCCTTTGCTGAAGTTTGAGGACTTCTCTAAGACAGCAACTGACCTTCGCAGTGGCCAAAAGAGGAAAATCGAGGGCAGTGTCTTTCACAAGGATTCGTCCATAGTGAACTCTGGGGACTCAAATGATATCATTGGCTTTCAGCTGGTAAGTGTTGCTCTTCCTTGGCCAGCAAGTTCCCTGTGGGGCAACGAAGGGGTGTTTTGGGTTGGTATCCCTCTGGCCAGTGTTATTGCTTGCTTAGGTGGCTCTGTAGTGAATAACACTCCCTCTGCTCTTTTGCCCATTCTGCCATGCCTCCATGGCTGCCTGCAGATTCATCTCCAGCTCTCTGGAAGAGAAATACCTTCCTGAAGTCTACCCAAATAGACTTAGTGCCTTCCATGACCTTTCCTTTGGGCCTGAAACATGTGATCTTATCACTTAGCCCTGCATGAAAGGTCTCTGATGCCCCCTTGTTCCACTATAACTTCATACGTAGTTATTACTGTGGAAGAGAAATGGTGTCACACATACCTTGTAGAATACATAACTTCATTTCTTCTGAAACACTTTTTCCCCTTTGTAATTATCAGTGCGATGCAAACAACAGCAGTGAGTGTGCACTTTATACATTCAGTTCTGGTGTTAATGCTATCCAAGAATGGTACAAGCTGCATTACATGAACATCATGGCACAAATTCCCCTGGAGACTAAAGAAAAATTGAGTTATTCTGCTGATGACCTTCTGCTGACATGTTTCTTTGATGGCCTATCTTGTGACAAAAGGTCAGTGCACAGAAAATACCTGCCAGCTTAACAGCTTACTTCCAAGTACATAATATGTAGGAATTGAATATTTGGTATATCCTGAATTCCAGCAGGAACCGTTTCCATTTTTAAATGAAAGCAAACATTTGCATCTTCATGAACTTAATTATGCTCTTTAATTTCATTTGTCTTAGTGTTCTGCTGTCCACGTTTCAGATAAACCTGTGTTTTTTGGCAGAATCAAATCTACCTGCTTATGAGTGTGGCAATGCACTTCTTGTGTGTCCTGGTGGCCGGAGCATCATCCCTTTGTACTGGGGGGTAGCAGCAGAGTTCCCCCATGCAGTTGTGGGGATAAGCTTGCACTTGTACTCGGGTTTAGCAATTTCCCCACTGCCATGTGCAAAGCAAGCTGCTCTGTAACTCTCATTACTGAAGGCATTTTGCATGTGTCTGGGATCATGCAAATGCATAACAGCTTTTCCTGGAAGGAGGACATTTGCTTGAGTGGGAGGGGATGTTCACAAGAAGGACAGGAACATGCTTGAATCAAGAGGGTGTGTCCTCTCACCCTCCCCTGCATGACAGTGGCTGATATCTTTTCTGAAAAATTAAGATTTGTGTTCCTTTAGACACTTGGCTGTCAAATGAACGAGGACTCTGTCCCTTCCCACTCTCTCAGCCTCCATTCCCACATGAAAACCTGTTAAACTTTTCATCTCCTGATACTATTAAACCAGATCATATTTCCATGTAGTTTCAAGATATTAAGAAAAAGACCCACACTTTTCAGCAAAATAAATTGCTTGCCAAAAAAAAAAAAAAAAAGAAATATCCAGTCCTGCTATGTCTCTGCCAAAACAAAAAGCCCAAATCTGCTGATTTTCTCCCACAGACAGTTAAAACTGCAGAGGGCAATGTAACAATATTCGATTTCTTTCAGGCACTTTACTCGATTCCATCATCCCCTGCATGGCAATTGCTATACCTTCAACAGTGGAGAAAACGGGACGATGCTGAGCACGTCCACTGGAGGCAGCGAGTACGGTAAGGAAACTGAGTTTGCAGAGGAACTATTAGATAACAAACAAGCGGTTCAGCGAACTGGATCCTACTGGAGAGTGATTGATGTGTTGGCTCTAGATGTGCAAGCTGATTGGGGGAATGCTTGTTTGAACTAGTGCAAACTATTGCCAGAGAATACAAAGATAATATCATTGCATCACTAATGTTTTCCATCTGAAATTACTGCTTCCCAGTTATATAACTTTTTAAAGTAATTTTCAGCCACGTTCTGTGGAGACATGATTTGTTTGCTGTACTTGGGGCTGCGGAGGGACATCACTTGCTGCAAGCGTCTCAGTCTAGCACTGCAAAGGCTTTGCTTGGTTGTTATGGTTCTACTTAAGGCCAGATATAACATTAAATAAACTGTGCTGCCCTCCCTCACCAAAAAAAACGGCTCTGGATTCTGGTGTAACTAACTCTGCTCCTGCCTTGTCCCTGTTCTTCAGGATTGCAGGTTGTTCTGTATATAGATGAAGCCGACTACAACCCCTTCCTGGTGACATCCACAGGAGCCAAGATCATTGTCCATGACCAAAACGAATATCCCTTCATTGAAGACATTGGCACAGAAATTGAGACTGCAGCAGCCACCTCCATAGGGATGCACTTTGTGAGTGACAGCAATCTTGTCTCCAGGTGCATGGCACCATTTCCTTGAAACAGATGTAAATATGAACCGATACGATGTTTGAACATAGGCAGCAGCTGGAAGGCATCTAATACCTCACACTTGAGCAGCTGAAGTGCCCTGACGAAAATCCTGTGATAGCACTTTTCTGAACAGTTTTCCTTTGCACAGAGGCTGTTGGAAAATCAGGTCTTTATAAACCAAACAGCTACTGGTATTTTGTTTGTTCTCCCTTTTCTCCAACCCTTTGGCTTTCCAGGGGATTTTTTTTGTTTGTTTTCACAGCAAAATCCACAACCACAGAAATGTGTTGTCAAGTGCCTTGTTTAGCTTTAGCAATAAGCAGACAAGTTTGCATCCCACGCAGGTTCTGGGGGCAGAAGAGAATGAGCTGGAGCTGTGGGTAACCCGTGTTAGGGTCAGGTCTGTAAAGATGACTGCAGCGCAACCCGTTTAACTGTTTTGTGGGTGTAAGTCTCGTTTTGCTGGGTTTCTTGCTATCCCAGCTGTAAAAAAAACCTCGTGGGCAGAGACTTTGCGTTTGCCAGCTTAGTGAAGCATCTTGATGTTGCTGTTAGCAAGGGCAGGGAAGGCTGCAGCTCCAAATTTCCCCCTTACTGTAGTGCAAACAAGGCATTTGACCCAAGGGGTTTCCTCCCCTGGTAGAGAAGTGAAAGCAGTGCCATCAGGCAAGCCAGACTTTGCCCTTTCATCTAGATGGGCTGTTAAGTGAGCATTTTAGTTCTGCCTTTTCTTCACTGATGGTTGGGTCAAATGCATCAGCCAGCCTGCTTATCTGTCCTGGCTGGGTGTGCCAGATCTAGATAGTCCACGCATTAGAAAAGACATTAAAAACAGGACTGATGTTTTTTAAATGCACAAATAGTTAACTATCTTCCAGCTGTCTGGAAAACTGTGGCAGGGACTGCTTGGTCTAACCAGTGGGGATAAATGCCACCTAAAAAAACGAAAAGTGAATAGGAGGTATCAGAACCAGAACAGGTAAAAGGAGGCAAACTCTCACAGGACTATTTCCTTTATAACTATTGCACTGTACAGGAGAAAGTCACCGCAGGCAGAGTCTCAATATTTAATGTAATATTTTCCTGGCACAGTAGATTTGAACTGTTGCATATAGTATAAAAAAAAAGATTGAACAGATCTCGGTGGCTATGTTTAAAAGGTATGGCATGAGGAAGTGATCTGATTGCATCCTAACGTAACAGAACAAAACCTGGTCATCACTGTACTGCCAGTAAAAGAAGACTCCAGAGAGCCTGCCGAGGGGGAGTCGCAATTGTCAGGACAGGGCTCCACCATGGAGGTGCCGGATCAGTCCTTGTACCCACATCCAAGTACATGAAGGAGGACACAGTGGACATGTGCCACGCTCAAAGCTGCTTGCTACAGGCTTGAGCACAGCAATCACTGTTTTCCAAATGCGAATGTCAGTGTCTAGGTTATCGTTCATGTATTTCTGCAGTGTACTAGGACTCCCCCCGCCTCCAAAAATATTCCAAGATGTTTGGAATGCAAACAAGGCATTGCTTGGTAGGAGTTTCAGTGCTTTAGTTAAATATTTAGTTTGGAAATTATTTCAGTACCTGAATGAACAAGTAAGCTTTTGTAGGAGTATAAGCCACGACAAAAAAATTCTATACAAAGGATCTATCATCTACTAGAAGATACAGTGGCAGACTGAGGCAGGTGTCCTGGTATTAGATTGTCTGCGGAAGTTACAAGCATATTAAAAGCTGGTTGCTTTCAGTTTTCAGAAGTAATCAATCTCTAATATTGAAATCACATATTTCTGTGTTCCCTCCAAAGAGAGATTTGAGCATCCTTCTAAAAGAACTGACTTGTACCATACATGCCTGTAGCCTTCTATTGCTGCAGACAAAAATGGTAATGCTCGCTATCAGGTTTGACTTCAGTAACCTTGTAGATCTGTAGTCAATGCCTTAAAGGCAAGCAGGCATTTCTCAGGTTCCTACTAAATTGAATCTGTGTAGGATCAGCCCCTAATTTTAAACTCTGTAGAGAAAGGCAGGTGAATGGATTCTTAAATGGATGACATTTCTTGTGGTTTCAGGCCACTTTCTTTGTTATAAAGTGGATAATTACTGCAGAAAGATAGTAAGAGTTTAGGGCTGAGCGAGGGAAGGCAGTCTGCAGGAAGCAGACAATGTAGCCTGAATTGGGTCTTGTGAGTCTCACAGCTCCCAGCCCTGGTTTCAGCAGACCTCGCAGGCGCAGCACATGGCATTTCAGAGCTCTTTTCTCTGGGCAGAGATTGCAGAACAGGAAAAGGTGTTAGCATTCATTGGAGAGGAAGGGTCAAAGCAGTACCTGGAAAAAGTCCTGAAGGGGATACAAACATTTGATTTAGAGTGATTTTAGAGAGGTGCTGTTGAGCACTAGCGGAGCCTGAAGTGCTGTTTTACCCACAGAACAGGAGCAGCCAGTGCAACAACAGCTCGGGAAGGTGTGGGTCTTCACAGAAAACAAAACAAACAAACAAAAACAACCAACCAACAACCCCGCTTCCCTCAAAACACAAACACACATCCCAGATAAATGATGCATAGCCTCTAGGACTTTGCAATGAGAGAAAACACATGTGAATTACTCTGCTTTGAAAAATCCTCACTGTTATGATTATACCATCTCGGCATTCCTGCAGAGGTTTTCAGCGAAGGCAGCAGATAATCCAGACAGAGCAGTGTTTTGGGAAATGGATATTACAAACCAACCCCCCCCCCCCCTTGTTTTGACAAGTGATTGACAAATCATTTGAGATGGCAGAAGGTAAACATGCTGTTCAAACCTGCCCCATCACTTACAGTTTCAGAATTATGATGAATTACCACTAAATCCTTTGGTTTCTCTGTGAACTCCAAAAAACAAGATTTGTTCTTTTCTGGTTCTCAGACTCGGTCTCGCAAGCTGAGCAAACCCTACAGTGACTGTACGGAGACTGGTGCTGACATACCAGTAGAAAATCTCTATAACAAGAGCTACTCACTCCAGGTAAATCTGTTACATTTGTTTTTTATTAGTCGCTTGAAAACTACCTTCATAAAGAGCTTTACAATATTCTGTAGTTCAGGATCTGAGATTGTGAACAGTCCAGATGTAGGGTCACTGCTTTTAACCACTGATGTAAAATACCACAGCACTTTTTAAAATCCAAGTTTTATTCCTAAGGGGTTGATGTTTGAAGTTCCCTTAGGCACCCTGTTAGATAAAGAGAGAACATTAGCTCATTAGGCAATTTTCAAGCAGTGTGAGACTGGAAAATATTGGCCAAGTAAATGTTGCAGCTTAGTAACCCTTGAAGCCAGAAATTGTGACCTTTAGGACTCCAAGAATAACAGATACCATCTAATCAGTATCCAGATAGCAGGATGTTTGTTTACAGAGTAAGTTTCCACTAATTTTGCATGGTTTCTGTAATTGGGTCCTCTTGGAGAGTGTCAGTTGTTCTGGCACTCTCTACTTGAAGAATTGTAATTATATTAGCTGGTGCCTACTGCAAAGCCTGTGCCTAGGCTGGATTTTTATTTTATGGGGTATTATACCTGAACTCTGCTGTGATGTATTGCCAGGTAGGATCACACAGACATTATCTCAGGTTTTTAATAACAGTACTTCACTGAAACTTGGTGCTCAGGAGGGCTGGGACTGAGACCAAAAGGCTTGATGACTGGGATTTCTAAAAGAGTTCAGTTCCAGCTTGTTCCAACTGATTAAGTGTTTTAGCACAAAACACTGACTCTACTCCCCTATTAATCCTTACAACTTCAGGTCTCCAAATATGCACCAACACAATTTGGTCAAAGCTGTGAACATTTTCACCAGTGAGTCACTTCCCACACCTAGTTGTTGATTCATGGACCACATGCCATGGCAGACTGAAAACCTTCTCCGTGGCTGTGGAAAGACCAACTGCAACACTGAAGCTTTTGATGGCTATAGGGGAAGTGGGGGCATTCACAGACCACCCCTCTCAGAGAGAATTATATTCTTATTTCTTGCACTAGAGCATAAATCCTCCATGGTACTTTCTGCCTGTATTTGTATTCACTAGCAACAGAGCCTGAAGGCCCAGTGAAATGGGGTTCCCATCTCACTGCTACTATGATAAACAGAGGATGTTTTTAGGTGCATACAAGCCTGGACTTTGGTGCTGCAGAAGCCCAGCAACCTGTGCTTTTTAGACACCAGCTCTTGGTCTATCTCCTCCAGATTTGCCTGCACTCCTGCTTTCAGAAGGCCATGGTGGACTCATGTGGCTGTGCCCAGTACGCACAGCCCTTACCTGCTGGGGCAGAGTACTGCAACTACAA
The DNA here is from genome assembly GCF_964188355.1 of Buteo buteo. Taxonomy (NCBI): domain Eukaryota; kingdom Metazoa; phylum Chordata; class Aves; order Accipitriformes; family Accipitridae; genus Buteo; species Buteo buteo. Next base: position 763,469 of record NC_134197.1, read on the forward strand.
GAAAAACCCCAACTGGAGTAAGTACTCAAAAACCTCCCACATTGCACGTGCTTCAACCACCTGCTGCCAGCGACAGCCCTCCACAGCACCATCCCCAGTGAGCACAGCCCTGCCCGCACCGAGCACCTTCCCAGCCACACAGCATGCTGGGAACAGGCAGATCTGCTTTAGCCCACTTAAGACCCAATACCGCGGAGCCTAAAACTGCCTCTCTTGTTGAGATCGACTTGTTTCTGACAGTTGTCCTAATTGCTTGTCCTTTGTGCACACCACAGAAGTGTCAAGTGGAGGACTTGACTAGGTGAGGCAATTGTTCACGCCTATAGCAAGTGACAACCACTTCTCAGAGTATTTTGCAATATTTATAGGGTAAATCTTTTTATCCCCACCACGTAGGTGATTGGTCACAAAGGCCACCTACACCCCAGAAGCCCCACTCCAGCACAGGTAGCAAGAGATGATTGCTTTTCTTTCCAGCTTCTCGTACACATGTCTTGCTCCCTTCTTGCAGTGTACTGCTACTACAGACTGCATGAAAAGTTTGTGAAGGAGCAGCTAGGCTGCCAGCAAATCTGCAAGGACGCCTGCAGGTAAGTCCTGCCCACCACCAGAGGTAAAATGCTGCATGGGAGTTGGAGCTCACAATTGACAGTCTGTCTCTCTCTCCAGCTTCAAGGAGTGGGCACTCACCACCAGCATCGCCCAGTGGCCATCCACCGTGTCAGAGGTCAGTTCCTAATTGTGCTCCACCGTGACAATAACATGCCACAGCAAGGCGTTAAATAAACCCAGAGGTTGAGCACGGAAGCAGGAGGCCCTTGGGGTATTTGTTAGCACTTCAGTGATGCTCCTCCCAGAGGCTCAGTCTGTAGTGTTGAGGTCAGGACTTCCCCTCCAGGAGTTCACCATTAAACTAAAATTTGGCTTGTGGGCTGGGAGATCCCCTCAGGGATAGCTGGCCTGTCACATGCATTCAATTCTGGCACCCAAGGTGGTTCAAGGAGGTGTGGAGCATGAGCTCCCTTTCCAGGGGATTTCTACACAAGCACACACAGCTATAGCAGTATTTTCTGTCTTTTTTCCAGGACTGGATGCTTCGAGTTCTCTCTTGGGACAAAGGGCAAAAAATCAACAAGAAGCTGAACAAGTAAGTTTCCATGTATGTGTTTCTAGCTTGCACCTCAAGCTCAGATATAATCTCAGCAGCCCTAATGATGGCAATTGGGGAAAAAGCTCCCTCAGATTGGCCCAGCCCTACTGGTCCAACTGGTTATTTGCATAGTTTTTCAGTACGTTTCATGTTATTGTTTTACTAAACCCTCAGCCTGCCTTCTGTTTCTCCTCTCAGGACGGACCTCGCAAACCTCATGGTGTTTTACAAAGACCTGAACGAGAGATTCATTTCGGAGAATCCTGCCAACACAGTAAGTGAGCGCAGCAGTTCCCTGCTCAGTGCCAGGAAGACACGTCTCTTCCTCCCAGACAGGCTGGAAGTTTTCCTCTGGCCAGGGAGGAGTCCCATCCAGGCAGGGGCAGGAAACCATCCTCAGACCATGCACTGTGGCGGGGGGGGGGGGTTGGCCAGTCCTGCCCTTTGCAGCCCTTTTATCCAGGGCTGCTTTTCAAACTGTCTGGTTCTAAGCCCTGCACTGGGGTAGCCTGCGGGCTGCCTGTGGTAAGCACAGCTCTGCGTCCCTGCTGAAGCAGGGCAGGAGAGGATAACACAGGCAGCCGGGGAAGGTCCCACTGCATTTGGTAGCACTCACAGCAAACCCTGGGTACCCCAGCTTGACACAGCCTCCCTGCGTGCCAGAACAGTGCCATGGACGCGCGTCTGGTGCCCGCAGGAGCCGATAACCTTGCGCTGTCTTTTCGTCCAGCTCGTAATTCTTCTTTCCAACTTCGGAGGCCAGCTGGGCCTTTGGATGAGCTGCTCAGTTGTTTGCGTCATTGAGATCGTCGAGGTCTTCTTCATTGATTCGCTTTCCATCGTAATGCGTCGCCAATGGCAAAAGGCAAAGAAATGGTGGAATGACCGAAAAAGGGAACGGCCGGGGAAGCCACCGCAGGCTGACAACCTGGAGAGGCAGTGTCACGATAACCCCGTCTGTATCGATGAGGACCTGCCCACCTTCAACACCGCCCTCCGCCTGCCGCTGCCCCAGGACAACCCCTTGCCCAGGACTCCCCCCCCCAATTACAGCACTTTGCGGCTAGAGACTGCGTTCACGGAGCAGCTGCCCGATACGCTAGAGGTTGGGCAACACTGACGCTTATTTATCTGCCCATCCAGGTGCCAAAATAAGAGGTGGGTGCTGGACCCACATGTCCAGGGGTGAAAGGCACACATCCAAACAAGCACTGAAGGGCTGTTGGGTCAGACCCTTATTCAGGGATTGAACTTGCAGTCAAAGCTTCTCTGAGCAAAGCTCAGACACAAAACCCAAGGGCTCAGAGACATTAGGAACTTCAACCAACATCAATTCTCAAGTTAATCATTGCAGGAGATGGCTGGAGCAGGATGTGGCACTGAGCTAGGATGTCTTGCCAGACAGAGACATAGAACCAACTGACACACCCCATTGTATGTGGGCAGGAATTACTCCACAGCAGAAGATTGATGCCACATTGAGTATTAATGCTAATTGCTCTCTGCTGTGTGGCTTGACTTGTGGGAAAAACCCGGGGCTTTTAGGAATGTAGCATGACATTTGTAGGAAGGGGTATGACAGAGGTTTGGGAAGAGCACAAAATGGATAAAAAGGAAAGCTCTCAAGCTGAATTTTGATTAGGAACCTGATTCCAAAGGTGGCCTGAGGAGCTCTTTATTCTGAGATGAAAGGTTAGGATAGCCATAGATGTGCTCGTAGAGCAAGTTATTACACATCTTGAGTAGGAGTACCTAAGTCATCCCAAAAGAATCATCTGAAAAGGGCATGAAATCTAATTTGGATCGCGATAGTGAATTGCATACTCTGCAAGCTTGTTTCATTTTACATCGCTCAAGCCGGCCATTAAACGTAACCTCAGAGGAGCTCATTAAGCAGTGCATGGCCTTGGCCACACGTGACTTCCCAGAAGCCTCAAAGGGAGCTGGCTGCTCTTTTCCTGCTCAACCCCGGGCAAGGACTTCCCTCCTGTGGCTGCCCGGTTCACCACCCCGGAGCTGGCAGTGCCCAGGGAGGTGACGGAGCCACGCGGGGCTGGAGCTGCCTTGGGCTCCGCACACATCCCTGAAGGGAGTTGGCCGGAGGATACATCTGCCCCACTGGTCATCATCCACCTTGCTTACGCCCCTTCCATTCCACGGTGCTGCACCAACACCCCGCATCTTGCCTCCTGTGCACCGTGCCGTGCTGCTTCCACCGCGCCGGACCCTCCCCGCAGCGCAGCTGGGCCAGAGGCTGCTGCCTGCGCCCACCCGTGGAGAGACCTCCAGGGCACCCCGCTGCGGTGGCAGCTCCCTTCCCCTTGGTCCCAGTTCTGCACCTGACTCTCTGCTACCATAGCCGATTCTTAGCTGCCTAGGGTACGCTGTGTAGATGTTGAGGATGAATCTAGCCTATGCTGGGTTGGCTGCTTAGGGGTTTTGTAGAGCATGAGTGATTCAGAGCGTGTGCGCGCGTGCATGTGTCAGTGTAAGAAAGTGTCTCTTTTCCTTTCTCTATAGGACAGTGAGAATCCAGAAACGTTCTTTAATGTGCAATAAAACATATTTTAACTGAATTATTTAAAAAGCTGATAAACTGAAAAAAAATAAAGATATATTTTTGAATAACTGCTTTGCTTTTTTTTTTTTCAAACCAACGATAAGCAAGTTGGGCATCCCAAAAGATTATGGGACTAGCCTGTGCCTGCCCCGGGGCTGCCAGGCACCCTGGGCTCCTCTGCAGAGGTAGAGCTGTGCTGCAGAGTGCTGCTAGACCTGGCTCAGGAGCAGGCAGCAGGGAGGCCAGGGGTGCAAGCAGGTGTGCAGTGAAAATGTCTTTCAGAAATCAGCATGAGCCAGCAAGGTGACCAAAAACGCTGGAACCTCAGGTGTCCCCAGACAGTTCCATTCCTGGGCAGTCCTTTAGAGACCATAGGAGAAGAGAGAACTGGGTTTGCTCTGCCTCAGAGCCCCTTCTCTAACGCACAAAGGCGAGGTGCTCAGAGCATTTACTTATCAGAGCAGGTGCAGCACCTTTTCCCCTTGTATGAATAATCCTTGTGAGGCGGAAAGCCATGGAGTAGCTAAGAAACGCATTACTTCATTGTGAACTAAATACTGAACTCTACGGAACTCCTGAGTCATCAAACACAGAAAACTAACTGGGACACTGTGACCATCAGGTCTGTCACACACCAAACATCATAAAGCGTTTGAGAAACTCAGCTTGGAGTTTACGGGAACAGGCAGTAAAAGCTGTGGTTTCGTGATATGCCCTCGTCTGCTGCTGCAGCCGCTGCTCTGAGAGTCAGGTGGGAACCCCGGTCTCTTCCCATGGGGACAGTATTCCCAGGAGACTCGTGGCACGCAGTGGGAGCCCAGCCAGCCCCAGGCAGGGCTTGGGAGCAGGCAGCCCCCCGCTTGCCGGCAGCCCACCGCTCACCTCCTGGCCCTGGGATAGACCTGCCTCTCTCTACCAGACCTGCCCGCGGTCACGGTGTCCAGGCTCCTGGGCAAGGACGATGATGGCCCCAGTCCCGCAGACCCACGACTGTGGCTTCACGGCACTGCGGGGCTACAGGGGAGCAGCTGCGGTACCCAAAATCGCGGCGAAGGCGCAGGCAGCATTGCAGGCACAGCGCTGCCACAGCTCCGGGGCAAAGGATGGGCTGGGGAGAGGTGTGGAAACAAACCTGCAGCAAGCAGGTGCCAGTGACTCATGGGGAAAGGCTGCCTGCACGCCGCGACTGGCCCTTCAGAGGAGAGGAGGCACAGCGGGCGAACCCCGCTCAGCTCTTCCGCAGCTCCCAGCAGCAGCCGCTGCTGGAGGGGGGAAAGATGTGGGTGATGGAGGAGCTGCCGGGGTGGGGGGCGAGGAGGAGGAAAATCCAGCTGCACAGAGAAGGTTTGCCAGACGGGAGGAATCTGCCGGTGCCTCTCCCAGCAAGTGATGCCCTGACAGAAATAGGGTTTGAAAACGCACGGAGCCTGCCGGCCTTTCTCTGTCCTGCTGGGGAATGGACACCTCCTTACACCACGTTATGGAGTCTGCTGGCCATACCCAGCGCTGGCTTTGTGTCCCTTAATCCACAATTGCCCCGTAACAGCCTTCAGGGGCATGGACCAAATCTGTTTTTTTCCAAGAAATCTTCCCAACCAACCCTAACCCAAATAGCTCAGGCATTTTGCTTGTGAGTGCCTGATTTCTGTAGTTACTGTCCTGACCTACCCCTATCCCCCAAAGGAGCACTGCAAAGGCTCCGTGGGCTCCGTCCTGCTGTGAGGAGTTTGGAGATTGGTTTGTCCAAGCTGCGGTGGAAGCAGTTACAGAGCAGGCGTCAGTCCCGCTGCTGGCCTCGCCTGCTGGTGGCTTTCCCGGTGCTCCCAGCTCCTTTGGCACAAGTGTGCAAATACCTGCCATGCAAATCATGCAGAGAGGAGCAGCCGTGCAGAGACAAACTCCAGTTGCAGCACCGGGACTTGCTGCTTAAGTGCTTTTGAGAATCAAAACTGCTGGGCAAAGGCAGTTTCACTGAGTGGAAAACAAGACTCTCATCCTGACTGCTTGTTTCACTGCTCAGCATGAACAGCCAGCACAAAAGTGACTCAAAGACAGGACGGCCAAACGTGGGAAGGATATGTGGTTTCCCTATCAGACAGAATTTCACCTGGTAATCCAGAGAAAAATGGGAGCATCCAACCTCCCAGCCAACCAGCATGAAAAACTTGCCCAGAATATGACAATGGACAATGAGTCACAGATTCCTTGGAAAACACATCTGAGATGCAGCCCGGCCCCATCCCAGTCCTAGCTGGCCAAGGCACCGCTGCCCCAGCCCCACGGGGTGCAGCAACTGGGGGTGTCAGCCTGGAGGGGTAACTCCAGCCTCCCTCAGAGCAAAGGGGTGGCTGCCCAAAGCTGCTCCCAGCAGATGCAGACAGGCAGCACCGATGGGGTTAAAGGCTGCCTGGGCCCCCTTCCACACTGGGTGACATTGCAGTGGTCCACAAACAGGTTTGGGAGTTAAATGCCTCATTAATATAAATGGGGCTGGGGAAAGGCATCTCCAGCACATGCCTATGGAAAACGCTTTCAGGTTCTGAGCCTCTGCTTGTGCCCCACAATAAGGCACAGCTCTGGGGAGGCTGGGACATGGCTGGAGATTACAGATGTTTTAATTTTACCCCTTCACCTTCAGGGCAGGGTGATCCAGCTCAGCATGGGGAGGTTTCTCCTCCAGACACCCACAAAGGGGCCCGCAGGTCTATGGCAGCTCTGCTGCTGCCTTCTCCAGCCAGACCTCCCAGGAAACACCCAAGCGAGGGGCTCTGCCCCGCGGGAGCCCACCCATGCCTCCCGTTCAGCCGAAGCCCCGTGGTCTGGGACATCGGTGGTACCTCACCAGCAGCAGCCGCAGCTGCCACCAGACCCCAGGGGCCAGTCGGCGACACACTAAAGCCACAGGCGTTCTCGACAGGCAGCAGCGACTTCCCTCTGCTTGGAGCTGCGGCCAGAGAGCCCCAGACCAGCACTGCTCCTGGGGCCCAAACCGGCTCGGGAGGCTGTGGCGGCCGGGTGTGCAATACGGTGGCTGCTGGCAGAGAGGTACTTTATTGTACAAAATCATTGCCTTGGCTTCAAAGTCCCACTGCCCATCTCAGGCGATGCTGCAGTGGCGAGTGCCACGCAGCCGGAGCCAGGCACCCCCCTGGAGCAATTCCGCACTGCCAGACGCCAGGTTCGAGCCATCCCCACCAGCCCAGCCTGCGCTCGGTGCCTTGCAAAAGCCCTTCCGAGCAACCTCAGCCCCAGGAGGGCTGCCAACAGCCGGAGCATCCCGAGCACACACCCAAGCCGTGGCAGCAGCAGAGCAGTTTCAGGCAAGCGTGAGTCAGACGTTCGCCCGTGATTGCAGCAGCTGCCCTCTGCAGTGGCGTGCTGTGACACACTGTGGCACGGCTCTTGCACTACTAATCCCAATGCCGGCATCTCCCTGCGAACAGGACAGACCGGGAGGTGCAGAGTCATCGCCAGTTCCCCATGCCTCCGCTGGCACACGCGGATAACACAGTCAGCGGGGTGGCTGGGCAGCGCTGGTCACGGCTGACGAACGCTGGGAAGAGCGAGAGTCGGGGCTGAGTGTCACCGATGCCTAAGGAGGGCAAGGAGAGAAGAAATCCCAGGCCAGGCTGGGCAATCCCACCTGAGAAACCAGACTTCCCTCCTGTGCAGGGGGAGGCTGGAGATGCCACTCGGGCTGTGGGCCAGCGCTGGTCCTGACCCTCCCCTCTGCTCGCAATGTCTCCTGGTGCCCCACGCCGTGCCGGTGGCTCAGTGCCAAGCTGCTCCCGAGGAGCAGCGCCGGCAACAGCCCTCTCTTCTGCCAGATGCCCAGGCACCGGGCTGCTCAGCCACATGTTAGGCGGGGGCTGCCGGGCATTGGGCTGCTCTTGCCAGCCCGCAGCTGCACAATTGCTCCCAAAATGAGCGCTGGTCTGCAGCTCGCAGCAATGCGTGCGCAGGGTGCTCGATGCTTTCTGAAGCAACGGCACAATTAGCCAACCACACGCTCCTGAACAGCTTTTCTCTTGGGACTGACGCTTTCTGGCAGCATGGGCACCCCGATCCCTTGGGGTTTTTTATGAAATCTCTTTCTCCACCTGTACCCCTTCTTCCCAAAAGCAAAGGCTCTTCTCCCACACCCCGCTCATCACACTCATCCGCTGACCCCGCTCCAGAGCAGTGGGGGGTCCGGACACCCCAGCCCTGGGGAGCTGGGGCTCACGGGGCGGTGGGGGCGGTGGGCAGGGGCTCCGCCAGCCATCCCTGCGGCAGCGGGCGGAATGCTGCGCGGCGGGTTCCTGCAGCAGCCGGCCACGCTGCACCGGGGCTCTTCCCTTTGGCCCAGGCGAGAGCAGCTGCGGGCTCGGGGCGCTGACCCGGCAGCTGCGCCTGCTCCCCTGCCCGGTTGCAACACAGCCCGAGGTATAAACAGGGAAACACACCCACGCTCGGGGCCGCGGACAACATGATCCTGGCATTTTGTTGTCTCTTGTATCATCACCCGTGCTTTGGCACTTTCCTGTAACACTCCTGCACTGCCTTGTGTCTCCCAGTCTTACGCTCCTGCCTCTGTTTCCCTTCCGGAAGAAGCTGGGTGGGAGCTGCATCCCGCTCCCGCCGGCGCAGTGCCCGGCACTGCCCCAGATGCCATTTTCACCCTGGCAGACTTGCCATCAGGCAGCGTTCCTGAAAGCAGTGGGACGCGAAGCGCAGGAGGGGATGCCTGCCAGCGAAGCCTCTATTGGGCTGAGTGACACGAACCAGTGTCACCCCAACCTGCCTGCCTCCTGCCCACATGAGAGCAAACCTCCAGGCAGGGGAAGAAGCCCAACACTGTCCAGCATGCCGATACGGGATCACTTCTGTCTCCATCCACTCATGTACTTTGCCTGAATAAGCGAAGTGTAAAATGTGTGTATTCACCAGATGTATTCACCTGCAATTTCAAACGTGCCACAGTCCCAGTGGAGCTGCGAGCACCGCGAAGCGTGGCTGAACGCAGGTGCTGGCCAGGGACATGGTGAATCACACTGTTTTCACAACGCCTCTTGCTGCAGTACCTTCCTCACTTGTGTTTTAAGACCTTCTCACACAAGTTTACATAATGACAAGCTGTTCCCCAAGATAGTCATAAACGGTAACCATCCTCGTTCTTGTTATAAAAAGTCATCCATCACAAAATATTTCACATTTCCCCTAGAACAGGGGAGAGGACCATAAAGCACTGGCCCATGGGGATCTCTCTTTATGGTGATCCACCCTGCCCGGTGCTACGCTGGCACGCTCCCTGGCCTGCGTCGGGGCAGCGTGGCATCCCCAGGGCCGGACCCCACCCGCAGCTACCGCATCTTTAGATGCTGGAGTCATGGCAGGCTGGTTATTTTTTTCCAGTAAACTTCTACAGCAGAAAAGGCAAATGAGTGCAACTAATTGCCTGTCACACCAATTAGTTACGAAGCAGGTCTGGGGAAACCCCACCGGTGACAAACCGCTGCCCGAGCGCACAGCCTGCCGCGGCCCCGCACCAAGAGCCTGCTCGGTTTCACCCACCCCGAGGAGCGCAGCCTCACTGGGGCGAGTCGAGAGTCGACGATCAATGTCACGGACGCTCAGGCTGGAGGGAGCTGTGCCTGAGCTGAGTTTTGCCCCGTTCCTCCCATGCCGGAGCCAACAGCGTGGCTCGCAGAACCACACAGAGCAGTGGTACCCGCACCCCAGCAGCACGAGCCCCGGCACGGACCGAGCCCCTCTCCCACCGGCTCCGCAGCCAGGCCGTGGCCGCCGGCTGACTGTGCTGTGCCAGGCATGCGGGAGCTGGGGCCGGGGAGGACCCCTTCCCTCCCCTCTTCTGCTGCCTGTCAAACAAAACCAGTCTCAGTTTTACTGCCTGATCTTTGTAACCCGCCTGCTGGGACGGCAGGGCTGACTGCCAGCACAGGGAGAGTGATGGCCACGGCAATGGCCGTGGCAATGGGCGCGCTCCTCCCTTGCAGCAGGGCTTCCTGCAAACCCCAGAGCTGTCCGACTGGCAGTCAGGCTGCAGACGTGACTAATATTTGTATCTTTCAGACCCTGCTAAATGGCAATCTAATTAGCGGGTGTGGGTGTGCTGGCAGTGCTTATCATCAGACGTCAGGCACATGTCCCAGAAACCGGGCTGGGAGAGGGGCTGGCTGCCCCGGAGGGGACTCCGGCAGAGGCCAGGCAGGTAACGTGGGGCAGCAAAGCCATGGCACCGCTCCCGTTTCTGGAGCCTAAAGAGACTTTCCAAATCCTCATGAAACCGCTGAGCACCAAGGAGTGACCGGGGTCTGACGGCCGCCACCGCAGCTGTGCTGGGCTGGGACTCCCCAGTAGAACCTCACCTTCCTCCTGCCCTGTGCCAAAGGGCATAATTTGGCCAAAAGCAATACAGATTTACACAGATACGAACAAATCATACATTTTCTCTAGTGACCTGAACTCAATCCTACTAACAGGGTTGTAATTTGTGGGTGATTTCCTCCCTGCAGAGCTGTCCTTGGGTCTCTGCGTTGGGTTCTGGTACAAGCACCTCCGCTCTTCTTTGTCTTTATGTACAGGCCTAAAAACCAGCCCAGAAACCTTTTCAGCCTTTTTTGTATGTACTGCAGACACCATTAAACTATTTTCCTTTTACCAGATAAATTTAGGACCAGTTGATATTTTCGAAACACTACAGATTAGACTGATGGTGCCATTTTCTGGGTTGATTTGCCCCATGTATCCAGTTTCTCAGCTGTATTTAGCTGCTGTCAGTGGTGTATCATGCCAGCACAACACTCCGATGCGGAACACAATGCCTGGGGTGCAGAAGAGCTTTCCACAGTGTATTTCAGCTGTATTTTTAGCAGGAGGTTTTTGCTTATGAAATAAACTTTCTCATGAAGCAAGTGAGAGAGACAACAGAAAGTCAAGCCAAATTCAAGGTCATTTGGCTTCACAGCTGATGTTTCAAACCACTGAATAAATGGAGCCTGCTCTATTTTCAGCATTAGAGCTGCCAGTGCTGGTAACAGACATTGTTCTCTGGGGAAATAAGTAGCGATAGAAGGGCAATTATTTTGACAGGACAGAGGTTAGAAACTGGGTAAGTCCTGGTACTCACCATCGAACCTGTTCATTCTAGCTTCACTTGGAAATACTGTTTAAACGCAATCCCGCATTCCACTTCTGGCATAATGGTAGGAGGTACACTTGTGCAATTTAAAAATAAAAATCCCTTTTGTTCCCAAACAACAAAACATGGGGACATTTGGGAAAGTCTGACCAAGTCCTGATTGAACAAGAACCTGTGATTACTCTTCCTAGCAAGAGGCAATCGTTACCTTTTACAATGCTTTGCTGCTCTGCAGTGATTTATAGTTCCAAGGAGCTTTATACATGTTTACTGTTCTGTTGTGAGGAGTTAACGTCTCCCACAATTGCTCAAGATGCTCAGAGTTTTACCTCTAAACTATGATTGTACAGTAGTGTTGGGTTCAGGGATCTCACCCCACGGCATGCAGTGCACTGGCCCCAGTTTAGGAAAATATGGAAAATAAATGGGGAGCCGTGTGTCTCTCCACCCCCTCTGAGGGATTAATTATGTGATCAACAGGGATCAGTGTGCAAGACACATAAGATTGAGATTAAGTCATAAAATCCAGAAATGCATGCTAAACACCATGAAAATCACAGACAACCGGGCTATGAGGGTGCTCATGAGGGCACCCAGCCCCGTTCGAACTACTTGCATTCCACCCCCAGAAGCAAACAGAAGAGCTGCTTCGTCTTTTAATTTCATTGTCATTTTATGGAAGCAGAGCTCATTTCTCCTGGCAAGAGATTGTCACCTTTCAGGCTCAGTCTGCCAGTGCCACCGAGGCAGAGTTCTGCCCCTTCTATTTAAGCATCAACATCTTCTGTAGCCTGCACTTGAAAGACGTGCAGTGTACAAAACAGTCCCAGGAAAGCATGCCCAACAGCAGTCTTGATAGTAAACACAGCTGGTCAGGGAGGCTTTTTTTAGGGAAAAAAAAAAAAAAAAGATCTTATACTTCTTTTAAAAAAAGATTATAAGACCTTTTAAGAAAAGGATTCTAAAACTGTTTCAAAATACTAGTGCAGTTCATCTGCAGTTATTTAATCTGTGACAATTCTGTGACAATCTGTCACAGGGGCATGGTTGGCAGGAGGGAAGCCAAAGCAGCGAGATGATGTCCTGGCACCTGGGACATTTCAAACCAGACCATAAATTGCTGCAGTGCAGGGGTCAGGGCAGTGGCCACAAGACCTGGTCCTGCTGCAAAAGTCTCCCTGCACCTTCCAAGTGACTGCCCGCATCCCAGCTGTGACCTAAGCGTGCCTTCCCTCATGTCTGCCGTGCTAATAGGACTTTCTCTTCTTTTGGGGAAAAAACAAGGACGGGTGCTCAGCGGGATGGAGGCACAGCTTCCCCACCATCTTGGGAAGCGGGAGCGGGCAGTGTCACGGGGAGATTTGTGCCACTGACCCCTCGCTGTCCGGTGGTCTTGGTAGGACCAGGAGCAGCAGAAGCGGCTGCAATTCCTGGGGGGGGTGTTAGGAAGAAAAATAAAATTACTGCGGGAAAAAATTAAAACAAGAACTAAAATATCAAAACAAGCATTTAACGAAGCCCGGACGAGCCAAGACTAAACTGGGAGCGACTCCAGCTCGCAGGAAGGCAGGGTTTAGATGCACCGTCGGGTAATGACAAGGGGCGGGCTGGGGCGGGACCGGGGCGGCGGAGGCGGCGGGGCCGGGGCCGCTCTCGGCGGGGAGCGCTGCCGGAGCCGCCCGGGCGGTAGGTACGGATGGGGAGGGGGGAACCGGGGCCGGGGGGCCGGGGCCGGCCGGTCCCTTCGGCACCGGACCGCGCCGGAGGGATGCCCACCGGCGGACACCCGCGAGCATCCCTCCGGGGCGGTCCGGTGCCGGAGGGACCGGCGCGATGGGGCTGGACCCGCGTGGGTTAGGTAAAATATCATTTCCTTGTTAGTTCGGGGTTTTTCCCTCGCTTCTCGCAGCGGAGGATGCGGTTTTAAGGCCTAATACAGTTTCTAAAGGGAAAAAAAAGGGGGAGTCCTTTGTTGATTTCTTTTTTTTTTTTTTTTTGGAGGGGGAGGGGGACGGAATGAAAAACTTCAGTTTGGTCATGGGGTCTTTCTGCACTGATACAGACCCGATCTTTGCACGCTTTTGCAACAACGGTGCAGGTTTTCGAGCTGGTCGGGTGTTCTGGATGTGCGCAGTGTGCAGTCAAGTGTAGTCGTTCTTATTTAACTTCTGTTTACACGGTGTTTTCTTTAATCTCCCTTATCATGGAAGCAAACCGCAGCTTTCTGAATATATCACTGTCCCGTCACTTCCCACAACACTTTATTGTGGGAAATGTGCACCCGCCCCAGGCTGCTGCCTCCGGTGTGAGGGCAAAGGATAATCCCTCTCCGGGACATGGGCCTTATTGCAGAATAAGAGATCTGCAGGTGAGGAAGGAGCTGCTGGGTTTTTTTTTTCCCCCACTTACGTTCCAGGATTCACGTTGTTCATTGCACAAGCAGCAGAGTTAACCCTTAGCAACGTGACCTTACTGGCACGTGAGGAGTAAGGCTTGTCATCGTCCTGGGAGACAGGGACATCACAGGAACCGCAGGGTTAGGCAGGCAGGGGAGGAAAGGACGGAGCATCTAACATACAGCACAGAGTCAGGGAAATGCTATCTAAACTTCCAAACTGTAAATACTCTTCGAGTGCTGTACAGGTGCCCGTGGGGATTAGAGACCTGCAGGTGCCTGCGTGGATCAGGGTGGCGGCCGTGGGCGCCTGAGCTGGTGGCTGCCTGCGGCGGCCGCTCCCACTCACCCTTCACACACAGCAGCAAGGCAAAAAGCATCTGCTGGGCACTCTGTGACCCCGGGTGCAGGAGAGGCTTTCAGTGCTCACTGACACGTTACTGCTCCAATTTTCTCTTTTAACTGCCAACCTATAAACTCGTGATGTAATAAAAAAGTTTCCTCTAATTTGCAAAAATACCACTAAATAGCAGAAATGTCTTCTCTAGGAAAACAAGGTCTTTTCATCAGGCTCTGGAGAAGATGGCAGATGAGCAGCTGGTGATCAAAGAGGAATGACTGTTGTGTCCCCCAGTATAGAAAGTACTGAATAATTGCAGTATCAGGCCTGGTTACGTTGGAGTGGTTTTGCAGCCAAGGTACCACCCTGGAGCTTCCAGGAGCGTGCTGAGTTTTGCTTATGTCTTCATTTCATTTAAGTGGCAATTGCCCTAGGAAAACCCCAGAGGAGATTCAACACAGCCATCGTAATCATTTCGTAACGTGGGAGTCTGATCTCACCCATAAGGTGGAGGAGTTTCACCTGGGAGGATGCAGGGCTGGACTCACGGCTGCTGGGGACAGTGAGGACACCTCCTTCGCAGCACAAAGCAAAACCACATTAGAACCAGGAGCACGTAGCTTTTAGGACGGCTTTGGTCATCATGGCGATGTGGATACTGCCAGGAGAGAGGCATGTGGCACCCTGTGCACCGCAGGAGTCTCGTGTCCCTAGGGTAAACTCCTGACAGTCATTTTAGGTGACACCAGTGTGCTGACAAGGGGCAGCCCAGAGGAAAGCACGGCGGTGGGGAGGTGGCGAGGGAAGCAGCAGTGGTTCCCTGGAACCACCTGCAACGGAGACAAAGTCAGTTCTTGCCTGCACATTACAGACCAGTTCTGCAAATGGAGCAGTGTGACAATTAAAAATGCAAAGGAGAAGGAGGAGTGAGGGAGCCTAACGGGTGTGTGTTCCCCTTCCCTGACCGAGGCCTTGGAAGTGGAGCCACCAAACAAGAAATAAAACCAGTGAGTGGCAGCCGGGAGCTGCCAAACGTCTGGGCCCTCGAGCTTCACAGGCTGTATGAATAACGGGGGATTTGAGGGCAGCAGCAGGGACAGATTTTTGTAACCATGAGCCTGCCCTGCATGCCACTCGCCAGCAGGAGCCAGGCTGCGTGTGCATCAAGGGGGAAGCACCTCCTGAGCCCCCAGCCCTGATCTCCTCCTCCTCGGCTCCAGTCCCACTGTTGCCTCCGCTCCCTTTCCCCAGAGGGGGTTTTGGGAAGGGGTGACAGTTACCTGTGTACTGATGGAGGGTGAGTCTTGTCATCCCTCATTTGTCACTTGTCTGCTCCAGGTCTGGCCCGCTGATGGGAGAGAGCAGGACAGACTCCAGGCTGGCACCGAAACCAGTACCAAGCCCCCTCCGAAGAGCTACGGCATCTGAGCACTGAGCCTCTGTGCCCGTGGCAAGGAGCCCCCCATAACAGGGGCTTTGGCTTCCGATCGGGCAAGGCGCCTCACACAGAGTGGCATCCAGCAGTGAGAAAGAAATAAGAAGTCTATTCGGAAACATTCTGGAAATAAAGGTAAGAAGAAAACTATTAAAGTAAGAAAAAAAGATTGAAAAAAGTCATCCCCGTATGGTCAAGCGCAGCTTTTGCTTAATGCCATTTCTTTTATCAAATGACCATTTAAAAGCACAGCTTATGCCTAAAGGAAGAATAAACCTGGGTCCTTCACTCTGCTGTCATATTAAGACATCCCCTGTAAAACCTGTGACTGTCTGCTTGACTGTATTGCCAGCACACCTTTGTTAACTTGTTTTTTTTTAATTTTGGGCTCCGTGAGTTTCATGGCAGGGAGGGGATGCTGCAGACATCCTGCCTGAGGATGCTCTTCCAGCCGACCCCATCCCTGTCCCCATCCCTGTGCTCCCCCTGGCAGGTGCCCCACGGGGCTGTGGGACAGAGCAGCACTTACAAAGAGCAGGTGCCATAGCTTTGACATGAGGGAAAAAACCATCTTAAATCAGTTTAAAACATATCTAAAAACTAGTTTAATCTTATTTTCCACAGTGTGGCCTGAATCTAACTTAAAAATGTGAAAATGCTGCCCTTCAGCACAGGGTTTTTATGGTAGGTGAGCTGAAGAGATAAAGTGAGATAGAAGGCACTCCAAGCTTTGCTTAAAACTGATTTGGAGCTGGTCTTCCTTTTCTAGCACAGCATCATCCCCTTGCTATCACTAGCAAGCATACCATGACTTTGCAAAGAGCACTCTCAGGCTAGGTGGTTAAATGGAAATCAAGGTGGAGAACAAGTGTATCAATGACTTCTGCAAAACCATGAACAAAGTTAAAGCAGCATCAAAATTATCCATTCTGTATCTCTCACTTTACTCAGTTATGAAAGCAGAGCTTTTACTCTGTTTGTGCTCCATAACCCGTAAGTGTGTGTCTCAACATTGCCATCAGGAAAAAAAAAGCTAAAATTCAGCTTCAGGAAACAATATAAAAAGAAAAAATAACTTCTTCCAGCAATGTCAAGTTGATGAGCAACCCACAAAGATCTGTACGACAAACTGGGATCTCTCCATGGCAGGTCTCTGACGCTCAGCAGGAGCCCACGCGCCGTGTTTGGCCGGCGCAGTCTGTAAGCAGCAGAGCAAACAGGCTGCAGGGCATGTGGCCAGTCAGGTCCAGCTGGGCTGGATTTTGCCTAGTGCGTTGTAGGTGTGTTTTAAATTTTAATCTAATCTAAGTAATTTATTGGATTTCTTAAAAGGCAGAAATTATTTACTAGTTTGCCTTGCTAGTCTCTCTGGATTTAAATGCATTTTGATGATACTATTTTATAAAGCAGAGACCAGTCTTGAGACTGTGCCTTGAGATGGGTTTGTGTTCACACCTGGCAGCAGAAGGCTTGGGCAGAACGGCTGCGCGTCTTTCAAGTCTTCCCCATGGGTAATTAAGCAGAGGCTAAGGTCGTTGCTCCTGTTTTTGTTATAGTCCTGCCCAAAAGCCAGCAAGTGTCTGATGCAACGTAAGCTCCTTCTGTGAATAAACCCTTCTGCAGGCAGCTGTGGGCAAGAACCTCTGTGGCACGAGTTCACGGAGGATGAGCTGACGATGCGCTGGTGGGTTGGGGGTCCGGGGGCGTCCAGGAGGTCCGAGTCCCAGGACTCGTGTTCCTTGGGGAACAAAACACTTCCACATGAGAGTAGAGCCTGCCCTCAAATCTTGGAGGAAGCAGCTGGAGTTTCTTCTTTCCAAAGCACTCTCCCATCGAGACTTCACTGCATCTAACGTCACGCGTAATAGGGTGTGCAATGAAACCCATCATCTCTCTTTGCATCATGGACTGAGACATCATAAAATCTATTGGGTTTATACTTTTATCAAACTCTGTATACACTACTCAGGCGATTTTGCAGATCTGGCCAATAAACCAATGAATCAGTATTACCTTTTTTTTTTTTTTTTTTTTGAAAAGTAAGGACACAGTTGCTCCTGCTCCCCGAGAGCCTCTGTGCACCCTTCAGCTTCCCCTTGTACCTTCGGCAGTCTAGCTACAAATAACTTCGTGTTAATCTAGTTTCTGCATTGCTGAGTACTGCTTATTATTGACATATTGCTGTATTATTACAGCACTCATTCTTCTAGGATGCTGAGTTATACGCAGCATTAATCTTTAATTCTGTTCTCCCAGTTTAAATCTGAAAAAAGTTGTAAGCAGCTGACTTGGGTTTGTTTTGAAATCCTGCCTCAGGATATTAAGATTTAGTAACACAAATTCTCACCTTAAAATAGCAGCACAAAATGTTCTATTTACTCACAATATGAATGTAAAATATGCAGCATCCCTCACATGAGCAGTGGAAGCATACCGATAGTATCTGAAAGACAAAGGAATTTGGTGGAAAAAAACCAATCCGTTGTCCTTCCTCCGGCGGGCAGCAGCACTGAACAGCATTCCTGGTCCTGGGAAAGGTGCTGCTCATTCCAGGTCCTCTTCTCCTGCACCCTCCAATAGCCTGGTGCGCTGTAATACTTTTTACTTTTAAGAAAAATTGTCTTAAGCCCTATATTAGCTTGAAAACTAAACACTGTTAGCCTGAATTCTAGCTCAAACTAGCTCATGCGTGTACTGCTTGGTCCATCTAGCGTTGGCAAAGGTTTCAGACGATGTTACAGACGTACCAGTTGGCACACAAAACACCAACTTCCTAGAAGTTACCTGGTTAGTTATTGCAACATCTGCAGAGCCCGAGGGCCGGTCTTGGTAAGTCACAGTCAGAGCCATGTCCAGCAGGTCCAAAGTCACTTCACTCTCGTGGGGCCGGAAGGGACATGAGAAAAACATTTGCCACTTTTGGAACCGCTCAGCACAAACCTCCCCCTTGTACCTTCTCGGGAGGTGAGGGGCTCCGGGCCATTTCACTGCCACGCCGTGACCCTGCAGAACATCTGCTCTGAATTTCTCCTGGGTTACAAAACCACGGTCGGGCCATCACATTACTCCAGTTCTGCTTTGCTGACAATACAAGTGCACTTGGCAAAACACAAACCTTGCCTTTCAACACAGCTGTTTTGATGTCTTTTCTCCCACTTGCGAACAGCGGCATGAACCTGAAGAAGTACTTCGTTCGTGCGCTGCACCGCCTGCAGAAGGGCCCTGGCTACACCTACAAGGAGCTGCTGGTCTGGTACTGCGACAACACCAACACCCATGGCCCGAAGCGCATCATCAAAGAAGGGCCAAAGAAGAAATTAATCTGGTTCTTCTTAACGCTGCTCTTTGCGTCTCTGGTCTTCTGGCAGTGGGGTATCCTCATCAACACCTACCTCTCCTATAACGTCACTTCATCTCTCTCTATTGGCTTTAAGACCATGAAGTTCCCAGCAGTCACGGTCTGCAATGCCAACCCTTTCAAGTAAGTTTTTCTTCACCTAATTTACCCAGTCGTGCTTTAACACCCTCAGTTATACTGCTAGTGTAAGGTACTGTGGACCTGTTCCTGTCTCAGCTATCACGTTAGGAGCATCAGTGGACTCACCAAGTGGCAGTAAAACCAAATAAAGGAGAACAATATGAGGGCGAATGGCTCAGAGGAGGGCTCTGTGCTGTGAGTTTGCCTGGGTTTCCTTACTGTATCAGTTAATCTAATGGTGGTTGTTGCCTCCCAGCAAACTTTCCCTGGCTCAGGGAAAACTCGAAGTTCAACTCACTTGTCAAAACCAAAATCAGTCTCTTGATCTTTCCCCACAATTCCTTTCTTTCTCCTTCCTTGCCATGAACGTCCCTCTTATCGCTCACACTCCAGCCATTAAGAGCTGGTTAAACAGTAGTATCAGCTGTGAGCTGCAGTGATATAACTCCATAGTAATTTCAAAGGAGTAACTGATTTTTTGTTACAGCTGCTTTAAATTTATATCCATGCAATAGTGTAGCCCAAGACAAGATGCTTTCAACCAACACGCAGGAATTACCTTGGGGTTGTTTTTTCTCTCTGCTTGCTAGAGATGTTTTGTGTAAACTATAGTGAATTACTGAAATACAACCAATTCGGTTCTGCGCTGGCAGATTCACCACTGTAGCACTCTCTGTTTATCCTCCTGCTGGTTTTCCACCCAGTTGCAGACTACTGGGATGCCTGTGTCTGAGCTGGCCGTACTCTGCACGGAGGCTCCCGTCGTTCTGCAGTAAATCTTTCAGGCAGAGAGCTGAGGTCCCCAGGAAGGTCCAAGCCAGTGGAGTGGCGATGAGCTGCTGCACATCCCCATCACCTTGACGCTGCCTGGTAACTGCCTTTTGTCCTGCAGATACTCAGAGGTGAAGCATCTGTTGAAAGAGCTGGACAGGCTCATTGAAGCGGCGCTGGAGAGGATCCTGCAGCCTGCGCTGGGGAACAGCAGTGAGAACGCCTCGCCACCGCTCGACCTGAGGCTCTGGCACCAGATACCCCTGGTCCTCATCGACGAGCACGACAAAGACAACCCCGTCATCCTGGACATCTTTGAAAGCAACCAGGCTGCTGGGGGCAACCAAACCACTGCGGGCAACCAAACCGCTGCGGGCAACCAAACCGCTGCAGGCGACCAAACCGCTGCGGGCAATGAAACCGCTGCAGGTGACCAAACCGCTGCGGGCGACCAAACCTCTGTGGGCAACCAAACCGCTGCTCCACCTGCCCCAGCCAACACGACGTCGGAAGAAAAGAAGTACAAGTTGGCAGTGAAGCTGGTGAGAGGGGTCCCAGGGGAGGCAGCCGGGGAGGGGTGAGGAACGGCAGCGCTGGGCCCCTTGGCAGGGCTGCAGCACGATCGGCATCTCTTCCCCACCAGCTGCCTGCAGCCACTCTGCCTCCAGCCTCTGGTCCAGCCATGCCAGGGCCAGGGCCAGGGCTGGGGGATGCCCGTGCCGGTGGCACCCTCGGTACAGGGCAGTTTGCAAGTTATGGCATGTTATTTCAAGGCTCCAGGGCTGTTTGCTTGTTTTTCTGAGGAAGGCAGCACAGAGGTATTTTAAGATTTTTTAGAATTTCAGAGGGGGGTCTGATGCCCTGCAGGATACACAGCCAGACACCCAGCTGAAGCTGCTGGATTTCTGCATATGGGGCCTGCAGCAGGATCATACCCTAAATATACTTCTTCCTAAAAGAAAGGAAGCCCAGCAAGGTGCCATGTTAAGTTAGTCTGTGATGAATTTCAGGTAGCTGCATAACACCAGTGAGATCAGCACGTTCCTCATGGAAAAAGGGGCTGACAGTGCGTAGCAGCCTAGCACTGCATCGGAGGTATGGAGCGGGTCCTGCCAGCGGGTCCGTCAGCCTCTGGTGAGAGGGATGTTGGAAACACTGGGCAGCAATGGGCAGTAACCGAGACGTGCACAGCGTTGATCGGTAGAGTCTGCCCACAGCGCAGGGGACAACGCTGTACATCCTCTGCGGTTGCCCAGCGCAGCCCTGCTGCGGGCTGAGCCCAGGGCAGAGCCAGGGCAGGGGTGCTCCGTGCAGGCTCCCTGTCACCTTCACGTCTTTCTCAGATCTGGCACCCAAAATACGGGGGCCGCTGCCCCTGTCCCTCTCCTGCTGCGGTCCTCAGTGCAGTCTCACGACCCCCCACCCTCTGCTCCCACAGAGCCTTCAGGGATCCTGCCTGACCAGAGCTTGGAAGCTGGGGCAACTCCAGCCTTAAACAACTGGCCAAAAAGTGAGGGTTTCTGTAAGTTTGTGGAGGTAATGCTGGGACTGATGGAGAATGTGGCCAGCTGGGAAATCTCCCTGGGGAGGGACCCATCTGCAAGCACAGGCAGATGCGACAGCCGCCTCCACAGCTCCCGTTTGCCCGTACCTCTCCTTCCCCCGTGAGCAGCAGGCAGGGCTGGCATCAAGCCGAGCGTGCAAGGAGAAGGAGTTCGTGCCGTAGGTCCCTCCTGCCGCCCCGCGCCGCAGGACGGGCTCACACCTGCCTGCTGTGTCCCCCCAGTGCAGCCATCAGGGCTCCGACAACTGCACCTACAGGAACTTCACCAGCGCGGCGCAGGCGGTGACCGAGTGGTACATCCTGCAGTCCACCAGCATCCTCTCCAAAGTCCCGCTGCAAGAGAGAATCAGGATGGGCTACCAGGCAGAAGACATGATCCTGGCGTGTCTCTACGGGGCCGAACCCTGCAACTACAAGTAGGTGCATACCGAGCTCCCTGCCCTTTTCTGTCACACCAGGAATGGTACAGGACGCTAAAGGCATGACAGCCTCTTTCTTTTCTCTTTTTAAGGTATGTTTCAGTTAATACAGTGATTTCTGCTGGTTCTTAACTCTAACAATGTTTCCCAGAGGGTTTCTGGATGTGATCCTGGCTGAAACAGGTTCTTTTGGAATAGTGCTGCATGAGTTTCAGTTTTGGATGGGCCGTTTTGCTCATGACACATTGAGACTAACAGCATCCGTGGGACCTTCCCAGGGTTTTTAGTGATAACCAGCTGCCAGCCCAGGTGCTGAGCCAGGATACCCCTGGTGCAGCAGTGCAGCCCCCAGTTACAGCCCCCCCTCGTTTTACACAAGGCTTGGAGAAATGCCTTTTAGCCATCGTTGTTTCTTGTGAATGCCAAATTTATGTATCTAGTTTTGAGCGCACAGCAGCAGCCCAGGCTGTGAGGAGTCCTGCCCCTTCTGCAAAGAGGGCAACAGAGAATTACTGTCAAAGAACGAGATGTAACACCAGCCAAAACCTGTTACCATAGCTTAGATCAAGCAATTATTTCTCTCCTCTGTGTGACAGATGATTCCTTTCCATTCCGACAAAGCATTACCCCCAGTGGCTGTGTCTCAGTACACACCAGTACCTTGCTTTGCTTTTTTTTCAACAGTAGATTGATTGAAATTATATCAGCTGAAATTTCTATACAGGCATTCAACAAAAGAAGCAATTTAAAGTGAATCCCAGATGTAGCTGCCAAGCACCGGTTCCACCAGATGCATTTTTTATAACCCTTTAGTCCTCCTCGAGAGTCACAGTTTTATGTACATGATTCTTCCAGGAATTTCACCCAAATCTATCACCCAGACCATGGTAACTGCTACATCTTTAACTGGGGCATGGACGAAGAGGCTTTGAATTCCTCCAACCCTGGAGCCGAGTTTGGTAAGAGAGAGCTCTGCTAAGGAGGAAGGAGCTAAGGGAGCAGAAGTGCTGGGAGTTAGTTATTCTGTCTCTCAGTGGCCATTTCTGTTGGATATAACAGATTTACTATTTCTGTGTCTCTGGAGCACTACAGCAGGGAGTAACAGTTTTCTGGGGGGGGATAAGCCCCTAAAAGGGAAATGTGCCACATTAGAAACAAGTGATGTGACTACAGATGTTACTTAGCAGAAGTGTAACATCTAGATGGCCAAAATCTCTGAGGCAATGTCTGAATATTCACTCAGATATTTCCATCCTGTGCATTTGCCATCATGTGTGTTTATGCACATGCAAGGCTGACATGACAGCCAGACCCCGGCTCCTCCCCCAGGGGCAGAGATCTTTGTGCACAGTGAAAAGAAAATAGACTCTTTTTTTTTCCAAAGACCCATATTTTGATACAATTCCTGTCCTGTTTTGTTTGTTGTCCCAGGGCTGAAGTTAATTCTGGACATCAGTCAGCAAGACTATATCCCTTACCTGTCATCCGCTGCCGGGGCCAGGCTCATGCTGCATCAACAGAAGAGCTTCCCCTTCCTTAAGGATCAGGGCATCTATGCAATGGCGGGGACAGAAACCTCCATCGGTGTGTTAGTGGTATGTGTGGCATTCCTCTAGAGCAGATTGTCTGAGAATAATGTTATCTGATGGGACTGCAACCAAGTTTGTTTTAAGTCTTGGCTGAACTGGCTCAAACCAAAAGAGTCAAGGTATACACTAGCTGTGGGCTGGAACAGTTTATGGAGGCTTTTATGTAACTGTCCTGGCAAAGTGCTTTATTGAAGCCAAAATATTGAGCTCAGGTCATTGTTCCCTCTTCCTTGAGCATGTCAGAAGGTGCCTTGCTAAAACATACTGCTCCTGAACATCCTCATCTACCTCAATCCACCCTGGGGAATGGGCTGCATCTCTTTCAGCTCTGCTGCCTATGATTCTTTGATTTTTTTTCAAAGTCAGCAGGGAATACAGGAATTACAGAGTCTCTAGAAAACAGGCACCAGGGACCTGGGGAGGAGTGATAACTCCTGAAGTTTGCTGTTTTGGTCTTCTTTCAGGATGAACTGGAACGGATGGGCTACCCCTACAGTGACTGCACCAATAATGGGTCTGATGTCCCCGTAAAAAATCTCTATAGCCAGTATAATACTTCCTATTCCATCCAGGTAAAACACATTTTTAAATCAAATAAGACTGTTCAGGAAAAATTGTCAAAGCAGTTAAAATCTTTGACTAGCATGCAAGATTGCTGGCGGATCAGCAACGATGAAGTAGAAAGCATAACCCAAGTACAGGAAACTTCTCTTCTGGTAAGGAGAGGGCATCAGCAGTTATTGTTCCCTTAGCCAGGTAGGAATTTTGTTTCATTTTGAGAGGATGAAAATCATCATTTTCTCAAAAGCCAAACCACAGCAAACCTCCCCAGGATCTCTGTTGTTACACGGGACCTTGCTATGTGAGACCTACCAGCAAAGTGCTAATTTGCAGACAAAAAACCCAAATATTTTTACCTCCACATATGACCACAGTTTAATGCTGGTCCTTTCCTCATACCCTGTCACCTCGGTGCTCAGCTCCCCAAAGCGGAGGGTTCCCTCTCATCCTGAAGACCAGGCAAAACGAGAACAGGGTGCGCCTGGGACCCTCCATCCCTTAAAAACCGCTGGCTCTTCAGTTTTCCCCCCTTTTGGCTCCCTGAGCAGCCCCAGCTGCCGTCACACACCGGTCGGTTACTGCCTCGGCTTGGAGGGCAGAACCGCAGCGCCAGCCAAGGAGACCTCGTGCCCCCATCCTGCCCAGTCTCACTCCCTCCCTGCACTGGTTTCACTGGGAGGTGCTGGGGACCACTGGAGACCCAGGGTGGCAGGGTCAGGAGGCAGCTCCCTGCTTCAGTGCAGGGGAGAGCAGCTGAAATGGGCTGAAACTCCTGATAGCTTTGGCTAATGCTGGTTCCTTACTAATGTAAGAAATGCTGGGAAAATACATCTTCCAGAGTGTCCCGTTGGGAGCGTGGATCTCCCCGTCCTCCCCGGGGACCCGACCTGCTCCCGGATGGCTGCCGGCACAGCGTTAGCCCGACGCTCCTCTGCTGGCTGCCCACCTCAGCCCCAGGAGGTTGCAGAGCAGTTTTTCTCCTTTAAAAAGGGTAACTGCTCATGCCATGTCATTAAGGCAATTCATTTCTTTTTCAGCTGCGAGAATATCTTTTTTTCCCCTACAATTTCCATGCTTGGCTGAAATCTTTTAATTATAGGTAGATCAACCGGCAAGGGCTAGACTCTAGTCACTCCCCATGTCCAACAGGCTAACCCCTCTAAACTCAAGGGTGTTTTGAGCAATCGCCGTAGCTGCGTGTGCCGCTGCAATGGGGACAGCAAAACTGCTCTGTCCGCAGCAACCGCGGGCACCATCCTGCAGCACCAATGGCCACCACGGCTCTGGGAAGCTTTTGCCGAGATGTTAATGTGACGCTTTTCAGGAGCTAGGCTGGCTTCTGCTGCTTGGGGTGCGCTGGGAGACTAACAGCTATTCGGAGAGCTATTGTGCTCCGGGTTTTAGCCATGGCACTGCTCTAATGTGCACAGTAGCTCCTATTTTGTGTGCACGAGTAATATTTATCCCTGGCAGGAGAGGAAGATACAGGAGGGATTCCTCTCCTGAACACTCCTACTCTTTTTAATCCTTTTCTCTTTAAGGGAATTAAGTCATTTTTCACCCTGAAAATGCCTGCTTGTTTTGTATAGGAAATGAAGACAGACCTTTGCCTTTTCTTTGCTTTAACATTGGGATGAGAAAGTTGAGTGTTTGTAAACCTTGAAACTGTAGAAAAATATAGTGTAAACATTAAGGACTGGTTAATTTGTAACAGGCTATAACATAAGGGAGAAGCATTTCTGGAGGGTGAGATCTGGCAATAAGGAAAACATCAAAACCATTTTGGGGGTTATTTACAAAAGCCTGAAGAATACACCCCAGACAGGTGGGAGGGCTTCAGTCTAGCAGGGTTTTTTTATATTTCTGCCTTTATATAATTATAACAATTGGACCACTTTACCCTACTTTTTAAGATGCTTGTATAAGGTTTAAGCAAATACTTGAAATGATTGCATTATTACTTAAAAGTTGCTAAATGCTGACTGGGGCTCTATGTCCACATAATCCACGTCACTTCAGAGACCTCTCAGCAAAATCAGGCTTTTCCATCACTCCCTGATTGCAGTGAACTCTGTAAGCATTTTATATCACACAGAAATTCTCTAGTTGTTCTACCTAGCTGGAACTGTTAAATTTAATTATCTTTTCATAGACTTTGTTATTGCTTTGTGCACTGTTTCGTCCAGAATCCCACTCCAATCTCGGATGATTAACTTCATGCCTCACTGAGCTAATGGCAGCGCTGCAGCCTGGCTCACATGCTGCCGAAGCTGCGGCTGCAATCCTTTCAAGGAGAGAAGCAGATGCACAGATAAGATAATTCAGATTTCTAAAACCTGCTCTTTATGTTGAAGTATTTTTAGAGTCCTGGCTTTAAAGTGGAAACCAGCCCTTTGTCAGTATGTCATATAAAGCCTGGAGACAACAGCAGTGTCTATGGGTGTAGGAGAACATTTTTATTCCTTTTTGGAAACTTCATATTACTTCCACGAAGCCCTAAAATAGTTAAGAAATGAGCAGTTTCTCATGCGACTGGGAGCAGGCATTGAGGTCCCTTCTGCTCCTGCAAGGTGACTTACCCATGGGCAGCTCACAACTAGGATGTGCCTTAAAATCCCCAGGAGCGGTAGTAAAAATGCATCATAAAGAAAACCGTAACTGCAGTGCAACTCTACACATGGCAGCTTATCCACCTGCCTTGTCTCGCCATTGTAAAACCAGTGTCAGCTGCGACAGGCTTCCAGAGCGACGGTGATGCTCGGTGCACGCTGGAGGAGGCATTCGCGCAGGGATGGGCTCCAGCAGCACCCACTCCCTCTGTGGCTTCAGCCTTCTCCATGTGCGGCCACAAAAACATCTGTTCAATGCAAAAAGAGAGAAAATACCTCGGAACTGAGTGATTCTCATAGCCAGCATGGACTCCAGAGGCACAGAGGTGGGCAGGGGGGCTCAGCCCACATCTAAGCAGGTCCCTCTTCCCTTTTTCAGGCTTGCCTGCGCTCTTGTTTCCAAAATCACATGACTGAAATCTGTGGATGTGGTCACTATATGTTTCCTTTACCTGAGGGGGTAAATTATTGCAATAACGAAGATAACCCAGGTTGGGGTAAGAACATGAACAAAACTATTTGCACAGCCTTCCCAGGGTCCTGGCACGCAGGAAGGGGGGAGCGGACGTGAGCTTTATTGCTGTTGTAAATGCAACAGGTGAATGGCTTTTGCCTGTGGAACGTCTCCCCGTGGCCGTTGGGGTCAGTGCTGGGGAGAGGGGGCGAAATCTTGGTCCTGGCCACGGGCTGAGGGGCCTCAGCATCTGCGCTGCCCCAGGGCAGGGCTCTCCCAGACAGCCAGCTCCAGCCGGGGAAGGTAACGGGAGCCTCTGGGTACCAAAGGGAGAGGAAAAGGGTGACGCTCCAGGCCTCTGCGCCTCAAGAGTTCGGGTGCTGAGACAAGCTGGCCCGGGCAGGGGCGATGGGCTCCTGCGAGGAAGCTCACAGGCAGGCAGAGGCCGGTGAGCCGGCTCTGCGTGGGCAGCTCTGGCAGGCAGCCGCCCTCCTACCCCTGCCACTGGCCAGGGCTGTGCCAAAACCACTGCCATCGGGCAAGCTAACCCTATAGAAACTGTCTGCAGAAAATTAAAATTTATTTTTAATTTATTATTAAATTGTCTGACCGCTTTGCCTGAGTTTCTCAAGGAAAGGAAGGTTAGAGGGGAAGACAGCAAACTTGTGCAGCAGGTTCATACCTAAATATTTATTTTATTAAATGAAACTGATATAACCCAGTAAGCAGGGTCCTTATCTAAACAGGTGCTTTGATTTTTTGTTTTCACCAAACAGCATATTGCTATTCATCACTGAGATCAAGTATAACACACAGACAGATTTGTATTGACTCTTGTAAGGAAACGTGCAAGTAAGTACCCTAAGCCATTCCTGGCAGCTGTAAAGGTGGAGGGGATCCTACATTTTGTCTCCCATCAATTCTGACCTTTCTAAAATGGGAGCAAATCACACGGGGCTGCTTTTCTGCATGACACCTGAAGTTCCAGTGACTTCAGAGAAACGGGATCCTCTGTACTAATGCTCTCCTTTCCTCTCTCCAGCGACACACAGTATAAGATGACCATCTCCATGGCAGACTGGCCCTCTGAAGCTTCAGAGGTAACACTGATTTCTTGTTTTGAAACATACATTAATAATTACCTGTTCTTAGCCACATGAATCACTCGGTATTTTCAGAGCTAATGTCCAGGTAGCAAGTGCCTCTTTGCTAAATTACATATTTTCAGCATGCAAACAAGCAGCAGCACTGGGGCACGTGCCCGGAGGAGGGATTCCCCCATGGCAGCTCCTCCTCCCCGAGCACTGGTTCGGGTCTGCAGCACACTTGCTTCACCCGCTTACCGGGGGGCTGGAGGCTGCCTGGGACAGAACACAGGACCGGGATTTCATGCTCTTTCAGGACACCCAAAACCAGAGCACCCTTTGTACAGTGTGAGGGTAGGCTGAGGCAGAAGGATGAGATAACACCTCATGGGCTCCCTAAGGAGAAATGAATACTCCGTTTGGATCAGGCATTACATGCTAAAGACTAGCCAGTGTCAAACTAAGTGTGCAGCCCTACCTCTCGGTACCCACGTACACTGCAGGCCTTTGCTTGCATGACTGTTCTCTCCAGATGACTCTTCATTGTGTAGTATTCCCACAGCATCACAGATGAATGTACGGCATCTTCCTCCACACAGGCAGCATCCCCGAGCCATACCCTGCTAAGTACGGGATGTCTCATGACTGCATTGGTTAGAATCGATTTCGAAGGAGATTTCCAACGCACGTCCAATTTATCCTAGCACGTGGCTGCCAAGGACTTTGCATGTATCCCCTACAGAAGAACTTCATTTTTATAATAGTAATATTTAATCCTGAATTGGTAAAGCTGCAGCCAGTGTAACTTGGCTATCGCAGCATGAGTGCACTTGAGCAAAGGCATCTACAACTTGCCAAACATAGGAGCTATGGATGGGTAAACAGGCGTCGCCTCCTGTCCCAAGCTCCTGGTAACTGCCATTGCCTTGCTTGAAGCACACCAAACCAGTGACTTACAGACTCGCACCATTGAAGCAAAATGCACCTGCAGCCCCAATGGACACTTGACATCATCCATGGATGCAACGTCAGACCTGGTTGAGGCAGCGTGGGGAGATGCTGTAACCCCCAAATAACCATAGAGTGGGAGCGGGGTGGATGACACTGGTTGAACACATTACTCAGTATTTTCCCATGCTTTTAATCCAGAAGAGCTGGATTAAAACAGGACTAGTCAGGACTATGTGACTCCCTTGGGTTCCTGCCCCAGCAGGTGCCCAGTGAGGATCCTTCTGCTCGGTTCTCAATAAATTTTGATTTCCTAGGACTGGATTTTCCATATTCTGTCTTATGAAAGAGATATGTCAACAAATGTGACTCTGGACAGGTAAGTGAAAAGAACAACCACTTTATCTTCTCTTTTGAGCCTGTTAACATTAGATTAACATGAACCTTGGCGATGGGCCAGAGCACACATGTGCTAATGGAACGGGAGGACAAGATTTGGCACGTGTTTGCCTGGAAGATACATAAAGCAAATCTGAAATGTACTTCATGCATATCCTCTACTCTCTACAATGTCAAATTGGGTCAGACAAACTCAAATGTACAGTTAACTTAAAATCAGCATTAACAGCAGCACCTCTAATCAGTTGCATGTAGGAGTCTGGAAGCTCTGAAGCTGTGAACTGGCTGGGCCCAGCTCCTGGATCGTAACATTCACCCCTTTATACTTACATCTGAATCTGCCAACAGCAGCAGCAGTAGGGGGGGATGCACCAAAATTAGGGTAACTGGTAAGTTACCCTTTGAGAACCTAAACCCTGAATTAGGGGGAAAAGAGGAGGGCTTTTCCCCAAGGAAAAAAAACCTGAGAGAAGCAAGAAATAGTTTCACAGCTATTGGCTGATCTGTACACATTAAGCCCCCTGTAACACAGTCCATCGTGATGCAGCCGCTCTGTCTGTGCAGAGGAACATGAGGTGCAGGGCATTGAAGAGGGGCCATGGCCCCTCTAGACCAACCAGGGCAGTTGGGAAAAACAAAGCAAACAGCCCCAGAGAAGCTTCCAGGTACCCAAGCCCTTCTTTAGGAGGAACTTCAGAACCGTGTCTCTCTTCCCTTCGCAGTCAGTGGCACTTTTTAACTTCTTCCATGTGCCAGACAGAAGTTTCAGTGGGCACTCGTGAGCAGCTCCGGCCAGGCTGTGCGCAGCCCTTCCCGTGGGCAGGCGTTGGAGCAGAGACACGGGATGCCCACAGCCCGGCTCCGCGCTGAGCTGCTGTTTGTCCCTTACAGAAACGGGATCATCAAGCTGAACATTTACTTCCAGGAGTACAACTACCGCACCATCTCGGAGTCTGCCGCCACAACGGTGAGTGCCCACCCCTGCCCTTCTGCCCGGCGCTGCAACGCGCTGCGAGCGGACGCAGAAACAAGCCACCCTGGATGCACAGGCAGGGCTCGGCTCCTCGGGGCTGATCAGCCCTGTCCAGAGATGTTCCTCACCGGGATAGTCTGCCAAGCCCTTCGGTGCTGCCGCTTCACCCATCCGCTGCGAGGAAGCGGACAAAGCCGCCTCCACTGTCCGGTTTGCAGCCCCCGGTTCGTTCCTACTCTCCACCTCCCGTCCCAGTCGCCAGTGCGGGGCAGGGCACTGGGACGCAGCGCCGGGGAGCGCAGCCCCTCCAGGGCAGCACCCGCAAGGCGAGGGACTCGGCAGGCAGGTCCCGGGGGCAGGAGGGGCAGCGGCATCGGCCGGCTCGGCACAGCACACGGGGTGATCGGCGGGGGCTGATGAGGGACGGGGGTCCGCCGCCTCAGCTCGCTCTGCTCCCCTCCCCGCAGATCGTTTGGCTGCTGTCGAGCCTGGGAGGCCAGTTCGGGTTCTGGATGGGGGGCTCGGTGTTGTGCCTCATCGAGTTCGGGGAAATCATCATCGACTCGCTGTGGATCACCGTCATTAACGTGATCAGCTGGTGCAAAGGCCTGAAGCAGAAGCGGGCGCAGGCGCGGTACCCGGACGCGCCCCCGACGGTGTCGGAGCTGGTGGAGGCTCACACCAACCTGGGCTTCCAGCACGAGGACGCGGGTGCCCTCCCCAGGGACGAGGCGCTGCCCCCCGAGCCCGGCACCCCCCCGCCCAACTACGACTCGCTGCGTGTGCAGCCCCTGGACGTCCTCGGTCCCGACAGCGATGCAGAAACTGAGTAAGCAGCACGCCCCGGCACCTCCCGATGGCAAGCTGCCATCGCCGTGCTCAGTTTGTCACTTGCTGAGCAATCTCCTACTCTTTATCGAAATTAGGAAGGAACTAAAAAGCCCTGGCTGTGCTCCCCTCCCTGACGGTTCACTGTGAAGGAGCTCTATCTAATAAACCCTGTAATAAACCTTATAGAGTTGGCATTCAGGCTCTGGCTTGTATACATCACTATTGCTATATAATCATAAGTCACCGTTTCTTTTTAACATGTGGGTGGGAAGCACGTCCTCATGAGAAGAGCGGGGTGGTGGCAGCCCTGGGGGGCTGCAGCCGGGGGACGAGGCAGGGCTGCGGCAGCGCTGGCAGGGAGCGGTGAGGCAGAGGGTGCTGGGGGGGAGCCCAGGACGTCCTGACGGTGGATGCATGGCCGTGGCCTGGGGGATGCTGAGACACGGCACCCTGTGTGCTGCAGCTGTGCTGCATCATGGGTGGGACCCTCAGGCTGGGACTCAAGCTACTTTTGACTTCTGAGGTTGCAGTATTTCCACTGCTAAACAACTACAACGGAAACAGAGTGAAAGAAAACCATTCCCTCTGCTTCTGGAGCCCGCGAGTGCTCTGTTTGTGTTTGCTGCTCAGGGTTTGTTAATGCTTACGCCACAGGTGGGGACGGCTGTTAATGTGTGTCGGAGATAAACACTCCAGCCTCCAGAAAGATTCAGGTGTGGGGAGGAAGGGCCAGCCATTTAACAGTACCACTCTTCGCAATAAATAAATTAATTTAAAAGTTGCCTTTAAGTTTCCCGTTGGCAGTGGGTGCAGTTCAGTGCTGTCAAAAGGCTGATGGCAGCAGCCTGCAAGAAGAGGGGGTGCTGGGCTCACCCCGATGTGAGGGTGGCCGGGGGGTTGGGTGGTCCCCATGGGGGTGGGCTGAGTGGGGCAGCGAGTTTGCCTGGCCCCTGCCCCCGGCTTTCCCAGAAGCCCATCACAACCCACCAGAACCTGCCTTACTGAAGTACTTTTGCAAAACTTCAAGAGGAAACACGATTGTCTAGGTAAATCACGCGACTGGGAACCTGATGTTCTGGGCACAGCGCCCAGCACAGTGCGAGCGCAGGGAGGTGGGGGCAGCTATGGCGGCAAGGGGGGTCCACGGTCCTTCTCTGCTTGAAGCTCTGCAAGCACAGGGTGCTCTGGGTGCAGAGCTGCCTGCGCAGAGCTTGCTGAGGGTCTCTCCATCTCCCCTCAGCGGTGATGGAAGTGGTGGGTCTCGTTGCTGATGACCACCACCAGCAGGACCAAGGAACTGGGGGACGATGTGCCCGGTGAGATGCTGCTGGCACGCGGGGGAAATTCTGTGTTCAAAATTCATTGAAAAAGTCAAACCCTTAATTACTGGTGTACAGCTGGTCTAATGCTGCTGCTATACAGTTACAAGATAATAATGCGTAGAATACCTGCAGTCTTAATTTCATAAGACTTGATTAATGAATTTTTTAAATTTTATGATTAGCTCCAAAAGTAAGGGCAACTTAAATAAAGTTTTGATTTTCTATTACTTCTGATACCTGAATTTTTACAGACATTTTCCAATTTCACTTGGTGATGGTAAGAACAAGAAGCTTAACCACTTTTTTAAAATTAAATTCAGGTTCTTAAACAATGAAATGGCTTTAGAAATCACATGCTCAGCCTGTTTGGGTTTTCCGCTGTTGAGAAAGAAGGGTGAGGATCAGGAGAGTTTGGTGTGTATCTGTGGTGTGCTCCTTCACATCCTCCTGGGTTTCAGCTCAGTGACTGGAGTCCCGCCACCTCTTGCTCAACATGTGTGGGACACTCAAAAATGGGTAAGTTAACAAATCCTACAGAGTCAGACATTAGAGCCAATTTAGAAACCACGCAAAGGTTTCACTATTGCTTCTTCATCAGTACTTCAGCAACCCACCTGGCCGAGGCTTTTGATTCTGACAGTGCCCAGACACCGACGTAACAGGAAAAACCTGCACCAGGGGCACATGCAGAACAGCCTTTCCTTGGGTTCACCCTCCTGGCAGCCCACGGTTCATGGACCTCCCGAGCCGGAGGCTACATTTGTTTTAGTTGCCACAGCTTGAAAATCAGGAGAGAAGGAGGTTACTTAGAAGCTGACGCTATGCCACTTCGCAGAGCAGTTTCATTTGCAGAACTTCCTACTCATTCCACCAACTAGTGCTTTAAAGGCCTTTTAGCATTTGGAACAATTCCTCCAGAAGTTTTGCCTCAGAAATGACATATGACTATCTTTTATACATTAAGCAAACAACAGACTTGCTACACTTCACTAGGAGAAGAGGGAGATGACACTTTCATCCTTCAGCACCAGATTCCTCCTGAACTGGAACAGTTAAGCGACGACTCCGCACACAGAATTCATCCCTCACCATCAGCCTTCCTGGGCTGGTGAGCAACCATACCTGCCTCTGATCTTGATTGGGATGAGAAGTGGGAAAATAGGGGTAATTTACAGTCATCTGCAGCCAGAGAATACTTGAATTAAAAGATATAAGGAACAAAAATCCAGATTCAGGGAGCACCTTCTTAACAAGCCCACATGCTGCCCCCAGCCCCTTATCCATCAGCTGGTTCTTGTTTGCAAGAGCGAACAAACAACAGCTGATGAACACGCTGGTCTGTGAGGAAGCCATCTAACCCCGGGTATGGCGTGAGCTCAGCGAGCACATAAAACCAACCAGAGCAGTGACAGGGCAGACAAGAGGCAGTTAGACACTTGTAAAGACAGAAGAATCCAGCTCTTACAAGTTGTCCTAGACTTTTCCCGCCTGACTCCTCATTTCCCTTCTCCGTAAAGGGATGCTTCCCTCCCTGAGCACCATACAGCCTCCGTCACCAAAAAGAAGAGTTCTTGTAAAGTGACAGCACTTCATCCCACATCACAGCCAAGCTGGAAACAAGCACCTGACACCCATTCAGCGTTCAGTGCGTGCACACAAGCCAATACATGACAAAGACCTCCAAACGATTTTGCAACAGTGAAAAGACACTGCTCCCTCCAAAAAAATCCAATAGAGCAATTTGCTTAAAACACTATGAAAGCTGAGAACAAGAACCTGGGCATCTATTCCCACGCTCTCACCAACACTGTCAACATCACTTCCACTAAGTCCAGTCGTGTGGAAATCCAAATAGCTGTTCAAACAGAGATATGGCAAAGGGACATCAGATGCTTTTCTGTAGGGCAAAACGATCGCCCTGAGCCTGCTCCTTGTGCTGGTGAAATGGCAGTATCTGCAAGGAGCTCACTGCAACGAGATGGGCTGCAGAGAGAGGGGGAATGCAGAGCTGTTTTCCCAGGCTAGCCCTCTCCATGGCACTTTGAAACGCAGCACCTTGGCTGCTGGCATCCTGAGGTGGGCAGCAGGTCTCGGGCTGCAGAGCTGGCAGGGCAGTCTGCACCCTCCAGCTCCTCACACCTTTAGCCCCGGCCAGGTACTCCCCCAGGACCACTTGCCCTGTGAAAAGCAGTAACAGCAGGCAAAGCACAGCGTCAAAAATCCTCACCTTCTAGTGACAAGGCAGAAGGATGGGAGAGGTACAGTGAGATTCACCTGTCTCACACCAAGGGTAAAGTGGAACAGCATGTTCTTTGGCAGGACACGGACAGTTTACTATTCCGGTTACTGCTGGTTTATAGAGGGCGTCTGATGACTAATAGAAGTGGAAAGTGTCTCAGGTACTTGACTTCAGCTCTTTACCAGCTTGGCTCTCTCCTCCAAATGAACTGATTGCAGATAAGCATATGTGCGCAAAGGGTTTTTTTTCTTGCTGCAGCAGCAATGCAGCTGCTGGAAGACTCAGTTGAGCACTGCACAGGACCAGGCACAAAGCTCTCCAGAGGAAAGGCTTCACAAATCGCAGCCAAACAAGACACCTGAGAAGTCCCAACTCAATACAGTAGCAAATTTCCAATTCATTTGGGGATCTTTTAATAGACTTTTCATACTCTGAAACTAAAGAGGAAATATCTAACTGAAAACCTTGCCAAGAAAAAAAAAATAATCCAGTAAACACATTTTATTTCCCTGCTCTGAAATTCTTTTAGGTGCCAAAATTTGTAAAACCCCAGAACTGTTTATAAAGCACCTCTGCTCTCCTCACCTCCCCAGACTGCAGTGAAACATCATCAAAGTCCAGCTGAGAACAGCAAAGGAATCCAATTTCACTGAAAAAATACACCACTGGTAAAATATAAGCCTGTATCAGCACATTACATGTGTGCCCAGAGGAGAGACAGCTTTGGCAGCCGTGGCAGCTACACGCACAGCCACCCAGGGGAGAACATACCAGGCTAATGAGTCCCAAAAGGAGAACCACAAATGCAGCAACACTGGGACAAGAAATGACAGCTGTCCAAAAGACAGAGGTTGTCAGGGAAAAAGAAAGCCAGACAAAAAGCAAAGACAGCAGAAAGATTTGTGGACCAAGCTAAACATGGATTAGAGCAGCCTGAACCAAGTTAAGGAAAGAAGAGACAAAGACATGGACACTGGGAAAAGAATTATTCCCCCAAGGCATCTGGTGGTAAAATGGAGAAAACTGCAGAAGTAGATACAGATAAGGGGAAGAAAGATGTTTTTTCCTCTCCAAATCAGAAGAGTGTGCATGTGGGGTGTTACCCAGCAGCGTCTGACACAGCTGGCATTCCAATTTTGGGACTCTCTGTATTCCATCCAGTTTTCTCCTAAGAAAAAAAGCTGTGGGAGTGTTGGAAGCACACTTAGGCTAGATGAGTTGTTTTACAAAGATCTATATACCAGGCTTTAATAAATTTTACAAGAAAGCAACACTTTCATTAAATTTCTTATAAACTCCATAGTTTTCAGTAGAATACATTAATCACACAAGGAACAACCTACAAAACTGGTTTTATTCTCAGGGTTGAGCTTGATCATGCCTCATCTACTAATTGATGAGACTGTCTTCCTCACTTTGTGAATAATGACAGAGTTGAGCAATGATGATTGCCCCCAGGTAGAAAAGCTTCCAATCAGTCGATCTTTGTTGCACCTACCCCATAATTTTAGATTCAGAATTGATTAAATTTTCTGAAAAAGCCAGTCATCTCACCGCCATGAAGCATGAACTCTCCAGCAACCGGCAGAACATTTCTAGTCAGAAGCCAGCGCTGCTCAGTCTACTCAAGGTCATCCAGACAGTTCTTGGTAAATTAGGCTGTAGGACATCTTTCCTTATTTCTAAGGATGGAAAAATGGAGCAAGCTTTTCCTAGACAAAGACATTTATTAAAAGATATTCAGAAATAAATTGCCCTAATCCCCACAGATATTTTCACTGTTCTTGCAAAGTTTATAGGGAAATAAAATCAACCCAAACAGTTCAGCCCTTGAACAGTGTCCAGCAGCAGGGACATTACAGCTAACACTCCAGGCCTCTCATTGCACCAATGCTGCTGGCCATTCTGCGGGGCACACTTTTTGCAGCTTGCCGGTAGTCCTCTGGTTTTGCCTTCAACAGAGTTACAATATTTTGCAGTGTTCTTGATGGCTGAAGGCCGAGGGCATCCATCACATTTATGAGATAATCTGTAAGATTATGGATAAACATGTATTTGAATGGGTACCAGACAGTGTGCTAATGAAAGTTATCCTTTGTTCTTCACGACAGCTAGAATCCTGTCACTGATAGGTCCAAACCACAGAAAACGGCAGTGTGTTTGGAATCTAACTGTACTGACTGGTGTGTATTTTTGGCTTCCTGTACACTAGTTTAGACAACCATCTGTTTTGTTCAGAGGACTGAGACACATTCCACCATGTTTCAGTATCTGCTCACAACACCCTCGGGGTGGTCAGTCACCAGGGTCACAGATAAAGGATCACAAGCACACTTTAAGAGCTTGCAACAAAGCTGGGAAGTTCTGCAGAAGTGAATGGCTGTCAAGGCAGGAGAGAGTTCCAGCTCACTG
Organism: Buteo buteo; assembly: GCF_964188355.1. Classification (NCBI taxonomy): domain Eukaryota; kingdom Metazoa; phylum Chordata; class Aves; order Accipitriformes; family Accipitridae; genus Buteo; species Buteo buteo. The sequence continues at coordinate 800,144 of NC_134197.1, forward strand.
ATTCAAAGTCATCTGGGGAATTAAGGATGGCAGGGAGAATGCCAAGCAACCAGCCTCTAACCCACTGGTTTGTTTTTAAGCAATGCCAAAAAAAAAAAAAAAAAGTATTCAGGCTGAGTTCACTAGCATTGAAGCCTACTTTCAGGTGAGCTGAGGAGATATTGTCTGCATCCTTATTTTTGAGCTTGGCCATGGGGAAGTCAGCATCCATGATTTACAGCAAAGACAAGACAAACTGGCATTTACAATAGCTGTAGTGGTCTCGAGGTAACACTTTCATCAGCTTTGGATAAGAAAAACCCATCTCCTCCATATGCTGCAGAAACGCTTTCCCCAACACCTTCCATCAGTCCTCCCTCAGTCACCCTGCCTGGCATAGTAGAAGGAAGAAATGAACAACATGTGCCAACTATCTCCCACTTTGATGCTGAAAATTTCTTCATGTTGAAAGTAATTTAGTCATCTAGCACCTTCAGAGCAGCAGGGCAATAAGGTAATCATGGCAGGGGAGCTGATCCTATAGGTTCTGTAAAAAAGAGGATGCTGGTCAAGTGCTCCACAACAACTTTTAGAAGGCCTTTAGCTGACCTTCCCTACTTCAGCTATCAAGCGAATGGAAGAAATCAACCAGCTGTCCCCTTCATAATCCACTGGAGCACTTCCCAAAAGGCTTGACAAATGCTGCGTACTCCCTATATGGCATATACTGGCAGTACACAGCACTCCCATGAGAGGGGAAAGAGCAGTGCCACGCTTGAATAGATTATATACACATTTTTCTTGCTAAGACTGGCTTGTAAGGGACTTCTCACAGTTCAGAAGGACTTTGACTTCCACAGTCAGAAACACAAAGCAGTGAAGAAGCAGGAGTATCTACTGGAACATCATCCTTTCCTCAAAGAGGGATGTGACAGACCACTTTGCAAAAGAGAAGCTGTGAACCACTCCACCATGCCAGGTATCAGATCAACATGCTCATGATTAAAGGAGAAACCCGCACTGCAGTTTCTTCAAATCTAATGTAATGACAGAGCAGCCCATGTGTTATGGCAACAGTTATCAGGACAACGTATGCACTGAGCTTACCAATGTCGGTGGCGAGCTGCTTTGTCGAATGTACTGTGAGCTCTGGTATTTGCAGGATAACTTCGCAGTAAGTTTGCATTGTAGCTCTGGCAATGGAGCCCAGCCAGTAGTCAGCCATGTTGTCCAGCTCAGGTAATTCATCTCCTGGACAGAAAATTCTCGTTAGCTGTCAGCAGTCTCACTCACCTGCATTTGCTGGTTTTGTAAACCAAATGTAATTCATAAATGGTTAACTGTTTCTTCAACAGGACATTAAGATATTCAGAGTTTATCAGCTGTTTTTGGAGTAATCAAAGCAGTTACATATCCTCCCTGATACTATACAACATTGAAAGTTACCTCAAGACCCAAAACACTTTACTTCCCTCTATTACTTCTCCAGGTAAGTCATTTCCGAAGGGCTGACAGGTGATCAGGCTGGGATCAGGGGCACTGCCTGGCATGTTATAGAGGATCATCTTCCAGGAGTAGTTTACAAACTACTGCAATGACAGGGGCTTTTTTCAAGTCCTAAAGGCATCCCGTGTTGATCAGTGTTTTGAAAATTAACAAGCTATTAAATATGTAAATGCTTTAAGATGACAAAAGTAATGCAAAAACCTGAACTAAAGAGCATATTCTCAGAAGGCTACAGGAAGACTATAAATACCAAGCTCTATGCTTCCTTGATTATCAGTGGAAATAAATACTGAGAAGATATTAACCACAGCACACCATGGCGCGCTGCCAATCTGCTGTGAAGCATTACGTAGTTAGTGTTGTTAACTGCAGCAGGATTAATGACACAACAGGTAAGGACAGCCATGTGAAGAACGAATGCGAGCCAAAACTCAGCTTCCTGCAAGAAATTAAGGAATGACAGGCAGAAAGAACTCCTTGGTGCATTCTGGGTATAAAGTTTTGAAGAGGCGCCTGGGCCATAGCTGTCTCAAACAGCAGCCACCCACAGCACCCACTGAACCTCGTTCAGCACGGGGAGTTTAATCATTGTGGCTGGCAACTAATCACTAAAGACTCAGGTGGCACTGGAAGTAGCAGTGGAGCTCCAATGATTTTTCAGCTGGAGTTAATATAGGATGAAAAAGGAATTTAAATGAAGTGGTCAGCATTCCAGAATTGTGTCCTTACTGAGCAAGAACCTGACTATGGGGACTAGAACACATGGTTGGACCCTTAAGAAAAGAAATTCCCAAAGATGCAGAACCTGTCCAAAACAAGACAGACAGCAGACCAGTTTCTGACCATGGGCTCCTAACATTTGTAACAGATGAGCACAGGTTAGCTTGTCACACAGGGTGTAACAGTATTTTTTCCTGGATTTACAGAGAAAAGAGGCAGAGAAAAAAGTTGTTTACAAGTAAACAGCATTACTATCCTGCTTGAGAACAAATATCTATTCCTGAAGAAAGGAGGTCAGGGGCTCCTCTTTTTCTAGCAACAACTTCAGGGGCTGTGGTTCTCAGCAAGGCTATAGAGAACTGCATATTTTATACTACAAGTGACTAGTGTAAAATTAAGCTTACGGGACATTCTCTCCAGATTTCACTAGAGTCTGAAGATGGAAAGCTTCATACCAGGTTAGTTCCTGGCAGCAGTTGTTGCAAGAATCCCAGCTTAGATGCTGTCTGGGGATAAGAATACACTGTATGATCACCAGCGCAGGGTTGTTTTCTTCAGTAGATGGGGACATTTCATGAGAGGGTCAGCCAACCTAACTCACCACTTCTAAACATGGTCACAAGCTTCCTCTTTGCTTATTCCTTGCTGTGCACTCCTGCCAGCTCTGTTGCATAGCAGACCTCTTAGGAAGTTGATTTAAATCACTTTATTGACACATTTTTGAGAGAATCTAGGCCAGAAAAAAGTGAATACCTTTCTGTGGGCTTAATGAATGGAAATGGTGCTATGGTGGAACCAGCACAAAGGAGAGGGCAGGAGTGCAAAGCTGGAGCAAGACTCCCCCCTTCAGCAAGCTGTTATGCAGTCCTAGTGGACAGGCTGATAAGGAGCAGAAGCTACAAAAGCTAACTTGAGAAGTCTTTCAGGCTAGATGGTTCAATGGTTCCCCTCAGAGTTTGGGAACTGACCCCAAGTACCTCCTGTTCACTCCCTGCACCTAGGATATTAAGTACTGCTCCAACTCTGAAACAGTAATACTTCAGACCCTGCACCCAAACCACAGTTTTAATGAACACTAAACTTAAATCGACCAAGCTAAAGCTTCTGGTTTGAACAGAACGGAAAAAGTTTTACTCATTATTTAGAGGCTCCTCCTGCATATTACTAAGAGACTCTTGGAAGAAACAGCATGACTAGACAATAGGAAATGGGTCTCAAATAGCTGTGTTACCATAACACATCACACCCATGTAACATCAAAAAGTGAAAACTTTCCTGCAGACACTTCAAGTCTTTGGTTTCATCCTACCTTGTTCTGGGGGGTAAGGCAGTTTTCCAGCATGTAATGCCAGTTCCAAAGCAGAATCCTCTTGAGTGACAAATGGCTCAAGGTGGAGAGGAAGTGACATAATATATTGCCCAATCTAGAATAAAAGCACAAAGAGCTGAGTCACTGAACAAATGTGAAGCAAGTACTTTGCTAGAGAAAAAAAGTCAACTGCAGTAATCCACACCTGAAAGCAGAAAGCTGAGCATGACAGCAACTCACTAAACTACATTTGCTCAGAAACAAATTGGGTCTTGCTCATCATTACACTTTGTACAAGAAATAATTTTTCACAAGGTCAGAGAACCAGCCATTGAAACGATGTTAAGAAAAACCTGTACAGAGAACTGTTACTCCAAGCAAATCTTTGATCTCTGGAGTGTTCCTGGCAATTTGTTTTCTAGAGCAGAATCCAAGAGACTGAACCAAACAAAACCACTGAAGAAGAAACACATATTCAAGTGACAACATAATAATGAATTACAGAAATGTATCGCTCCCAAAAAGGGACCATGCTCACAAATTCGCACACATGAGCTACATAACTTCAGGCATACAACAAATACTGCACTGTTTATAAATTATTATCTGCTGCTTCAGAGAATTTTCCTAGGTGCAGATGCAATTCAGAGTACTCTGCCTCCCCATTATGGAGCATGCTCATTAATAGCTTTTTCCTGAGCTCACAACACCTGCCTTTTCTTATCTCTTCACATCTCTTCTTATCTCTTATCTTCACATCTTCTTATCTCTTCACAGCACATATGCCACATCAATTTGTTTCTAAACTCTACGCTAGTTTTTCCAGTTGTCAATTTTACTGCACAGTGCAGTAGTGTTATTTCAAGACTACCCAAGAGAGAGAATCTGGCTCGGTCTTGGCCCACCTATTACTATTACTCAGCAGCAGGATAAAGGGTAGATCTGAATAGATGTCAGAAAACGAATGCTTTGTATCTGAAATTTTCTGAAGTTCCTCTGTGCCTTGGACAGGCAGAAATGTCTTTTGATTCCTCACAGAATTGAGTAACGATCATACACATCTCAGTTTAACTTTCAGTTACTGTGGCAGGTGAGCAGATTCAGCCTCTTACCACCCATGCACGTCTCTCTCTGTGACCTGTTAATTAGAAAGCTACTTAGAATTCAGTAGCAACCTTCCCTTGAAGTTTCACCTTATACACTGCCCATGAGCTTTCTAAACCACATAAAAGTCTCTCAGATAGCTAAATTCAAACTACCCATGATAAAATTCTGCCACAAATTGACTGACTACCCATTTCTATACATTCCTCTCTTTTTTTTTTTTTTGTTAAAGCTTTAAAAGCAGAATGTAAGTTTGTAGGCCATAAGCCAGAGGAAACCAAAATATTAAAAGCTTTTGGCTGCAGCCTGTCCTTGAAAAATCCATTCCCTGTGTGATGCACAGAATGGTAGTAACATAAAAAAACTTGTTTATCAAATTATACTTTGTATTGAAATAGTAATAGCAGCTAATATTAATATCTGAACTGCAAATGTGGCAGCAACTTGAAACACCAACCAAGAGAATGGGAGAGCAATCTGAATGCTATTCCAAACTGAGGAGTGCCTAGTCAGAAAGAATGAACAGCTCACTCTCCTTTTCCACTCAGACACCTCACTGCCAGAAAGGTTTCATTGTTATTCCATCAGAAAGAGAAACCAGGGAGTCACATGGGGATTAGAAGGGTAAGAGCTCAAGACTTGTTTTAACTTCACAGTGTGATTAAATCACTCCAATACACATTGCAGGAACTTCTCTGCTACATGAGCTGCATTATGAAGATACACTCAGTATTCACCACTAGAAACAAAAGTTGGCATTTTCCATCCCATTACAAGAGTTAACACTGTAAACAGCCCAGTTCACTAGGGAGGAACCTCTCCTTGTGCTCCTGACATTCTTTTGCTATTCCAGAACTTGACAGGGATTTCATAAAAGCTACAACGAATGGCACAACCCAACTGATGAGGGCTGGACCACTGAGAGAATCTATCACCATCATATAACAATTTTAACAAATACTAAGATTTTACAAAGAATTGGGGAAACAGAAGAGCACTGGGCTTCCAGTAACTACCCTTGCATGCTCTTACATTGCTGATATATTCCAGAGGAGTCAGGCTGAAGTTTGGCAGGTCATCTGTCAGGGTCTCACCAATGCCACCAGAATTCCAACCCTGTAGGGCAAAAAGTACAGAATGAATCTATGACTTCCTGGAGCATGAAGTCTATCAGTGTTCTAGGAAGCGGTTGCCCAGTGACATGAACTGTGACTACCCAAGGACTTCTAGAGAGCAGAACATAGATGGCGAGAAAACTGTTTCCCTTGTCCTCCCTCAGGCCCAAAACATACACAACCTTTCCACACAGCTCCCTGTGGGAAATACATGCTCACACAGGTTAGAAAAGCATCTCAAACAAACATCAGAGCTTGCAAACATAGCTGTCTGTCACAAATGCTGTGGATGCAAGGAGATAAACTTTTCCACTGACTGTAGCTCATGGAAGAAATGTGATACCAGAGGGAAACATTCTGAAAAGGAGGAAGGTAAGCAACAATCAGCTGTACTCCACTATAAGGTATCCCACGGGTAAACCTTGCCAGTTCAGATCAGATCAATGTACCCATTACTCACCTCCATCTTTGAAATGAGTAAGAGTTGTTGTTTGATGCGAAGAAAAACAGAATCAAAAGCCAAGTGGTGTGCCAGCTGGTTGAGGCGGCTTAGGGCAGATCGCGATGAAGACAACAGGTTGTGGTTACTCGTACCTTTTTCCTAACACACACACACACAGGCACAGAAAAATGTTTACTTATGGAAGTCATTACGCTGACCACAGAGGAGCTATGTTAACATTCTTAAAGCAGTATTTATTGGGCCATCCTAATACAAAAGAGCCTTCCTCTGCAATGGCACAGTTTATTTTCTTTGGGATGCCCTATGCCAACCAGTTATTAAAGACAGAAACTGTGCACTGTTCCCTGAAATGTAAAACAAATAATCAGCATCACATTCCAGCCATGTCAGGCACCAGTATAGGCTAGATACTGGGAAACTTGCAGAGAAGATGGCAAAACTGCCTTTTGCTCAGAGGGCACAACTAACTGATTCCCTGCACGGAATTAAGCAAAAATTTTACGTGAAGGGTACCTATGGAATTTGACTATTTAGCAAAGGTTTAAAGTCAAACATTTAACACTGAAGGCAGAGCTGTGCAAGTTGCAGGTAAATTAAGTGCAAAAGAAATCAAAACATTCCAAGGAAATAAGAGACAGAACTCATAACCTTGACTTCACTACTACATGTGACTGACTATGGCAAACATAACTTAGATCCACAAGAAGATAACTAGAGTCGTTCTACCCTGTTCACAGATGCATGCATGAATGATCTTGCATAATTATATTTCAGAATGGATATGGCAGCAGAGCATAAGTGGCAAAGAAAGTCTTGCGAAGCCAGTATGTAGGCTCCAGAATTTGAGATAGCTCCAACACAATCTTCCCAATGCATTCTGTGACAAAATCTCCCTCACCTGAACTGATAAGAGCATGTTCACAAAACACAGCCAGGATCTGGGGAGAGATGGAATGAGCCCAGACTTCCTGGGTTTGAACATTTCAATCTCTCCACGGATCGGTGTGTCTGTGGAAGACTTGGAACATAGCCCATCAAAAGGCTGCAGCTCAGGATGAAACGTAATCAGGCTGTAGGGGGAATCCAGGTCTCATCTATCAAATGTGGGCCCAACAGCATCCTGTGATAGAGGCAGGCTCTCCCAGGCACCAAAGCTACCTTTAGAGTGTAAAGTGTTTCCATAAGGTTGGCATACTCGGATGGATTCTCCTTCAAAAGATAATTGTACTCCTGCCAGGGATTCTTTACGGAGCTCTTCTTTTCTGCAGAACTGGTATCCTGAAAGCCAGAAAAACTACAAGGGCTGTAGGAGTCCGAGAGATACTTCCCAGCAGTTGATAAAATCCTGAAAACAAATACACAAAAGTCACCAGCAAAATCCTCAAAAATCAGCACTGTTGCTCTCATGTTGGTCCAAGGACCAACACTACCTTTATGTTACTTCAAGGGAGCAAGTATTCACTGGTGGCAGACGTTAATTACAGCCAACTCTCACATCTACTGTGCAACTCAAAAACTGCAAAAATACTGAGATGAAAAAGAGAGGATTGTGCTCTCAGAACACCTAGCAAATATGAAACAAACCCAGCCTCCTGTGCACTGCAGGCCACTGTGTCCTATACAAAGCACAGGCACTCAAGTCAGACTAAAGCATTTCAATGTACAAGAGGCTGAACAGTGCACTGCTGACAAGCAACAAAAGATCTACGTGTTGCCTGTGCTTGACACTCCTCAAGTTACAAGGAATTGATCAGTTAAGGCACACCTAGATTCATTTCAGCAAATGATTCATGCCCCATGTCACAAGGGGAGTGAGAATCTTGCCAATTTGATCTGGTGGAAAATTCCTTCCTGACCCCACTCTGGCAGTCCATTTGATGGCTAACCAGGTATCCAAGAAAAAGGATTCTTGTGACTGTCTCAGGGTACACAACTAAGTGGAACAGTCTGCAACCCATCTCTGACATTTCAAAAGATGGAGAGGGGCAGCGGGGGGAAATCACAGTGGCTGCTTTCCCTCCGTGGTCTATGCAACAGAAGCACCTTGGGGTTTGTTTTCTTTCAACTTGGTACCTATGTTGACAGCTCATGAATTAAGTTCAGCAACGCTTACCTGTTGGCCAGTTGCTGCTCAAAGTCTCCACACTGACGAAGGAGCTCACCACAAGTAGTAATTATCCTAGGAAAGAACAAGACAAAAACACATGTGAGATTTGAGGCAGATAATGCCAGACCCCTCCCCAGACAACCCATCTCAGACACGTGTCAATCAGTAATATAATGCAACAACCAAACTACAGCCCACAGGGGACATGTGTCAAGAATTAATTTGGCTAATAACTCTGCATCCATTTGATAACATACTGAGGTTGTTTGCCCAACAGCCTCATCCACATGCTACTTCTTGTCATCATGGCTAAGGCCAGCTCAGTGTCACCAGGAAAATGCTAAGAGCTGCTGACATTTCAAGTGATATGACATGCAGCCTTGCTCCAGACAGGGTGGGGAGCCTCATAGCACTTACTGTGCCAGCAGCAACCTGAAACCCAGTCACTAACACTAATGTTCCCAGCAGCACTGCAGCTAAGTGGGCATAGTCCTGCATTCTGCACTAAGAACTTGTGTAAACTGACCCCGAGTAATTCCATTTCATCTTTGATACAAAAATCAGTTCTGAGCTGGGCAAACAAAATCCCCTTTACCGGACAGAGTTTTGGAATGCAGTCCAGTCCTCCTGGAAAAGGGAATCTGATAGGACATCATCCAGCTTACATTTCTTTCGTATAGACTGCAATGTATTCGTAAAGTCAGATGTATACCTGTAATGAGAAATGGAGAAGAGATAAGCACCAGCATAAGAGAATAGGCTGGAGAGCAGCATAACTGCATGTCCTGCAATTTGCTCATTCAGTCCTCTACAAGGGTCAAATAAGGACAAGAAATATTAAAGGAAGAGGAGTTCAGAAGAGACACTGTTGTTCCAGTCCAAACACATGGATGTGAAGAACTGACCAGCCACAGCCCACTCAAGCCTCCACTGGAAGACAGGGAGAAACTCAAGAGTAACAGATACTGTGTGGCTACTTCAATTTGCTGCACATGGGTTACTAGGATCTCTCCACTCCCAAGAGAACGTATGACTAAGATCAGAAAAAGTTTATAAGGCTACTGCTACTGCAACATCATTTGGCCCTTAGCCCAGGACAACAATCTCTTTTTTTTTTTTTCTCAGCTACTCCCCAGATAAGAACATGGATAAAAAGGAGAACATTTTGTTTTCCACACTGCCCCCCCCCTTTTGTTTTAAATAAGGCCCACAAGCTGGAGGCATGCACGCTGCTATGTAAATTGCCTATAAAGAAAGTGAGATCAGAGAAGTGTGTTTTCCTCTTCCTTCTTCTCCACAGGGCAGCAAGATAACAGTTTGATTTATACCTTGTGAACAGCTCTTTTGGTATCAGGAAAGAATAAGGAGGTAATCAGCACCGGAATACTATCTAAGTGGGCTGTCAGTGACCCTTTAAAACAAGAACTTAGAGTGAACCTTACTCACTAGGGCTTCTTGCACTTACAGGTAGATTCTGAATGTGAGGTCACTTGTCCCAGTAAGTACGTATTTCCCCACTGAGACCCACTTTCATCAGCCTAATTTGTCTTTGTTCATTTTGGGAAACACTTTCCCCTCCAAAAGTATTTATTAAAAATGAAAATTCAGCCCAACCAAAACAGAAAACAGCCAAGAAAAGTCTTTGATTTAGCCATAAAAAGCTTCCGTTTTTCCCCTAAGAAATAGTCACTGCCTGACCAAAATGGTAGGAAGGGATATCAGATGATTCATATTACAGTTCCAGATACTTTCCGCTCTCAGTCGTTTTTGATAAACTACAAAGTCCTTGGCCACAAACTGAATACTTGCTACTCCCCTAGGATAAATGCAGCAGTGTAACTAAAAGCACCTTACTTTGTGAACAGAGCTTTCAGGGCCTTAAGGAGCCCACACACTCCCAGTCCATCAGTGAGTTTAATGCAGTTGTCGATGGCTCCAGAGGCCAGAATGAAGAGTTTGCTGACTGAATGGTTCAGTTCCTGGACACAGTCAATTACTTCCCAATGCTCCTAAATAACAACAACAACAAAGTTGAGCCTGACTCTTCTTTCAGTGAGTGTCCAGGCATTAAAGACAGACACCTTGTGTAACACATCATTCTCTCAGTATCCTCCAATCTTGTGAAACACTTAAGGGAGAACAATGCTGGTTGCTTCCAACCTCCTGCACAGTGACAGTTAATAAAAGTCAGGCTGCCAAATCCTGTGTTTACCACGTCTTCAAGGAAAAACAGTTCTGCCAACAACAGAATCTTCTACTAAAAGGACTTTCCTACCCCAGATCCTGTCCTTCATAAATTCTATCGAACCTGAAGCAGGCTCTTGGTTGATAGTAATATTTTTGTAAAGTCTTTCTCCAGCAGATCCACACAGTGCTGGTTACTGGGTGAAGGAGAAGAAGAAAAGAGTTACCTCTGACCTGACAGGGCTGCTGAAATTAACTTCATTTCCTAAACAAAATTTACTTAACAGTAAAAAATATACTGCAAACAGAAAAAAAAGAGAGGAGGAAAGAGAGCAATAACTATGACAAAGACCCCTGTAGACCCTTAGTAGAAGCTTCAAGCCTCTCCCTGTGCAGTTGAACAAAGACTGCTACATTACCAACGGCACTGCACTGATCTGAATAAGGAGATTTTCTTCTTCCAGGTCTCCATACTCAAGTTGATAGGGCTTGTACGGACCATACACCGCTTCCACCAGTTCCATCACTTTTACCAGGTTCTGCTCCTCTACAAAGAATCAGATGTTTAGTCTACAAATAGATGAACATGCTACTAAAAACCTTGTTTCAAGCAATATGCAGTAGTTCTTCAATTAGAGCATGCTGCCTACACAGGCTTGGACTGTTGCCCAACAGCTTTAAGTCTCAACTACACAGATTTTTTTAAAATTTTTTTTTAAACACAAGGTTATTATCTCTACCTGTTTCCTAAAACCAAGATGTTCTACCTCAACAAGTGCCTCAAGAAAATTATCACTCACTACTCCAAAACAGCCTGGGTGACAAAAAACTATTAAACATTCCAACCTACAGTAGAAGGAAAGTACTGAAACCATTTGAGAAGTGAAACATATTACTCCCACAACTTAAAACAGGGGCAATCCTCATTTGTCAGAAAGCCTGGTTCATACTTAAAATAATTGATACTAACTCAATTCACTTAGTACTACTACTTTACGGTGTTCATCAACCAAAGCTGAACGTGAACCATGAACTTAGCATTTCAGTGCCACTCTGTTCAGCAGGGAGCTGCAAACCCAAACAAAAACCAGGTCTGAATGATTATTTCTCAAATCAGAACTGGACACCAGCTGTTACTGTGAAGCTTTGCCAAACTCAAACTAGCAGCAAACCATAATTGCTTTGAATCCTGGGTATAAGAAAAAACTTCTACACCCTAAGGACAGACAAGCAATGGAGCAGGTTGTCCAAAGCCTGTGCTATCTCCATGCTTGGACGTTTTCAAGATCAGACTGGACAATACCCTGAGTAACATGGTCTGACCTCATAGCGGACCTTGGACTACATCAAGTCCCAAGGTCCCTTCCAACCTGAATTATCCTGTGAATCATAACTGAACCTTGTACTCCCAGACATGTAGGTACAGGTTTGATCCCGTTCTACTGAGTCACCTGGCCTTTCCATTCTCGAGATATTTCTCTTCCCAAACATCTTACCGCACAGCAAAAGAGATGGAAATAAAGTTTTGGGGTTTTTTGGTTGTTTTTTTTGTTTGTTTGTTTTTTTAAACACACCCAGATAACAGTTCAGCAGCTGTCTTCCTATTCTATCATCTTCTAGAGCTTGACATAATTCTTCCAAGTTCTTTTTAATAATTTCTATCACAAACCACAAATTAAGCTAAGCCAAGGATAGAAAATGACTGACAAGAATATGCAATCACAAAGACAACAAAAACAGACACAACCACAGTCATAGTACCTGAAATTGCCCAGTAATCATAATTTACTTGATCAAGTAAGAATCTGGGTTTAAATAGCTCAAGACAATGTTATGAGGAACCAAACACAGGAAACACAGCATTAGGAATGTTCCATTAGCTTTAATTTAGGAATTTCCCATACCCAATCTTTGAAGGGGCCCTACCAGATTAATAAAGGACTATAAATAGCCAACAGCTCAAGTCAGACATAAACCTATGTAAGCACAGCACCTCACTACTTTGTGGTTTGTGGGAATTATTCATCGAGTCATGAACAAAATGAAACGACAAACATAATAGGGTAAGGTAAGGAAAGAACAGGTCAGATTTTGAATCAAACACCAAGTATGCTGCTAGAGAACAAACTACCAATGGTTCAGAAATAGTATTTGGCCCTGCATTTTTACTTGATTAAAACTTAAGCCAATAGCAACAGAAAAACTACAAAATAAAATTTAAGCATCCAATGGATGCAGCTTTCAAGCAGGTTTTCTCTTGTTTAGTAAGGTGTGACTTAATTCCAGGAAACTCTTCAACTTCTATGCTTTGTGATCTTTCACAATGGGTTTCACAGATAGCTTCCCTAGAGACATTTCCTCATCCATTAGACAGAAGAAATAGCAATGCTTGTAAAAGGAAAAATGCTAAATATTATTTACCCTAGACACCAAGCATGCTCAGAACAGGTCTGTTTCAGTAAACTCATTCAGTATTGTGTCAGTATCTTTAGTGCAAGATAAACACATACACACACACACACAAAAGCGCAAATGCCACGTAACTGGTCAATACTGTAGAAGAGAGAATCCCTCTCTCCATGTAAAACTAAACAAAATCCCACAATGGAACTTGACAAAGGAGTTGACAGAATGGAATGACAAAATTCAGTGCAAGAGCCTTACTCAAGTTTGGCAGCATTGCTACTTCCAGCCCTTTTGCGAAGTGGATGGTGGCATCATAGAGCTCCAGCAGCTTATTCAGCTTGGTGTCTTGGCCCGTTCTTTCCACGGCAGTGCTGAGGCAGACAGGGATGGAAGGCACCAACGCTCCCAGAGTTTGAATCAACAATACAGTCACAATTTCATGGGGGTTCTTGAAAACCTGTGGTAGCAGAAAAGCTACTAGCAAAAGCACATTATCTCAGAGGAACACGACAGGCAGCAGAGAGCAGCAGATAGCTTCCAGAGAGAGCCCCACAATGTACAAACCACATGTCACTGCCTCAGCAAAGACAATGACAGATTGTCCCACTCCAAACTGACCAGGTCCTGTCTGACCAGGGGCTGATATCTTCTTCAGCCCTCCTGAGCACGTGCTGCTGCCCTGCTGGCAGAAGCAGCCTTCACACAAGCAGCTCCACTTCCCAGGGGCAATCATGCCCAATGTAGTCTCCCTTACGCCCTCGCCACAGAGGCCTGGGCTCCTGAAACAGAGGGATGGAAGAGGCAGAACAGATGGGTTTGCAAATGCTGTCAGTGGAGAGGCAGGCTGCCATAACCAGGGAGCAAAGAGTTGGGAAAGAAAGCAGCAGCAGCCCAATCTGGACTTTTTCACGCCCAGCACAGAAAACTGTGCTGGGTGTGTGCTTCTTTCTATTAAAGAATTAATACAAAATTACCTACTAGTGAGAGACAGTGATATACAGATCAAGAAGATGACATTTTGTGCACTAACAGATCGCAGAGTCCTCAGATGAAAGGTGCTCCCAACCAAAAGGGAACAAAAACACATTTGAAAAACCTCACAAGGGGTAACAAAACCAAAAGAGGTCTGCTAAGACTGCAAGAACTTCGCTGACCTAGCATGCAGGACAGCCTGATTACGTAAGTCTAGATCAATACATATTTACTGCTGAAACTGTGCTTTGAATACAGCAACCAAGAAACTAGAGAATAGGTATAGGTCAAAAATTGAATTCAGCGGAACACAGGCACTATAGTAATTCGAAAAACCACCTGGCAGAAAAGAGCATTTGAAAACAGAGCACTCAGTTTCCACAGGTGTGTTGAGAATAAACACATATATCAGTAAAATATGAAGAAATAGTACTATATCACAAGGCAAATTACTGGTCAGATAGGCAGAAGTCACTACTGGAAAGGCTAGAAAGACCATAATCAGCTGAGAACTTCTATTGACATGCACCACCTTCAATTCTACTAGCATAAAATGTGTTACAGCCTGTCATTGTGACTTTCTTGTCAGCTATTCTCACTCATTTGCTTTGAAAGCTTGGATCACCACGAAAAAGGTCCAAGAATTCTTCAGAAAGCAGAAGCAACACAGGACATTGAGTGACACGAGCTTTGCCCCATGTGCCATTTCTCTCTCACAATCCCCAGTTCAAAGAATATCTGCTAAAATGTAATCTGACATCTGACCTGTAATTCACATCAAATCATTAGGCAGAAAAAATACATTTCAAGGAAGCACAGAGCTTCTCTGCAGTACAGGCCTAGCATTTGCACCAGGCTTTGTAACATGAAGATAAGAATCTCTTACCCTTCATGGATGAAAAACCTCTTACAGGCTCAACAATATGAACTTATTTCTTCATTTCACTAAAGGACAATAACTTTTTTGGATCCTACATTATTATTGGCAGGAAAAACAAGTACACACACTCCAAGGGGTGATAGCAGAAGCCCTTAGATATCTTACACAGAGTGACATGAATCAGTCCAACATGACCTTGAGGGCTTCCTCCAAGCCAAGTGATAAAGCAATTCAGGCATTTCAAATGTCTTGCAACAGAACACATTTGCAACACCAACAAATTAGATTTAACTTAAGATACAGATGAAAGTGATAGAGCAGCTTTAATGTCAGTAACACAGCAACCTTGCTGTTGGTAGAACACCAGAAATCAAATCTTGTCTGCAAGAGCTGGACAAGAAACAGAAAGTAGGTTGCAAGCCCTGTTTTGCATAGATAAGGCACAGAATATAACTCAAAGAGTGAGCACCAATGAACTATTCTGAGCTTTATGAGAATTAAGAGAGTGTGCTCAATCTCATCCTCTCCCATACACCGCACCAAAATTAAACAGTCACTGCACCTGTGTTGCCCACTGAAGCTGTGAGTGCCAGGTCCCAAGGAGCGTGTCATACAGTTCAGTCAACTGGCGATTTAAGCTTAAGTCACTTTGGCAAAGATCCTGCCACACGGCCACCAGCTGCACCTGCAGGGGTAATAAGATTCTAAGAGAACTGACAGTCCACAGATCTGGCTTTTGTTATTTCAAACCAAGAACTTACCAGGCAAAGCACTTTTGCTAAAGCACAATGCCTACCCTTGGTCCTCTCTCCCAATTTCAGAATAACATTTTGCTATAATTCAGCACCACAGAAGGAAAAGACTTTCAGCATGAAGCTAGAGGCTTCTTAGTTGATTCAAAGATTTAATTAACATTGGTATTTTACTCATAAAATGAGACTGTAACTGATATCCCCACATAATAGTTCAAATACTTGGCAAGCCCTAGCCTTGAACTTAATCCTCAAAAGTCAGAGTCATGAGAGAAATTTGAGGATCAGGTTATGGCTACAGAACTGTCTGGAATTCCAACTTTTAATCTTACCTGAAAAGAGTTTACAGAAGTCAGCAGCTGCCAAGTTGCAGCAATAAAGTTATTGCTGACATAGTCACATCCAAGAAAAGCAAAGCAAAACTATAAGGCACAGAGAAATCAAGTAGAACGCACATATCCTGTGTCTGTTGCAGGAATGAACACAAAGTCCTGAATGGAGAATTACTCTTGAAACATGGGGAGTAACCAGAGCTGTTAAGAGCCAGAAAGTGAAGTCAGAGAATGAAATATGGAAAAGAACAGGATCCATCCTCCTCCGAACAGGAAAGGTGAAATACATGATGTAGCAGCTCCCCCTACAGTCCAAGCCAAGCAAGAATTCAAATTTTTATTCCTCCATATTAAAATATTATCAAAATACTTACCTTGTGGCATTTATAATAATAAGCAAGAAGCTGGGGCATCCGATCAATTTCAGTGAAGACTTTAACAAATGTTTTTGCCTGATCTAAACAAAACAAAATAATAGGTAGTTAGCAGTCAGTCTCAAAGCCTAGGGTGAGACATTAGTCTAACAGTAAGAGAATTCTTCTTTTAAGAGAGTGTGCACAATGACCTATATAGAAAGACACACTCTTTCACCTTTTGTTTGCTTATCTTCTCAAATAGGAGCAGAACTGCCTAAAACCCACATTCAAACAAGAACAGGTAGCAGACATGAGGAATTAATGCAACTTCTTAAATTTAACTTCTTAACCAGCAAATGTATCTAGTATTAAAGACAGATAAAACCAGAGCATTTCCTAGAAGGGAACCATTATTTTCCAGAAGCAAGCCACTATCTACAAAACTAGAACATACCTCACAAAGCCTCCAGCTTTGCTTTCAGAACTCCTCAAACTGATACCTAAGCTAGCTGCCTCGAGACTGTGTAAGAGCTAACAGTGCCATTAGTCAAAGCTTTGAAATCCAAGTTCATCAAAAGCTCGTTTTGTACTGTAAGGGGGATGACTATAGTTCTGTCCACAAAATACATCTGGGGTTAGAGAAATTAGTAATGAGACCTTGTTTTTTAAAAAGGACCCAGAAGGCAGATAAACTAGAACACTAAGTAACTTGAAGTGCTCTTCAGCTGTGGAAGTCACCGAATACAGACTCTCTGGGGATATGGTTACGGACTTGTATTACAGTTATAGGAGCTGGACTTCAGGAAAGAACATGACTTCACAGTAAACGGAGAAACTCTCTTCAATGGGAAAAAAGCCCATGTCTCCACATGGCCAGAACAGATTTTGAAAGAGAATGCAAACAATGCTTAAAGTGAATTATTCTGAACTGTATGCCCAAGCAAAGGACCTTGTACCAGCAGACCTGCTGCCAGCAGCTTCCTTGCACCTATATGTTTTCTTTAGTGGAGAACTCACAGAGCAGATGAATATTCAATTTACTTTCATCCTAAGCAGAGAAAATATTCCAAAATGTCATCCTTTTCTTGATTTTGTCTGTAAAGGTCAATGCACTGTAAAAGCAGAAAAAAGGCATGGGACCTACTGTGAAGGTGATGAGCACAGTCCAAGAAAAAAGGAAGCTGTGCAAAGAAGAAAAGCCAGAAGAGGAATGGGAGGGAGAAGAGAGAGATCTATGCAAAAGATTAAGCACACTTGTTAGAAGCACAGCACATAGAGCTTCTTCCCTCCTCCGCTCCCTCCAGCCGTCTGTAGTCACACACTGCTGCGCCTTGCCTTTACATAGACAAGAACTCCAGAGCGCTGTGCAGCAAAAGCACAGCAGCCCCAGATTCTCACTGGGACCTCACGGTGCACACAGATGAGAGGCAACAACCAGAACAAGTATTTTCCAGAAGTGCTGTGACAGTAGGAGAGGAAAGGAGGAACACAAAGAGCAGTACAAGAAGTCAAATTTTCTAAAGGAGAATTTATAAAATAGCTTTTACATGGTAGTAAGGAGTCGGAATGTTTCCAAGCAAATTTCCTTCTTGATTACAACACCAAGGTGTAACAGAAATGCCCAGTGGCACTACAATAACACAAAACCAGAGGCCTTCTGCTTACTTGAGCAGCACTTCCAACGTGGAGAGCATTCATGGCATAACTAAACTCTGACAGCAGAGCAGCCCTGCCTCAGCACCTCCATTTCATACATCTACATGGCCTATAAAACTAGCTCATATTTTCCTTATTTCCCATAGTGGCCACAGGTACACCAAACTGTAGGAAAATCAAAGATGCACTGGAGAACACATCTGCAGCTGCAGAGCACATAACATTTCACAGCACCTGGCTCCACCAGAAAAAGCACACAACCCAGCGCCAGGAGCCTTCAGCACATCAACTCCCCACCAAGAAAACATCTTACTTTTAAAGACAATAAACTCTGCACCAAGTGACACCAAGACTTACTGACCTACAGACTGGGAATTAAAAGCAGCAACAATCTGAGGGCTGGCCATAGCTTCTAGTCGGTTCTTCAGAGCCTCAAGATGCACACACTTCTCAGAGTAATCTGGCGTATCCACAAGCATAGCCAGGCTGCTCTGCATACTTGTTAGTTTGGCCGAAATCACAGACACATCCTGCCACCAGGGAAAGGCAACTCAGTTACCAAACATGACTTCAGAAAGCATTAATGCCAGCTTCATGTGACATTTTACAAAAAGGTACGTGTTTTAGAGTCACTTCAAAAACCTACTATTACACTCAGTTTCCCTGGAAAGCTGAAGGCACAAAGGCCAAAAAGAATAATGGGGCCTCTACCTGTGTTTTAAGAGTCTCTTCAATGTCTGCACTTAACGTGCTCCATTTATCTGCTTCCTGAAGTGACTCGGCAGCCAACTGCATTCTAGATTTCACTTGGTCAATCTCTACCAGGACCTGAAGAAAAAAAAATATAACGTTGCCCATTGAAACAAAAGATGACTGTCATAGATACTTGTATTATGGGAGTTATTTTTGGCTTGGCTTTTAAAAATTGCATGAAAAGATCATGCCGTTACAAGGAGGAAGGAGTTGGCTGAAAGAGCTAGAGATATTAAATCAACTTCCAAAGTCAAACAACAAAAGGTTAGTTTGCATTCTGAATTTGTACTTTTAGTATCCGCTTTGCCTGAAAAATGGACCACAGCTAACATTAGGCAGAAATCTGGGCAGAAATCAGTGTCCCCAGTCAGGTAACAGCAACTCTGTCTGAACTGAAGCATGATCAGCTGTTCCTCAGGAAATGCAGATTGCAGTAGTCTGTGCCACACACAGTTTTTCTACTATTAACATTAATAGAAGTGGTTTTGTCTATCTTGAGTTCAGAAGATTGCTCAATATGAACAAGCCTGGAAACCAGAATTTCACTAGTTGCAAATAAATACTGAGTAAGACAAGAACCTACCTGCATTGACTGAGCTGTGTCTTCTTCAAATTTCTTGATATCTTCTTTAACAAGGATCATTTGCTCCTTCAGGAACGTTGCTTCCTGTTTCAAGACCTCCACTTCCCGGAGGACTCTGGGCATGTTCTGGAGAGCCTGGTGGCTTGTTTCTACAGAAACACCAAGCAGTGCAGTGAGGAAGGAGGGCCTGAGAACCCTTGCAGGAAAGAGGGAGTTTTTCAATAATCTTATGTAACCTTCCATACTTGGAAAAGACCAAACAACAAAGCAAAACACAAACAACAAAACTTTAGTTTTAACTTTAGAGTACTTAAGCTTCACAGTACGTTTAAATACGTACTTTATCGTAGAATCATAGAATCGTTTAGGCTGGAAAAGACCTTTAAGATCACTGAGTCCACCGTGAACCAAACGCTGCCAAGCCCACTCCTAAACCGTGTCCCTAAACACGTAACACGTCTTTCAAATCCCTCCAGGGACGGTGAGCCGACCCCTTCCCCGAGCAGCCTGTGCTCCACAACCCTCTCCCCGAAGCCATCTTCCCTAATACCCAACCTCAGCCCCCCCTGGCAGGGGCAGCCGTTTCGCGGCGTTGAGAGCGGATCTGTCAGGACACGCAGCCTGCAGCAGCACCCCAGTCCGCCCCGCAGCGGGAGGAAAGCTTCAGCGGAGCAACAAAACCCACACACGCCGGCTCCGGCCCGACACGTTGACGACCCCCGCCGCCCACCTCACCTTCCACGGCGTTGTTGACCTCCTGGATGAAGAGCTGCAACTTCATCACCAGGGTAGCGGCGTGGGCGTCCACCTTCCCGGGGGCCTCCTGCTGCACGGCCCGGAAGGCCGCGTTCACCCAGCTCTTCACCTCAAAGTCATCCGACAGGAACCTGGAGAAATCCATCGCCGCCGCCTTCACCTCACCTCGCCTCCTCTCGTCTCCGGGCCCGCGGCGGGGACAGGCCGGCGGCGGCGGCCCCGCAGCGCACCAGGAAACGCGCCGCCAGGCCCCTGCCGGCCACCGTACCCGCCGGGCGGCCACCGTCGGTGGAGGGGGGCGTTCCCCGGCGCGGGTGGGCGGGGCCGGGCCCGCGGAACGGGGGCCGCGCGTTCCGGCTCGGACACCGGCTTAAAGGCGGGGAGCCGCCACCCTCAGCGGGGTCTGTGGAGAAAAAACAGCGGGGGAGTGTCCCAGAGCGGGACAAACTCGCACCCAAAATACCGCCGGGGCGGCCAGGACCCGGGAAGGTCCTCCGGGACCCCGCCGCACCGGGGGTGCGGACCCCCCGCACCCCCCGTCCTCATGGCTCAGCGTACCTGGGCAATAAAATACGCCCGTTCTCCTCCCGCACAGCTGGAAGCGCAGGGGCTTTTAACCGAAGGCCTTGGCCTCGGCCCCGCTGTGGGCCAGCGTCCCTGCAGCGCAGCGGGCAGGCAGGAGGCGCCTGTGGGGAGGATGAGGAGGAGAAAGCCCCAAACGTGCCTGGAGCTCTGCAGAGCCCAAAGGAAGGAGCCAGAGCAAAACAAGATGCGGGGCCTGGGGATGGATGAGTGTCTCAGAGGTTTTTTCTCACAGGCTGGCCCCAAAGCCCTCCCCCTGCTTGCTCTCTTCCCTCCGTTTTGTACCTTTCTCTATAAACCGCCTCTGCCAGAGTCCAGATAGCCCAACTCTCACCATTCCTCATGTTCTTGCCTGCACATCAGCACACGGGCCCCAGTGAAAACAGGGTGGGTAAGCCCCTGCAACAGATCCTGCCCTGGCTCCAAGCAGTCTGCTACGAGGGCTGATTGTTGGTATAGGTTTGCTTTTTTTTTTTTAATTCAGAAAGAAAAAGTAATGGGGGTGAGGGAACACTGGCCCAGAAAGCAGCAGGAAACACTTGTATGAAAGAAGCATTAGGGCTCCTGGGCTGCAGGGCTCTACAGCAGTCTCTTGTAAAGCACGGTCAGCTACAGAGAAAGGCCATGGCAGAAGCAGCCAGTTTATACTCCTCCTGCCAGATGCTGGCACAGAAACCAAAAGGAAGAAGGAGATGGCAGATCCTGAGGAAAGGAGCCATTACTGAGTCCAGGCCGGCACTGCGGGCACACAGTCCCTCCCCACCCGTGGCTAAGGCAATACGGCAACATCCAAGCCTGCTGAACTTCAGCTCCTGCCCCAGAGCTCTGCTTCTGGGAAGCCAGTCACCTCTCCCACCTCACTGAAGGGCTGCACGCCTTGAGTGAACGCTAGTTTGTATCTCAGTCGGATGGGATCCTATGAGAGAAAGGAACAGAGAGAGGGGCATGTCATGGTTGCAGATTCCTGGGCCCCCTTCAGCCTCACCCCTCGAAGCGTTGCTGCAATGAATCACCCTCTGGAAGGGAAGAGTAACACTTCAGCCACGTGGAACCTCTGCACAGAACGAGACCTGGATCTTCATAAGATATTTAGGGAGCAACTGGGAGACCTATGCAAGGCACCCAGGGGCATGCTTGGCAATCCAGGCCTGGCCAGCCTTCACAGTGACAGAGGATTCCTTACACCAATCTTCAGTCTCATAATTATTCACCAATGCAACAGAACTGCCACCCATCGCTTGGTCCTTGGGTGGCCTCGTGTTCCATCAGCTGCAAACATCCACAGTGTCTACCAGGAGCCATCTCTGCAGGTAGACTGAGGCAGAGCTGTGCAGGCCCCTGCAGCAACTGCCCATTCAATCCTTCAGATTATAGCTCTGGAAAGCTGTTTCAGTGGGAAAAATGTCTTCCCAGCACAGCCCAGACTGCTCTGTCTCTCCCCTGCATCTTCCTGCTAATAATATTCTCCCCATCTTTCATACAAATACCCCACCCGCTACAGTGACATTCCGAGTGCTCCACCAGCAGACTCCATCACCACACATACCTTGCGTGGATTGGCGAGCAGCAGGACCTGGGATACCACTGCAGGGGGGAGGAGAGGACTGAAGGCGGGCAGCTCAGTACCGGATGCTGGTTGTAACTTTATTTTCATGGTCTGAAAGAGAAAAGAAAAGGAATGCTTTTTGGTCCATGCTGGGACCACCTGGAAGATGAGGGTGACCTTCCCAGTCTTCGGACACTTCTCGCAGTCACCACAATCGATCAAAGATTATCAAGAGTGGCTTCGCAACAACATCAGCCAGCTCCCTCAGCACTCCCAGGGAGGGACCCAGGCCTTTTTCAGCATCCCAGAAGAGCAAGAAGGAGGACCCAGGGAACTACAGGCCACACATTTTGGCATTTAATGAAAAGCATGCCTTTTCACAGCCTGCATCTAAAGGCAGATATTCCTAAATAGATAATTCCATGCTGTACATACACAGGCAGAACGAGTGCCTTCCCCAGGAGGCTAAACCAGCATGTCTGGAGCCTCGTCTAGTTGTCACAAGGCCAGGGATATACACTGTGAAACAAACACTGGTGCCACAGGCACCACCATACAGCAGGTTCACCATTCAGAGAAAGTGAGGCGTGCAATTTCTGATGAGCAAAGAAAATCCTAAGCAAGTAATGGTGAACCTTCTCCTCAGGACATTTCTGAGTCGTCCCTCTTCTCTGCCACTCACCACAGGCTTCTCACCTTCGGGACTGCAGCCTGGAATGCTATGTCCTTAATTGGTTGAGCTGATGTGCTCAGCATGGAAAGAACCATCACCAGCACATGTGGTCGGCCAGGAGCCCGGTCTCTGGAGAAGTGGAGCATAGCCTTGAAACCATTCCTGTCGTACACAGTAAGTGGACAGATACTGCCTGCCAGAGACAAAAGGAGAGTCAGAAACAAAGCGTGGATTCCCCTTCCTTCTGAGGGCAGAACAGCAAAGACGGGATAAGGAACAGCAAAGAGGAAACATGCATACAAACTTTTACTTCCTCCAGCAAACTCACAGACCAAGCAGCTGCCTCTGATTTACATTTCGCCTCTAAGGCAGAGAAGGGAATCTGAATGTCTAAATTGGAGATTTAGCAGCTCAGATTTCAACAGTCAAGCGTGGATCCAATAGAGATACGATGGGAAAAGCAAAATGTAATTCTTCGGCACACACAAGACTTAGCCCTTATCACCATTGCCTGGTAAATCCACACCTAACTATCACCATTAAGCCCTTCCAAAATCTGGTAAATCCTTCACTTGAGAGACTGAAGGCAGAAGACATTCAGGTCAGAATGTCTCTGCACCTGTCCTCTTCCAAAAGTAGCGACGGCCCTGCAGTCCTCGTAACAGGATGTGCCCTGCTCTGAGACACTGGGGTGCCATGTACCCAGGCTGACGCTCCATCAGGTGGTTGCAGGGCTGGGCCAAAGAGTGTTGAATTGAAAAGCAGAGGTGGAAAGAACAGCTCTGCTTTGGGAAGCAGAGCAACTCCCACCCATAGATACCTTTTTAGCCTCTGGAGAAGAACTGCTTGAAACTTGATTAAAGGTGCTAAGGGCAAACAGTTTAGAAGCACATCACAGAGGTTAGCCAGGGCAGGAAACTCCTGACTACTGAGTAGGGAGGACAAGGACATTTCCATGGTACGATCCCTAGCACTTGCTCAACTTCTCAGATACATTAAGTCCTTCACAGAACAGTCATTACTTTACTCCAGCCAACCCGCACAGCATGAAGCTACTTTGGCTTGCTCACCTGCAAAAATCACAGAAGAGCTCTAGTAAGCCACTAGTAAGCAGAGCTGGGGCACAGAAATCATTGCACTTACTCGGTGTAATTGAAATTAAAGGGACAAAAAGGTTTTCTAGAGAAGCATCATAGGAAGCTGGATGCAAAGAGGCAGCAGGCTTCAGCTCGTAGCCTAGGCTGGAGAATGAAGTATCTGCCATTGAGCTATTTGGAAGATCTGGAAAGGGCAATTTCATGGGTGATAAATCCCTGGAAAGAAAAGCATGTAGAAAGCTTATATTAACTGAGGAGACTACATGGTATATACCATCTTCTGCTGTGTGCATTTGTATTCCCAATCCCTCATCCCTTTTAGGTATACAGAAAGTACAAGTTTATACTCTCTGAATTCTTGAGAAATTAAAAAACTGTCTCTATTTCATATGGGAAGAAGTTGCTGTTTCAGCATTCAGTAAGGCAGACTTTGATTTCTGTTACTATCGTGAAACTTTGTTTCAGGGCTTTGGAAGCCTACTCTCCCCATTCACAGGCTCTCCGGAACTCTAGTCAGCGAGATTAAAGGAAATTCTAGCTCAAAGAAGTTGGGAATCTCTAGTAAAATTTCCTGGCTTGTATTATGGCAGACTGGATAAGCGTATTGTAACGGTCACCTGCTGTGAAGACATGTGGATGATTAATTTGGTTCATGAACTGTTAGGCTTCCATTGAATGCGTGGAAACTAGTTTGTCACAGCCTGAAGAAAGCTGGGGAAAGTATTTTTTGAGTCACAGGTTATTATAAAAAGACCTGACTGCAATGGTTTTGTTCCTTTACCTCAGGATCACCTTGTTACTAGGCCATGGGGTTTGTCTCTCCAAGTTTCTGACCCTTGGAAGGTCCTAGTGTGCAATTGCACACAGTGCAATTAACAGGATCATAACTGCTGCTTAAGAGCCAATGCACAGATGGATAGCTTGCCATCACTAACCAGTTGTAGTTGAAAGGTTTTCCTAAAACTCACTGCTCTAAAAGAGTATTCCTCATCTCCAAAGGCAGTCTGTATTATGCACTTTGCTTACAAGGATAATGTCTTGGTCCTGGATGGTGGAGAGAGCTGATCAGCCAGGTCCCGAAATACATTCTTCTCCGAACAGCTGTCTTCCCAGCTCTCCTGCAGTCCCAGTGTTTGAACAGCACTTACAATTTCACCATATCCATTGTGTACATCAGTCTGAAAAGTAAGGCACTTCTGGTTCATGCTATAGAACATCACATCAGCAAAAATCAGACCTGTTCCACTGAGAACCACCTCATTTTCAATAACACTACTTAAAGTAGAAATAAATATGAATAATCTGGTTGCAAACTGCAACTGAGAAATTCATTGCAGAGGACAAGGATTCCGGTTTCCCTTCAGAATAGAGCAGTGTAACAAAAGGCTGCCAGAGAAAGCTAGATCAAGAATCACATCTGATTTTTGTTCTTTGTACCTTATGGACTATAGTATCTGAAGATCACTCACCTCTGCTAATCCAAAATCAGGTGGTGGTTTCTGTGCAACAGGAGAGTTGCTGAGACCTAAGAAAGATGCCAAAATGCTACAGATCAATTACAAAAAAAAAGGGTTTTCTACAGGTTCTTGTTGTCTAACAGCAGTTTGACTACAGTCTAACACCATTAAAGAAACTACATTCTTGAAAATTTACGACACTGGCTGAAAGGGTCTACTTTCTCTTAGGACTGACATTAAAGTCAAAGTTCTCCTATCTTCATTAAACACCACGAACGCTAGTAACAAGGGTAACACTGTACTGAGTTGCACATACAAACCTAATGACTTTAACTCCTCATCGAGCAGACAGGTAGAGGTTGTGCTGCTGTGCCGGGAGGCGGTGGTTGTGTTTGCAAATTGGTCTGTAGGAGACTGGGATGTCGCCTCCAGTTCAGAGAAGTCAATCAGTGTATAGCTCTTCATGCGTCTTGGAGTTGGCCGGCATGCTTTGGAAAGAGCAGAAAGAGTTAAAGAGAAACCTCCTGAAAGGAACAGTGTATTTATGGGTGCAGGCATGCCCGAAAGGACTCACAGATGAAGAACTTCAGGAATATTTCCTATCAACTATACATAAAAGCAAATGATGGTTACATCATAGTTTTCCTGTGTTAAAGGATTTTCTCCACATTTATTCTCTGAGAACCATTTCCCTTCCAAACTCCACTCATACATGATGTGCAGGAGCAGAGATGTCATGGAACGCTGCTGGATGCTCTTTACCTGCTGCATCAGCAGAACTGGTGGCTGAACCTCCTCCATCACCATTTTCATGCCTGGCTACAACCTGCCTGTACTGCCCGAGCACCTGTGTGAGTTTGTCATTGGCCTGCAGTATCTCAGCTGGAAAACAAGAGAAGAAACAAAACATTAATGTTCTAACGAGAGGGTCAGTTCCACAGCACTCTCCAAACTGCTCATGAGGGAGGTACAGTGCATCTAAGGACTTGCCTGGAGCAAAGTCTAGTGGGGCAATCTGCCTTAAACTTCTGACTAGTTTTTCATTCCATTTCCTGAAGTGCAGCATTTTGCACATACATCTGCTGATTTCAGGCCTCTCTCAAATTCATCAAGATCACTTTGAAATCTGATCCTATCTCTAAAGCACTTACAGTTCCTGCCATTTCTTATGCACTTTATTGTTCTCTGCAAGTTTGCCAAGTGTACTTGAGTATATAATCCAGCACTCCCCAGCTGAGGATCCCTGGCATTCATGGGTATGAATGAAATGTTTGAGGCACAGCTGAGCTCTTATGTTTGCTGTTTAAGATCTCTATTCAGCAAGGCATCCCTTCAGTCAGGTTTTCAAGGCATATGGACAAGACTGTGAAACGCAGTCCTCTGTGAAGGGCTAAATTTCACAACAATGGAATTCAAAGATTCCACTCATATGGCCCTCCTCAATATATTACTTAAGAAATTAAAAAAATATTCTCCCTTCTGTGTTGATAGACAGGGAGAACTTCAATCTCTGTAGAGATAAGACTGCAAAAGCCTCCAGTTCTCTGAACACCAGAACTCCACAAACTCTGAAAACCACCTTGGCTAGAAGAAACTGGATTGACTGTTTAACTTTGGGCTCCAAGTGAAAATTTATACCTTCCTTGGAAAGGGGTGGGAGGAGCTTCCCATGGGCATGGTTTAAAGGTGAATGTGGAAAGCTTTGGCAGCAGGGTAGCAAGTGCCTAAGCGTTCCCCCTCTCAGAGGAAGGGCGTATCCCACTTGTCAAAGCAAAGGTAGATGAACTTAACTGCAAAGAAATCCAAGGACAGAGTTGGCTCTTACCTAGAGCCTCATCATCATCAACTGTCTCACTGGCAAGGCGAAAGAGCAGTGGCCTGAGCTTCTCACAGCGTTGAAACAGAGTCTATGGAAGGAAATGGTTCACATCATTGCTCAGGAGATCCCAGACACTCTCACACTTCTGTGTCCCTGTTATCACCTGTAAGAGATGCTACCCCTCTAGAAGAGGAAGATGCGCTTTCTGCCCAGGTCCAGACAAAGGGTATCAATGCTGCATGTTGCTGTACTCTTAAAAATCCACAGTGGCCTGGAAGTACAGACACTGGAACAAGGAGGGTTTGCTGGTATCTCCTCAGCAATCGCATCCTCTCTATGCATACAGATGTAAGATAGATCAGTGTAAAATTACTCAATTTAAAAGAAAAAGTATCCAGGTGTGAATAGATCGATCACGGTACTCAGAGGGAAGTATTACAACTGCCAGTTGCAACTACCGTCAGACAATGCAAGGCCACTTGGTTTTTAGGAAATGAGGAGGCACAGAGGCAGCCACTTCTTCAGTCTGAAAGTAGGCTCTCTTCCATCTACAGCAGCAGCCCTCCCAACAGCAGCTAACTCCAAACTCTGCTGTCACACATAGCCACAGAAATTCTTACCTACAAAAATTCAGTTTTTTTAATTTGAGAGTCTGGTAGGCATCCTAGTGGAGTTTCAGATATTTGGAGGCCATAAAGCTCTTCTGACAGCCCTATTAGTGACATCAAACATTTCCACAATTCATTGATAATTATGAGCAGCAGCAGACCAGTGAACTCTGGGCAGAAAAAGGGGAATCACAGAAACCATAGCACAAGCTGAAGAACCCACAGCTTTGAGCTTCTCTGGTCGGATCTTGTCACACCCACCTAAGCATGCCCAGGCTCAAGGGGATTCCTGTGTGTTACACCACTGTTGGAGGAAGAACCATTTCCCCATAAGATACCACAAGAAGAGCAGCTAACCTGGACAGAAAGTCAGATTGGCACAGCAGGAGCCGGTTCCATTCCAACTTCCATTACACTGACGGAAGGGACTGTTATTCATCAAATATGCTGGAAACTATTTGCTGTGGTAATGCTGTTTCCCTGGCAGAAGCTGCCCTTTGAATCCTGTTGCCCTGGGCCCTCCCAGCCATAGCCAGTCAAAAGAACTTCTTATGCAGGAAAAAGACCATTTACCTGTAGGGACTCCTGGTCAGATTTGGATAATTCTTGTCTCTTGTAATTTTCCAGTAATTCGTCCATACGTTTCACATTCTCAGAAACCTCACTGATGGTATTCACTCTTCTGGACACCTTAGCTGACTTTTCTTGTTCCTTTGATGAAAAATGAAATAAAAGTATATGATGATTTGGCTAGTACAGCCAATGCATGTTGCTTTCTACTAGTATCTTATTGCAGGTAGAGGAGGCACAAAGCAGTGTGTGTAAGGACTCACCCCCCCAGCAGCTCCAGTATCAGTGCTACACCACACTTCCCTGTCAAGGGTGAAGATGGAAACCTCCTGCCCCTCTCAGGGTACCCTGGCCAGTGTGCTGGTGCATAAGAATTCATTTCACCACAGTCACAAGTAAGACTTCAAAATTAGAGTTGGGAGCTGGTGGCTTCTGCCATGTAGAACAACACTCTCAAAACGACAGCAGGGATTTCATTAAACCAAACCAAATCTCCTATTTCTGCAGAGAATTGGTGTGCCCTTTCAGATGGAAGATGAAAACAGACACACCAGATGTGCATGCACACATTGCTGTACAAAAGAGGCAGTTCTGTACAGATATGGCTTTTTTCCACTTGGGAACTGAGTCTATTTTTGGAAACTTGCTATCACTAATGCAGTACTACTGTCGGGATCCCACTAAAGTGGAAGTGTCCTGTCATACAGGCTCCTGGGTATAAATATTTGCTCTTCCTGGCAATGGCATATTTTAGGCAAACAAAACAAAATAATCCCGCATTGTAACTTTGGAATAACAAATACTGAAAATCGTCCCTCCTCTGGGGCAGCTTAAATAGTTCACCTGAGACTGATAACACAGCAAGGTTCCCACTACCACCTCTTGGTGTTCCCTTTAATACCAATGAGGTGGCAGGCACTACGGAGGTCAGGTACAGAGGGACCACTGTCAAAAACTGAACTACCAAGTCCCCTCCCACCCTCCCCAGCTGCAAACACAGCTTCTGACCCAAGGAGCTCCCTACCTCTTTAATCATGCTCTTGATCAGACGGTTGGCAGCCTGCAGGTCTTCAGAGTGGTTGCTCTTTAAAAGCCTTGCTAAGAGCTGTTGAGGGGATAGCATTGGACAACAGTGAGCAGCAGTCTCTAGGCACCATACTACAGGCACACATCACATAAGAGCAGATACTGAGAGACACCCACTGTCATAATATTTTCTATAATTCTGGAAATAAGTGGACTCATGTCCCATAATCTAATCCAGATTACATTGCTGCCTCCTACAGCTGCCTGCACACACTGGCTGTTTGGGTATAGGAACTCTCTGGCTCTGCAGAACTTTTCCCTCCCTTGGGAAAGTTTCTATTAAACTGATGTTTTTCTCTAGAAAAGTTTCACTTTTTACTAAGCAAAAATTTCTGACAAAGCATCAAAGAATTCTCTAGCTGTTGTACAGCATGAAGTATTAGCATCATTCTGAAGATACTCTGTCTGAAACAGCAAAAGCTCTCAAAATATGACTGAGCCTGTTTTCTCATCAGTACAAATCGGGGGGGGGTAGGCATGAAAACCCTAAGGTTTACCTTGGATTTCTCTTCATCTGTGTCAAAAATAGAATTCTGAGGTCTCGGAGAAGGGGGAGGTAAAATTTTGTCTTCTGGCAGTTTGGGGTCTTCTTTTACAATCCCTGGAATGGGTAACAGTATTTGTTCATTGATGCCTGAGCTGTTAAAACACCAATGCTCAATGATGCATTGGATTTTGCACCTATTTCTTTCACCCCACCCCAGAACTTTACAGAATGAGATGAAGCAGCAAGGAGTTGCCTTAGCACACATACAGACAAAAGACTTCCCTTTCTCCCTTGAATTAAGCACAGGCCAAATGAGATTTTCAGGGTAGAAAATAAAATTCAGATGTGCTGAACTCCCTCTGGGCGAATTGCTAAAATTCCCCCATAGCAAGAGCACTGGGAGCACACCAGTATTGACCTCTGAGCAGCAGGATCGCCACAATCAGTACAGCCGTAAAATGTAGGGCACCAAACACACACAACCGAGTACCAAAGGAACCCCTAACACCAACAGTGATTCCATGGACTTCTCCCATCCTGCCTCTCCGGCCAGCACTTGCAGCAGCAGCAGCCTCTGACTGTGCAGGCGTTGGATGGGCAGCGGTCCCCGAGAGCTGCCCCGCAGGAGGGCACCCAGCACCCCTGCTCAGCACCCCACCGGTGTCACAGCAACAGCCCAGCCTACAGCAGTCGCTGCACAAAGGAAAGGCAGTGACAGCGAGGAAGCTTTCCACAGCAGTACTTGGGGGAAGGCTTGCAAAGCCATTTGAGGCTCAAAGATGCACAAAGCAAACCTGGTGGGAAGCATCTAAACAAATTCCCTAATTCCCCTGAACTTCCACAGAAAGTATTATGGTACTTTCTTAGTTAAGCTGTGAAATTTATTACCTGGGATATCACGAGGGAATGGACAAATTTCTGGATTACAATACCATTAAGAACTATTAAATATGATGGAATGGATGAAAAATCCAGCTCAAGATCTCTCCGAACCCATCCCTCATAATCCTGGGAGAGTATTCCAGGGCAAAGATCACTCTGAGTTTGTCCTGTACCTTTTCCCTGCACAACAGTGGTGAGCACTGTGTGAACAGAGGCCACAAGGCTAGCCTGATCTTTAACTCAATAAGGCTGTTCTTCGGTAAATCTCTTTAAACAGTTGCATGCATCCTTAAGTACCCAAACAGCCTTGTAAGCGTGGCCTTTGTCCTTTTCTCCTTACAACATTTTATGAAAAAAGCTGAGTCACAAATTAAAGAGGGCAGATATCTGTGGTCTGAAACCATGTGACTTAGAAGGCTAAAAAGGAAACTGAAATAACAGAACTAAACCTTGTTTCTTTAGCATCTGATAAGCATCCCGGATTTTAACTTCCTGAGGAAACCAGACTGTCCAACTGAATATTACTTCTGTGACTCTTGACTTTACTTTTTCTGAAGACCAGGTTCCATAGTACTGAAAAAAACCCAAAACAAAACAAAAAAGTAAGACAAAAAAGATTAAAACCAAAGAATTAGTGCCAGATATGGCATATGGGTCTAGCCCCAAGTTGTCTGTGTGCAGAAACCAAGTAGCAAATGGATTCCCAACACTTTATTTACAGTGTTGTCAACTGTGTATCTTGCGGTATAGGAAATGGTGTATATAGCTGTGGCTGTAAATACAAGGAATGCTATTAAGTGTATGATAATTACATAAATATTCTATGACAATCAAAATGAAACCATTTCAAAACTTCTCTGATTGGTTATTGAATCCGAAACCAAAAGTAGGTTGTTTTATTTTAGTGTAAACAGTTCTGTGCTTGACTTTAAATACTTCCCTGAACTGCCTGCAACGCAAATAGCACCACTGGCCACAGCCAGACCCAGACAAATGAAAACTGAACAACACAAGAAATGAAAGTTACTGCCTTTTCTCAGCATCTGGATGTTTTCTCTGATTTCTCTCATTGCCTACAAGCACTCACTTTAACGTATTATAAAAACATCAGGAAGAATGACAAATGCCACATGCAAGCCTCCAAAGCACTAGGCATTTTAAACTCATTAAATGATACCTGTTCTGCCAAAACAGCAAACAAAGCACTCTGTAGTGACATATTCTTTAAACTTTCTTGTTTCACTGAAATACCTTTACCAAACCTGGGACTGAGAGAAAAGGTTTTGCTGTTCAGTTAAAGATTTCCCTGAAATCAGCTTTTTGCACCTCTGCCATCGAGATGATGTAATGGAAGATGAAGCTTGTACAAGTGGTAAATGTGTGCAGGACCCACTAAAAGGGGGAATCGATTGCTGAGTTGCTGAGAAGGGTATTTAAGAAAGTCCCAGGTCTGCTATTTGATGCAGAGAGGAGCAAGGCACGAAGATTACACAGTCTCTGATAAAACAGCTCTCCATTTTTCATCATGAGAGGCACTGCCAGGGGACCCAGTGCATCCATTCCAAACTCACAGCTCACTTAGCTTCTCAAACTAAACTTCTCATTTCTGTTGGCTGCTTCTCTTCTCAGGAGGCAGCAACTGCACTCAGAAGCAAAGTGCTCCACAGCAGGGAGCAAGAATGACTATGTTGAATATATTGAATGAATATATTGCGAGCCAGGGAAGCGGAGCAGCAGGAAGGGACTTGGCAGCTTCCACGTTAGTACAGCTGATCCCTTCCAGCCCGCTCCTGACTCAGGGCTGTCGCTGCCTGGGGGCTGGGAGCCCTCTGCCTGGCTTTCAGGACACCCTCAGCAGGACCCCAAAGGGGCTGCAAGAATGCACAACTGTCAGGCGATGGTGGAGCAAGAGCTGCACAAGGGCTGCATGAGGGCTGCTGAAATCCAGTCCCCCCTGCCGCTACCCAAGCTGATCCTGCCCCATGAACAGGACCCAAACCCAGGCTAACCTCTGACAGGACAAAGCAAGAAGGAGAGCAGCCTGAGCACAAGAGTTTGAGGACAGAGCATAAGAAAACAGGGGAGAGGCTCTGGGCAGCTCCTGGCATCTCTGTCCTCTGGCACTTCCCCGACCAAAGTTCTGTAAATCACCAAGAGGCAAAAGGGGTCACAGGAACAATTTCAAGCTCCTCTAGAGTCCCTGACTCTCTCTGCAGAGGTGGGAGAAACCACAATGAAAAATCTTTTCACAGAAAGACTCTGGCTTGCATCTTTTACAGGGGGATTCACATCCAGTCCTTGTGCTTGGAGGCACAGAATATAAATTCTGCTCTACTTCTATGTGAGATTAATTCTAAGTTTTCATATCCAGCATGAAATAAACAGTGTGCCCCATGTGTTTTGTCCAGTGTAACAATGACCACCTACCTTTGGGGAAAGCACTTTAATCAGCTCATTCAGAAACCTGAATTTTGCTATTTCATTATGAAATCTTTCACCGCAGTTATTCACACAGGTCTCTAGCACCTGCAGAAAACAAAACAGTACCAAACAGAAACTGTAGACACAAGTCTTGGGGAATTTTTTTAAATAACTTTTCCATTAAAATACTAAATCTAAGAACTTTCTGCCCCTGCATTCACAAATACAAGATACTAAGGAAGCTGTGCAGCAAGAACATGTATTTCTCCTTCATCCAATCTTCTTAAGCAGCATTATTAAGACCATCTGCTCTGTTCTACCCATCACTAATAACTTTTGGGCCACTGACCCTGTGGTGGAACCGCAGGTCAAACAGCAAGAACTGCAGACCACTGAAACACCTCAGCAGAGTGACAAGGAAAGGAACAACAGCGGTTACTCCCTCCGTTATACCCTGGTTTCTGTATTCCTTATGCAATGGAAAGTTAAAAGGGAGAGACATCTAAGAGAAAAAGAGAGGGAGAGACATCTAAGAGAAAGAGACAGCTATACTGTCTCTACCCCCCCAAACTCTGCTTCCAGGTTACTGCTGCCTCTCCTTGCACACGGATGAAAGCACTTACTGTGAGAGCATGGAGAGCTTCCATCTCCTGAGGTGACTGTATTTTATGCGCCAGCAGCCTCAGTGCAAGCGATGGGCTGGGGAGTAGCAAAAGCAAGTCAGACAACGGACAAGTTCCCAAGAAAAACAAATGCTGCTGATTTTGCCCTGCAGAGAAGAGCAACTGCCGGATTCACAACCTGCTACCTGACAGACACCCTTCTTCTGGTGGGGCGCTGGCCTGGGGGACACACGCACAAGGGGCGAGAGATGAATTGAAGCAGCTTGTGCGACCCCAGTGCTGTCCTCCAGCTGTGGCCAGAGGCTGTCCTCCGGGAGGGAGCCAGCTGGGAGAGGCTAGGGGCTCTCCCTGGGCAAGTGCCATGCAAGCTGGCTCCCTGCAGTCGCAGGAGCCTTGATGCAGAGCCCGAGACAGTTTGCTGACTGCCCCTGTGCACACATGCTGCTGGGGCAGACGGGTGCCAGACTACGGGCTCTGAATGCACAGGCGTCTGCTCTGAAGAAAGAGATGATCACTAAGCTTTGACAGGTTATTTGCTTAATTAGTTCCTGCTCCTTCCCACAGAGCCGAGACTATCAGCTGGAAGGTGTGGGAGTCCCACCAGAGATCTCCCACGTCTTTGAAAGGAAAATCCGAGGCTGAGCCCACCCACGGCTTCCCTACCCACGGCTTCCCTACAGCAGGTATCCTCAGCCAGTCTCCCGAGAGGCTGGTGAGGGCACAGCAGGCAGGACCTGCTACCTCCTGGTTGCAGCAATGGCTGTCGGAGCCCATTCCTAGACATCAACCTCCACCACATTGGCATACTCCTCTTTGCAACTTATTTACACTCTCAGGAGCAGCAGAGCCCAGCGAGCACTCCCAGCTGTCTCTTCCAGCTCCCCACACCACAGCTTACAGATCCCATTCCCCCCGCAGCCATGAGAGAAGCTCAGAGCCAGATACAGCCCAGAGCAAACACAAAGAGCCGTCTGTCCGCCTTACCCTTCTATGTCAGCATTCACCTGGTCACAGAACCGCTGGATGCATTCCCAGTTTTCCTCGGGGATACTTGGGTCAGTGGCCTTATCTTACACAGGAAAAAAAAAGAAAGAAAAAAGGAAAAAACCAGCCTCAGTGCGAGATGTGTACAAGCGAGCGGCACAAGGCAGGAAGCGGCTCAGACCTTGCACTGCTACCAGCTGCATTAGGGCTTTTTGTAAAACAGGCAGAAATGGAAGACACAGGACAAGAACAAAACAGCTGTTACTAAAATATGCCTAAAAATACAGTCCTGAATACACATTCTTAAAGAGTCAAAGTCAGGCATAAACTGAGGTGCTGAAAGCAGCAACAGCATGATGTTGCTTTTAGCACAAAGCACGTGAAACTGTTAAAAAGCATTTACAGCCAGCTCTCCCAGGACCAGACTGCAAACCTTGCCGTGAGGGAACACAGGCATAGTTTACCCTTTTGCAAAAGGGCTGCATGAGTGCCTGTCCCAAAGCTCTGCCTCCACAGCTGAATTGAGGAAAACAAGTCTTTTTCAGCTTTATCCACTCCCCAGTCCAGCGCTTTGGCAGGACTGGGGCTGACAACAGACAGACGAGTCTGGGAGCAGGACAGATGCAGCAGGTTAAGACAGCACCCATGAACATCACCCTAAAGGGGCTCCATGGAGGAGATGGACCCTTCTGCACAGAGCTGAAGCTGCTCCGGTGCCCACCAGTCCCCAGCCCCACTCACTGAGCCACTGCTCCAGTTCCCCAGTGCCAGCCATGGACTCTTGCTCCGCTCCGCCCTGCTGCTCGCAGGAAGCAGATCCACCCGCTGTCGTTCCTTGCGTGCCGCCGCTCGCCCCCGTCAGTTTTCGTGGTGTGGAAGTGTAGACTGTGGGTGTGGGCTGGCTCAGTAAAATATACCCCCCCACTCCCTCCCACTTCCGACTGCTCCTCCCCTTGCTGGCGTGCAAAGCAAGCACACATTGGAGAGAATGGAATCAAAAGTCACCGTATTAATTTAATAATTAAAAGGTCACCATCCAAAAGAGGAAAAAACATCCCAATCTCCTGGTCAGGGATATTTTTAGCAGAACCACATGCATGACACAGTACACAAGGAGGGGAGTCCCTCTCTCTGAGCAGCTAGCTCACTCAGCCTGGCAGGACACCAGGGCAGCTAAGAGGGCAGCAGCTATAATATACATAATATATTATATATATTTATATATATAAAAATACCCTTCCTGTGCTATTTGTTGGGGACCTCTGTAGTTGTAGGTGTAGGTACCCTGATTGTGAGGCCCTCTCCAAAAAGAGATCAATTGCTTGAGAGGAACCACGCTGGTATCAGAAATAGCACTGCTTTCTGTCCACGTGGTCTGAATTGAAACGCTGATAAATGTCTGTTTCTCCCAACCTGGAAACCAGGCCATTTGCACAAAATGAAAGCAGAAGGACGGACCTAAAACTGTATTTGGTTTCTCTCCCAGATGAAGTGGCTTATGCTTAGTGCAGACACATACAGACCTGGAAACATCATGGTGACACCTGCCTGGTCTAAAGCCTAACTCATCTGATAAAAGATACATCATACTGAGATCAAAAAATACAGGACGAGGACAATGACACGTGCTGCCTACACCATCTGAGTCCGTGCGCTGGCTGTCAGTGTCATTTCTGTCTTGTATTAGCTAGATAGTGCTTTGTGTATTCGTCCACACACTTCTTTGGGTCCCAAAGTCACCATCATCTCAGCAACACTCGGTCCATGCTGAAAACACATAAGAAGTCATTGTACAAATGGAAACTTAACACTTTTCAGCACTTGTTTATGCATCATCGTGACGGAAATGACAGAGTGATTAGCTATCAGATTGCTGTTACCCCAAGGGT
Organism: Buteo buteo; assembly: GCF_964188355.1. Classification (NCBI taxonomy): domain Eukaryota; kingdom Metazoa; phylum Chordata; class Aves; order Accipitriformes; family Accipitridae; genus Buteo; species Buteo buteo. Next base: position 836,801 of record NC_134197.1, read on the forward strand.
AGGGGTTTTATTAGCAATCTCAAAACAAGGGTTTGGGATTTTTCTCTCCTGAAGTGAAATGCTAAGAATGGTCAAACTGACCCAGAAAGATTGATGCCAGGGTGCAAGCCAGGATTAGGCTCTGATTTTGTAAACTTTTGTAAAATTTGTTTTTGAACTTTGTAAAAGCAGATTGCACATAAAATCCCAGTTTTGCCCAAAACCTACTACCTTGCCAACACTCCCTACAGCTGGTCCAGAGCTTTTTCTAACTTCAGATTTGGTACCAGCATATTCATGCTTTGACAACTTCTGCCTTTCTGAAACTTTCAACAGCTCTTTCTTCCAGAATTGCTGTATATCAGTACATTCACTCATAACGGAAACTGATGTCAGTTCTCGCAAGATGTCCAAATACCAGTACCTTGTAATCAGAGAGAAGATAGCTGTTCAGAAAAAAAAAAAAAAAAGAAGGTCCCAGTCTCAGAATTTTTATTTTTTACCTGCTGCCCACTGAGAGCCAAGCGAAGAAGCTGCATCACGCTGCTATACTTAGTCTCCTTGGTTTGCTTCTGGAGGCTTCTCAGGTCTTTGTTCAACTCCTCCATGGTCAAAACAGCTGCCTGCCTTGTCATGAGCCTTTAGGAAAGAAGATGTCCTTACAGTCTAGGGACATACAAAACACAGGATCCTTTCCCAAAAATGACTAATGACTTCAATGACTGCCAGCAACCTCAGACTGGTTTTGCAAAAATCTTCTGGCAACAGCAGTGGTTCAAGGTAAACTTCCCTGCCCTTCACCCCTGCTCTGTGCCAGGGCACTCTCTCTGCTCACTGCAGCGTTGGTCACGTACACAGGTACGCTCTTATGCTGGCAGGTGGGACTGCTTTACCTCGATACTGCTGCTGAAGACTCTGCTTTGCAAAACCATACCTTTAATCTACTTCCAACAGCAGAGTTTGTTCAGAAAGGCAAGCATCAAGTTTAAATCACAAAATTATGCCAAGGACATGGAAAACCACAGGAAAAACAGTAATTGTGATTTCTTTTTTAATAATATGATTTTCAGAGATGCAGGAGCCATCGCTGATACTACTCAGCTGTAGGTAGCAGTACTATTATCCCTGCAGGATAGCGAGTATTGACATTTAAATTACCATCACTTGGATTCAGTCACCACTCAGCTGTGACAAATGACTGAGGGCAACCAACTTTACAGACAGCTGGAAATAGTAGCTCAAATTGCAGATACTGCTACCTTAATTACTCCCAAAACTGGTTTTCAGGGCTCATTTAGTCCAGATGCGAGATCTGAACTGGAAAGGCGATGGACATACCACCCCGCCTAGCTACAAGGCGTGGAGTAGCAGAGGGACATGGGGCAGCAGTGAAACATGTTGGCAAAACACCACAAAACTCCCTGGTACAGAAGGACTGTCTACCATCCCAGCAATGTTTCTGAGCAGACAGAACTGCAGACTGCTAGCTAGAAACAAAGAAATGGAAGCAGGAAAAGCCCCCCAGGGGTGAGCTTTTCAGAAGTGACAGTGATTCCAGCTGCACACAAACTGGGTCCAGAGACCCAGAAGTCTCATTACATAATCTGAATACATGTTGACCAAAACCACCTTGCACTTCTCCAGTTTGATGCTACAGCAGACAAAAAGCACAGGAGATCAGGTGGCACAAGAAAACCCTGCTAACACCATGGCTTCATTAGCTCCATGCTGGCACACAAACTCTGCTGTGCTTGGTGCCTTACAAAATCCAGACGTGACAATTCTTGCTTGAGAGCATTGATGCGAGCTTTCCCACTGGCAAGCTGCCTTTCAATTAAAAACAGAATTTCTCATCAGTTATTAACTACAGCACATTCCAAAGTAGAGCAAATTAAATAAGAACTATAAGCATGTCCAACATCAATAGAACAGCCAAGAGTGATGCTCTGGGGCGGGCAGGTGACTGTGTACAGAGCTGGGAAGAGACACTTACCCTAAGACTAGTCTTCCTATGTCATCTACTTCTGCAGAAATAGTTTGGAGCTGCTCTCGGGACACCGAGGGCCTAACCCATAAGTAAGAATAATCAGATGACACCAGGTTCTTCAGGAAGCTTATGTGACCCTGGAAAAAGGAAGCAAAGCTATCAAGGCTGAGGGTTAAACTGGTGGGGAGCAAACACATCCTGTCTGGACTTCACAAACAGTTAAAGAGGGTCCAAACACACCGCCTTGTACTCCGTACTGCTCAGAGGAAATGTTAATTGATGACATTTAGGCGGCTGAGTTTTTAACACCCATAACCACCTGGCGTGAGCAGGGACACAGAAGCAGCCCAAAGGGCCGTGGCTGTACCCATGCTGCAGAGCCGCGTGCGGGCTGACTCAGAGTTAGCCCGGGGAAGTGGCTCGCCACATTCATCTGCTGCCTTTCAACAGACAGTGGGAAGTCACATGAGTCACTGTCCCGCTGCCACAGCGAAGCCTTCACACTGGAACAGTCAGATCTCTTCCTCCCCTTACAAAGAAGGCTTTATTCTTCACAAGGAATCCCCCAGATACTACAGCAGCATCCCAGGGGCAGGCTGGGAAACAGCTGGGCTCACCCTCCTCCTGGCACTGGGAAGAGCCACAATATCTTCTGTCCCCTTTACAGCTGGCACTCTGCCACTTACGTGAGACCAGGGCTCCCAATGCACAAACCCCCCTAGTTTAACCAAGAGCTTCATCTACCTTTGCAAAGAGGTTGCTTTGATTTTGCTTCCAAAGCATGGAGCAGCGGCAAAGCAGAAGCACCTTATGCTGCCCAGTCAGCAAAAGCTAGAAGTGAGCCGTCTCCTGGCACGAGGGGCCCTGGGTGCTGGACCTTCCCACCACAAGCCCACCACATCCTAGGCTCTGGGAGGAGAAGTGCAGCTTGGAGGTTGGCACCTCTCACATAGACAGAGCCACAGCTGACCTGATCCAGCACTACTGACAGTCCTGCTCTGAGCAGGAACCAGAGAGGTCTTCCAAGAAATGTCCTACAATCCTGTGATTCGCTTCCATGGCAGGGAGACATCCATCCTCCCTCTGCTGAGGGAGCTCTCTGCTGGCCCGGCAAAGTATGGATGAGCTTATGACTGTGCAAAGACCGCCAGGATAGTCACCATGCCCATTCCTACAGGTCAGCTAACTATATCATCGGATTTCGGCAGTCAGCATGTACACGACCACTTGAGCTGGCAGTGACAGCCATTTGCCGTTTGCAGGCTATGGAGCTTCAGAGCTCAGATCAAAGCAGTGCCCAGGACTCAGCTGAGTCTTCATCCAGGAATCCCACAAAACCTCAGCTCCCCAGAACAGTGACACAATGCTATCACTGCTCATACTTTTCTCAGCAGGAGGACTCGCTCCACGTACTCCTTTTCTAGAACCTCTTGATCCACTTGTTGATCCCCATAAACATCCTCCACCAGCAACTGCAACTCTCTAATTAGCTTCTGTCGCAGCTCTTCATTCTCAATGTGATGGGTGAGGTGAATCCTGTAACAAAGAAAACTGCTTTTGGACTGCTTTGGGTTAGATTGGATTTCATCAGCCCAGTCTCACAATATTTAACAGTTAAAACTAGAATTGTTAGAAGAGCAACATTAGACTCCAGACAGACATCCTACATCAAAGCCTTAAGCACTAATGCACCACAGTGAACAAAAGATGTGGTAACTCTCTGCAGCACAACATCCCCATAGCATACGAGTGTACTTGTAGAAGTACCTTCTGGAAGTGTTGCCTCTTTTTAGATGTTATTCTGAATCTAAACTTAGGGCCTCGCATCCTCCTAGCTACGCCTACCATCTGCCCAAGTTTTCACAGTGTGCCCAACACCAGTGTCCAAGCACAGGACCGGAGAGGAGGCAGGAACGGCATAAGCAGAAACTCGTACTTTGCTGTAGCGCAGCGAAAGAACTGCTGTGCTGGGACCGTGCTTGAAACAATAAACAAAATCTCCAGGCAAAGCCAAGTGCTAGGAATAAATTCTCACTCACATACAGATTATTAAGTTTTAAAGTTACTACTGATATTTATACCTGTTGAATTCTGGGAGTTTTTCAAGATCCAGGAGGGCAGAATGGGTTGTAATTCTGTCTATTTCAAACTGTGAGATCAGCTCCTCCAAAGTCCTCCCCATCTGTTTCTCTGCAAAATAACCCAACAAGGGAATGATACGCACCCACCTTCCCGCAGAGAACTAGCATCACTGCTTTTCATTGCATGCCTCAGGTGCAGGGCTGGGGCAGCAGCAGTACACCCAAGGAAGAAGTGGCGCAGGAGAGCCACTTTTCGCAGTGCTAACAGGGATGTACCCAGACAAACAGGAGGGAACTTGCAGCAGGCATGGAGGGTAAGCTGCCCTCTCCCTAAGAGCCGGCTCTGCTAACTGCTGGAGAGGAACTGGAAACTGGGATGTTCTGCTTGGCTCTTCAGTGGAACACCCCTTGCATCAGTCAGCCAAAAAGAAGCAACACTCAGCCAGGAGGCTCCACTGCCCAAGAAAGGTTCCATTCGCAAGCAGAATTCCTGAAACACAAGTTAATTTGTGATCCCCACACAGCAAGAGCAACAGGAGACATTGACTCAACTTCTCATGGTCTTTCAGGTTAAACGAGAAGTGTGACAGGTGTAATACATGACACTGCAATTATTAACCATAGAAAACACATTTTCCCAAGAGTTCACAGACAGTTTCTTCACCTTGAGATGAACGTTGTCCCAAGTGGGAACCCATTAAGCATCAGACTCAATTTAAATGGCTGCTGTCCTGGTTTCAGCTGGGATAGAGTTAATTATCTTTCTAGTAGCTGGTATAGTGCTATGTTTTGGGTTCAGTATGAGAAGAATGTTGATAACACACTGATGTTTTCAGTTGTTGCTGAGTAGTGTTTAGACTAAGTCAAGGATTTTTCAGCTTCTCATGCCCAGCCAGCAAGAAGGCTGGAGGGGCACAAGAAGTTGGGAGGGGACACAGCCGGGACAGATGACCCAAACTGGCCAAAGGGATATTCCAGAGCATATGGCATCATGCCCACTATATAAACTGGGGGGAGTGGGGCTGGGGGGGGGCTCACTGCTCGGGAACTAACTGGGCATCTGTCAGCAGGTCGTGAGCAATTGCATTGTGCATCACTTGTTTTGTATACTCCAATCCTTTTATTATTATTATTATTTTCATTTTATTATTGTTATTATTATCATTATTAGTTTCTTCTTCTCCGTTTTATTAAACTGTTCTTATCTCAACCCACGAGTTTTACTTTTTGTTTTTCCCAATTCTTTCCCCCATCCCACTGGGTTGGGGGGGAGTGAGTGAGCAGCTGCGTGGTGCTTAGTTGCTGGCTGGGGTTAAACCATGACAACAGCTGCACAGAGGCAGAAAGATTCCCACCATTCCAGCACACCACCCAGTCCTTCACAGGAGCTCTGCAGAAGCCCTGGTGGCATTTCAGCGACAGACTGGTCGTCTGACACCCGTCGCCTGACGCCTTCAAACACTGTCAACTTTCTTGGCTATTAAAAGAAACCTAACCCGTTCCCCAAACTCAGCATCAGGAAATGTCCTAGCAAGTACCGAGCCTGTTCTCATTACCTGTGAATCCAGAGCCACAGTTGGTAATGATGTCCAGGAGGGCCTCTGGCAAGTAGCCATCCCGAGCAAAGCGCTCCAGAAAGATGTCCCCCTGCCTTTTTGACAGCTTGCCACCATCTTTGTTCAGAAGCAGTGGGAGGTGACCAAACTGAGGGGGATCCCAGCCAAAGGCTTTGTAGAGAAGGAGGTGCTTGGACGTTGAAGTCAGCCACTCAGTTCCACGCAGAACGTGGCTGATGCCCATGTAATGGTCATCCACCACATTTGCCAGGTGGTAAGTGGGGAAGCCGTCCCCCTTGAGAATCACCGGGTCGCCTTCCACATCAGCCACTTCGTGCTTGTTCCAGCCGTAGACCAGGTCCCGAAAGGGTTCCACCCCCTTCTCCAGACGGAAGCGGACTACCCAGTCAAGGCCCTGTGACAGCTTCTCAGCCACTTCTGTGGGTGTCAGGTGCCGACACCGGTTGTCGTATCTTTGAGAAAGGAGAACGAAGGTCTCAGTTCAACACAGGCCAACCCCATCAGCCATTTTTACATTCCCAAAACTCTAAACTGAATTTTAGCTGTAACCTAATTTTAGCTGTAACCTGCCCACTACGTGTCCAGTCAAACGATCTCACCTCTGAAGCTCACTACCCTAAGCCTCCAAGGGCTGCGCCAGCTTCTCTCTCTATGGGCGGTGAGACTACAATCCTATTGCTGCACACGTTGTCCTAAGTTTTTGCAAGTGTGTAGCACAGAGGGAGCCACCCAGGGGACAAGGAATCCCTACCGCGGGGTCTGCTGGCTCCGCAAAGCCTCCTTCTTCAGCAGTTCCAGGCGCTGAGGGGTACAAAAGCAGCGGTACGCTGTGCCTCTCTCCAAAAGCACATCAGTGGCTCTCCTGTAAAGGTCGAGTCTGTGTGACTGCTGGTAGGGTCCAAAGGAACCACCGCGGCGAGGACTCTCATCAGGGGGAATACCTGAAATACCAGTATGACAGGACATAAAAAGCCCGTAAAAAGGCAGGGCAAAACCTACCATTAGAGCACACTGAATGAAGATGAAATAGCAAGGTTCTAGAGAGCATCCAAAGATGGTTTCTGCTCCAGGGCAGCCAACTAATGGCATCTGTCTAGCGCAGGAGTCAGATTCCCCTGGACTCAGAAGATAAACAGCAGCCAACATCTTCAGAATTTAGAGTACTGCGTGTGAAGCAACAAGCAGAAACAAACACCAAAACCTAGTAAATAGTTGATGTCCTGGTTTCAGCTGGGATAGAGTTAATTATCTTCCTAGTAGCTGGTATAGTGCTATGTTTTGGGTTCAGTATGAGAAGAATGTTGATAACACACTGATGTTTTCAGTTGTTGCTGAGTAGTGTTTAGACTAAGTCAAGGATTTTTCAGCTTCTCATGCCCAGCCAGCAAGAAGGCTAGAGGGGCACAAGAAGTTGGGAGGGGACACAGCCGGGACAGATGACCCAAACTGGCCAAAGGGATATTCCAGAGCATATGGCATCATGCCCACTATATAAACTGGGGGGAGTGGGGCTGGGGGGGGCAGGGCTCACTGCTCGGGAACTAACTGGGCATCAGTCAGCAGGTCGTGAGCAATTGCATTGTGCATCACTTGTTTTGTATATTCCAATTCTTTTATTAGTGTTGTCATTTTATTATTGTTGTTATTATCATTATTATTTTCTTCCTTTCTGTTCTATTAAACTGTTCTTATCTCAACCCATGAGTTTTACCTTTCTTTTCCCTGATTCTCTCTCCCATCCCACTGCGGGGGGGTAAGTTGGTGAGCGGCTGCATGGTGCTTAGTTACTGGCTGGGGTTAAACCACATCAGTTGAGCAGCTCTGATACACTACCTAGAGCAAAATGCAGTCAGACACACACATACGAAGTAGCATCCACCCTTTTTATAGTAAAGGACACTCATACCACAGAAATACAGTTGAGATCTTTGCCAATTATTTTACCTATTCCAAATTTATTACTCAACAGCAAAGTCCTAGACCATTCAAGCTTACCTACCCATTAACAGCAGCATCTGTGGGATCTGGCTCTAAGTTTATCACAATTCTGTATTCTAAAATCACTCTCACTACCAGTTCTTAAGCTCAGAAGGATGCAGAGGATTCAAAATGAAAACCGACACCTCCAGATCCCCTTTAGCAAATACTCTTTATACAAACAATCTATAAATTTACGGTGTGGTCTGTGAGCTCCAACTTCTGACCTTTCCATCACATCTCTTGTGCACGGCCTTTGTTACAACTGCACATTGGGCCTCTTCCACAGATTTGGATCTTTCTGTGTGTCAGACAACACAGCCAAAAGAAACCAAGCCTAACTAGTTATTTCTGCTATGAAACATACTTCCAGTAGGACTTCCCTGATGCCCAGCTGTAGAAATAACTACATTTCAGCTAATTCATCACCTGAAACGCTGCACAGCTCGCTATCAGGCAAAATACTCTCAATCTGGGTACCGTTAGTCCCTAAAAAGGAGAGAATCTTTCAGTAAGTAAAGAATGAAAGGTGTCTGTAAATACCTGCCCAATCCAGCATATCTTCTATCCCTTCTGCAGCTCCAGGCACCACTCGACTTTGATCTGTATCCTCCACTCTCAAAATAAAGGTCCCTTGGTGCTTTTTGGCAAAAATGTAATTGTACAAAGCAGTCCGAAGGCCACCCAAATGCAGAAAACCTGTTACCACGGGGAAATCAGAGGAGATGGCAAGAATTAAGGCCCAATAAAGAGACTTTTAAACAAGAGCTGGAAGGTCAATGCCACCTGAAACGGAAAATGGTGTCAAACCCTAACGGGGGGGGGGGGGGGGGGGGGGGGCAGGCAGGCATGCTGCACAGAGACACTCTGGGGGCCCTTGCTGTGGAACCCAGTTACTGGTGACGGCCTTCCAAGAACGGATTCCCTGAAGTCACCTGGAAATCATTGGCACACGCTCGGAAGGAAACACCGCTACCGGGGCCTTTCCCCGAGCCCCTCCCCCCCGCCTTCCCGCGCCCGTTTCGGGCTCTCCTTTATTTCCACAGCGACGGGGCGAACCCCACCGAGCCAGCAGGTACCGCGGAGCGCCCGGCCCTGCCCCCCAGCACACGCTCCTCAAGTGTCTGAATTCACATTTTCCAACCCAAAGCGCCGCAGCCACCCCGGGGGCGGGTGGGGGGGGGGGGGGTGGTGGTGGTGGTGGGGCGAGGGGCGGGCCTGGCGAGGGGCCGGGGGTTACCTGTGGGGCTGGGCCCGAACCGCACCCGCGGCCCCGGGCCCTGCTCCGGCCCCGCCGCGCCCCTCAGCGCCCGCAGCGTTCGCGCCATCCCTCCGCGCCGCCCACGTGGCCGCGGGCGCTGCTTCCGCCCGGGAGCGCCCGGCCAATCCCCTGGCCCGCAGCGGCGCGAGGGGAGGGGCGGGGCGGGGCGCCCCGTAAAGGCGCCGCCACCCTCCTCCTACTGTCCTGAGGGCGCCGGCAGCGGCGGGTGAGGGACAGGGCAGGGCCGCCGCCGCCGCGGCCCCCGGGGGCGGCTGGGCGGAGAGACGGGACGCCCCCGCCCGCCCCTGCCCGCGGCCCCGGGGGGCGCGGCAGTGGGCGCGGGGGCGCGGCCTGCGGGTCGCGCCCCGCCCACCGGGGCGGGCTACGGGAGCCGGCGCGGCCCAGCAGCAGGCGGCGGCGGGCGTTTCCCGGCGTGCCCCGCGGCAGATTGTACACAATCATCATGGCCGCCGCCGCCTCCGCCGCTGCCGATGGTAGGAGCCCGCGGTCCCGGCGGCGGGGCGAGGCGAGGCGAGGCGAGGCGGCGGGCGGTGGGGCGGAGCGAGGCGAGGGGAGGCGCCGGTGTGGGGAGCGGGGAGCCGGCCGCGGGCAGTCTGCGGGCGGCGCGGCGCCGGGCGGCGCTCCGGGGCTGGAGAGCCGGGCCGGGGCGGGCCGGGGCAGGTTCCCCCGCTGGCCGGGCTCTTACTGTCCGCTCGCCTCCAGGTGCCGAGGAGCCGGGCATGGAGGCGGAGGCGCAGGAGCTGCCGCTGGGCTGCGGCGGAGAGGCCGGCTCGCCGGCAGCGGGGAGGTCTCCGGAGGGAGAGGAGCGCCGGGATTCCCCGCAGGCGTCGGTCAGCAACGGCGGCGACGCGGAGAGCGGGAAGGAGCTGGTGGAGCTGAAGGTTATCTGGAACAAGAACAAGTACGACGTGAAGTTTTGCCTGGACAGCACGGGGGCCGAGCTGAAGCAGAAGATCCACTCGCTCACAGGTCTGTCGGGGCCGCCGCTGCCTCCCCCGCCTCAGCCCGCGCCTCCTCTCGCCGCTGTCGGGTGGTCTGGTAATCGTTATTCTTGCCTCTTAGGCCTTCCACCTGCTATGCAGAAAGTTATGTTCAAGGGACTGCTACCGGAGGAGAAAACGTTGCGGGAAATCAAAGTAACAAATGGAGCGAAAATAATGGTTGTTGGCTCTACTATCAATGATGTTTTAGCAGTAAATACACCCAAAGAAGCTGCTCAGCAGGAGGTCAAAGCTGAAGAAAATAAAAAGGAGCCGCTTTGCAGACAAAAGGTTATTGATGTTTTGATAATTTCTTGTGTGGGGGAGCTGTAGGATTTACGCGGTTCTTGTGTAATGCTCTGCAGTCACTTTTGGGTCCTGTTCCTCCTCAAAGTAGGCTGGGGTTTCTTTTCTCACAGCTAAGCGATAGAAGAAGGGCTCTGTGCAGAGGAGTTCTAGCAGCAGAAAAACGTTTAACCTAGCGGAGGCTGGGGCTTTGCAAGACGCCGCTTGTGCTGGTGTTAGGTATGGCATAGCATTTCAGACAAGAAATGGTAAATAATAGAAATATTTTGTGGTTGTTAGCTGAAACGCAGTCTAAATTAATTATATCTAAAAACTAAGTAATTTTTTTTGGCATAAAAGAATTTGATCTCCAAAAACTGCCTTTAAAACAAACACCAAGAGAGCAATTCCTTCAGCTGTCCCAGCATAGAAGGGAGCATGGATGTTGAATACTCCTCTCACATCTTGAAGTGCTGCCTCTGAACAGAGAGTGAAGTACAGTGCAGTGAGGATTGGTTTGGTGGCGGTGCTGCAGTGTTGTGGGGCAGATAAAGGATTTTCAGCTCAAGGTATTACCAGCCCCATACCTTCCTCAAAATAAATTTGATTAAAAATTAAATAGTGCATCATTGAACTGCAACCTTTATGAAACATGCTTTTGTTTTTCTATAATTTATCATAGTTCACGTTCACTGTAAGTTCCATCATTGTTTAAAGGTACTCAGCGACTTACAAGCTGTGAGCATGGTTTTCTTAGTTACTACTGCTCTAATCTCTTCTGGTTTGTTGCTGTGTTGCGGTATGTTGCACTGTCAGATGTGGAGGGTTTTCTACCATTCACTGGATATAACACTTGACTGTTAAAACTGTCTTGCCAAATGCCAACTATGTGATTCAGCATGTACGATATTAAAGTGGGACTCGGGACTTTTTAATTTTTTATAGATATATATTTATCTATATTCTAGAAGGGATGTTACCCTTTGCATTATATTGGGGTTTTATTCATTTATATAATTTCTTTAAACTGTCATACAAAGTGCTCGGTTAACTTTGAAAATTAACTGTTTCCTGTGTGATAAATGACTGTGAATAGTCCTTAACTGTCTCTTAGTGCTATCGGGATATCAAGGGTGCAGTTGGAAGTAAATTGAAAAGCTCTGTTGTGTTTCTGTAAATTCTAATTTCTGGTTTTATATTGTAGCAACACAGAAAAGTATTGGATAAAGGAAAACCTGATGATGTGATGCCTTCTGTTAAAGGTGTTCAGGTAAGTAAATAAGAACCTGAGACATTGTCATAATCGGAAGAGAGGGACTTTTTTGTGGTTTGAGACCTTTCTTTGCTGCCTCAGTTGTTCTTTGCCATCTTAGCGGAAAACTGGAGAGATGGATCATCCTTACACTTAAAAAGTTAAGAGGATATAGCTTTTCCTGATAAAGTCCTTCACCGTGACTCACTATGTTGCCTCTTTGTAGGAGCGCCTGCCAACAGTGCCATTGTCTGGCATGTACAACAAGTCAGGGGGGAAAGTAAGATTGACCTTTAAACTTGAGCAAGACCAGCTATGGATTGGTACAAAAGGTGAGCAACTCTAAAACTTTGAGATGAATAATTGATATTTGGGCTGTAAGGGAATTGTGTGACCTAGAAATAGCTTCCGGTCTGACTCAATTGTGTTTAGGTTGGTACATGTTTAATGTTGGTATTGTAAAACTTCAAAACAAAATTTTACTTCCTCTTCTCAAATGCCATTCTCCCAGATCATTGAATATTACTTGATATTTTACTTATGTTCTTGAGTTTAACCCCAGTCAGCAACTAAGCAACACACAGCCGCTCACTCACTCCCCCACCCAGTGGGATGGAGGAGAAAATCGGGAAAAGTAGTGAAACTTGTAGGTTGAGATAAGAACGGTTTAATGGAACAGAAAACAAGAAACTAATAATGATGACGCTAGTAAAATTACAGCAGTAATGATAAAAGGATTGGAATATACAAATGATGCACAGTGCAATTGCTCACCAACTGCTGATCGACACCCCGTTAGTCCCTGAGTGGCGATTTCCCTGCCCCCACTCCCCCCAGTTTATATACTAGATGTGATATCACATGGTGTGGAATACCCCGTTGGCCAGTTTGGGTCAGCTGCCCTGGCTGTGTCCTGTGCCAACTTCTTGTGCCCTTCCAGCTTTCTTGCTGGCTGGGCATGAGAAGCTGAAAAATCCTTGACTTTAGACTAAACATTACTTAGCAACAACTGAAAACGTCAGTGTGTTATCAACATTCTTCTTATACTGAACTCAAAACATAGCACTGTACCAGCTACTAGGAAGACAATTAACTCTATCCCAGCTGAAACCAGGACACTTGAGTTCAGTGGTGTCAGTAGACTAATGTTCCAGTGTGCTATTCATAGTTCCAAATGTAAATTACAATATTTGACATTTCTAGCATATCTCAAAAGCACTTCATAAACATTGGTTTGATGCCAGCATCATATTGAGACTCAATGATTTGGCTCAGACTCAGAAGGGAATCTTAGGACCAGCATTAAAACTAGCAGTGCTGGCATCTCTGTCATTATCTGTCCTTCCAACCAAATTTAGTTGGGTGTCTTGTTTCAGTGATGTACAACTGCAGAAACTATGGCATGTGTTGCTGTGCAGGGGAATCAGTTTACCATCTTGAGTGGTGCCAGGAGGAGCTGAAAGTGCTGTGGTGATAACGTGCATTGCTGAGGACATCTCAGATAACCCTCTGCCTCCAAAGGAAGCTGTGCTCCTTTAGTTTGACCAGGATGGGGCAATATTATAGTGATGAGCAAGAGGAATAGAAGTGCTTGCTCACTATCCCAGTAAAGTAACCTAATTGGATGGTAATATTAGCTTCGGAAGGCACCTCCAGCTGCTACATTATTTCCAAAGTAAGCAGAAATCTCGGAAGTTTTTGACCTTTCCTCTGTAGGACAGACTTGACTGTGAAGTTTTATTTGGCTTTGAAACCTCCCTTGGTACCAGTTGCAGTGATTTTTCTCCTGGGCTAAGTGATGGAGCGAGACATTGGGATTTTTTTTCATCTATAGGTTGGGCAGGCAGAACTTTTTGTTACTGATAATGTGTTGTAAATACTTGCTTAGTATTTAGGTAATTAATCTTCTTCCTTCACCTTCTAGATGAGTTCCAAGTTTAGTATTTCTGAAGTGCTGTTCTTAGTGTGACACTTGATTCTTCTTGTAGTCATCGTGTCTTTCATGTAACCTGTTTCCCTACTTCCCAAAATTAGCAGCAGCTTGCTTCCTCTAGGGAATGGTTGTAATTGCTTGCTGTTGTTGGGAAGAACTCCTTCATGCTCTGAGAAGTTCATGGTAGATGCCAGCACGTAAGGGCCAGAATAAAACCAACTGGGTGTTAACACAGTTTTTCACTTGCTAGTCCTGGAAAGTTGGAACTGATTCTTCCCCCACACAGCCTTCCTGTGCTTCATAGATTACTTTTGATCACTATGTTTTTGTAGTCTAAGGTTTGGTATAGGTAGATGTTGCTCAGTTGCTCTGTGTCATTTTCATGGAGGCACTGATAATACGGATTTGTCTGTTGCTGAGATAATGTGAAGAGTAATTGATTTGTGGGATGCTAAATGAGTGCAAAGTAAGATTTTACTCAATGAATGAATGTTGCGAGTCTGGGGTGTTTCGGAGTCAGCTTAGTTACAGCATTGAGGTAGAGATTATTTGACTTTACATCACTAAGTTTATCTCCCTGTGTGCCTTTTTTAGGTAGGTGCTTTTTTTTTTTTTTTTGGATCACACAAATTAGTTAGATATATCTAAGGAACTCATAGTTCAGTTTCTCCTTTGTAGAGGGTTTATGGCTTTCTCTGTCTGATATCCAGGAAGATAATTTTAGGCTGCCACTGAAACCTGGAACTGAAAGGAAGGATCTTGGAGTTAAGTCTTCAGAAAGAAGTGAGGACAGAACTGAGACAGATAAAGTCTGCCATGAGCTATATACTTTGTCATTCTTGTTGGTTGCCTCTGGCTGGCTGACATTACTCTCATGTAATTGTAGTCAACTTTTTGGTTTTTTTCCCAGTTTCTCTTTCTGTTTCTTTCCCTATTTACTCATTAATATTTCCTTCCCTGTGCTTTTATAATAACAGTTGAACACTGCCTCAGGGTAAAACCAGGACTAGGCTTTCAAAGAGTTAGCCTATCTTCATTCAGCTTTTTCAGCCTTGTCATTTCTGTAGAGCTTAGTATAATCCGTAGTAGTCAGTCCTGAATATTCTTACACCTGGACCAGCTTTCACTATGGCAAGTAATCCTGCTGGTCTGAGTTGAGTTCCTTATGGGGAAACATTAAATAAAGCCAGGTTTTCCCATCACTCAATTCAGGCCTGAATCAGGTACACTGAAGTACTTAATGTGATGCAGAGACATAAAATGCGAGGAACTGTGTGATACGGTTTTGGACTCCTTTAAATTATTAGCATGCCAGCTGTGGGGTATGTGGTAATGTGGAAGACTGGCTTCTCAGCAGCAGGTATCCAAAGTTCACCCAAGAGGAGACTGCTGACATGAGGAGCTTTTTTGGAAGTAATGGAGGTGGTATTTGAAATTAATATGAATTACTACTTCCTCATATATCACAAATAATACTTTGATCAATTTTAATGTAGAGAGAACAGAAAAGTTACCCATGGGGTCCATTAAAAATGTGGTGAGTGAACCTATTGAAGGACATGAGGATTATCACATGATGGTAAGTAATGTCTCTATATTTTAATAATATCCAGTCTAATTACTTCATGCAAATACACGGAAGTAAGGCTTTTAAAATGGAGCAAGCTGGAGATGGATAGTAATACCAGCCTCATGTGTTGTGGAAGGTGGGAATGTGGACATTCTGTAAATATTTTGGGTGGCATATTGAGTATCTGCCACTTTGTGGAAATCTGGGCTGGTTTCACACAAATGTTAAGTACTTAATCATTATTTCATATCTTCTGTCTTGTAACAATGTTAAAACAATGAAAATACTCCATATAGCTCATGATTTCTTAATGTTAGTGATATTTTCCTATATCTAGGTTGATTTCTGGTTTCTGTTGTATTTTATAGACAACAGGCCTTGCTGGAGGTAAAAAAAAAAAAAGTGATTTGGTGCTGTAATATTTTTTTTCCCATGTGTAATTTTCTGAAAAACTGGTATCGGGTCTAGAAAGGTAACACACTGAAGAAGAGAGCTCTACTAATTCTACTGAATTTTGGGCTGTTTCTTTTAATCTATGGGGTTTTTTGAGGTCTTGCTTTCCAAAGTACAGTAACTAACTTTTAATGTTGAAGTAAGCTCCTTAGGTAAGTCTGTTTCCTTCTTTAGGGGAAGAAAGGGGAAATGTTATACCTTAAAATTATTGTCTGCAGGAGGGCGCTGATCTAGTCTTTGTCCAAATACTTGATTTTTGATCACCCATGTAAGAAAATGTCCTCTTCGGAATATGCTACAATAAACTTTTATCCTAAAGCAAGGATAGAGGTTATTGGCATGCCATGGTGCTCCTCTTCCTATGTATACTGACGTAAGTTGAGAATAGGACATTATGTCTAAATATAAAATACTGTGAAATTTTACAACTATGAAAACATGGTCATTGTTTTCCTTAGTTCCTGTTTGGCTTCTCAACTCTGTCCATTCTGGTCATTTCTTTAGAGACTTTGAGTTATGTTTCAGATTCTGTCTTCCGGAGTAATTTCTCATGTTCTTGAAACTGGCCAAGAGTTTTTGTTGCTGCTATGATATCGTAAAAGGAAAGAGCTCATCATTTTAATGAGTACTTTGCAGTTCTTGTTTCTCTGAGGAATGCTTACCAAATAACTGTAGTGTGCACCAGGTGTTTGAAGGAGGCAGTAGATATAACAGACTTGTCTGATTTTGTAGTGCGTAAGCTGTGTCTGTCCACTGGTATAAGCTGTTCTGTTTCCCATTTGTAAATGTTGTCATTTTTAACTTTGCAGGCATTTCAGCTGGGCCCAACAGAAGCATCTTACTACTGGGTCTATTGGGTACCAACTCAATATGTTGATGCAATCAAAGACACGGTGCTGGGAAAGTGGCAGTATTTTTGAAAGCACGCTCACCTCTGGCACAGGAAAATGACACAAAACTAAGGACACTGCTGGGAGAGGCCTCCAACATCCCTGGATGTGATAGTCCTGGAACTTATTAATAAAATATGATAAACGAGGCATTGATGGAAGCCAGAGGTGATGTTCTTTCACCATTAGTTTACTTTTAACTTAAAAATTTCACCATCCCTTTTCTGCAGTCAGCTTCAACCATATTTAAAGCAAATACAATGGAAATCAATAAATCTTAATTTGCAAAATATTGTGTGTAATACACTTAAATCTGCTGAGAGTTGATCTTCCAATTTAGTTTAAAAAATATTACAATGTATTATTGAGGCTTTTTTACATGGTTTGAACAAAAACAAATATTTTCATAATCTTTCAGTTACAAGCGTTAGACTTAATTTAGTTACTTGGTTGTGACTGAGAATTTCAGAAACAGTTTTTAAAAATAAACTTTAAACAGTATGCAAAATCGATGTTTAGTAAGCCATATTCTGCTGGCCTTTTTATTTCAGGTTTGACTCTTTGATAGCAAAACTTTTTTTTTTTTTTAACCCAAAGATGCCCTGGTTTGTATTTTTTTTCCCCCTCTCACCTTTTTTTTTCAGTACTAGAAGCTCTGGGTTGGTACTCTGTGTAGCAAGTTTGGAGCAAATGAATACCACTGTGGATGTTTTGTAATAGTGACTGACCCAGGGCTGTATACTGTCCCCTTTCACGCCATGTCAGTTGTTCCCCTCCCACCTGCATACCTCTCTGCTCCTGTTCTGCCTCCTGCCCCAGGGGTGCTACATTTTAGGAGCATTTTCTTGATCATGCATGTTGCAGTCCAGAATCATTTTGCAGCTGTTGCGATGACACCTGTTTGACTGAAAAAAGCTCTAGAGTGCACTGCATAATGCTGTCAGGCATGAGCGGGGTGAAGCAGTGAAACAGATCTCGCAAAGGGAGTGAACCAAAGAGACCTTCCTGCCTTGTTTGGGGGTTGGGGGAGAGGAGAAGAGAGAAGCTTGGATGCTGTTTTGGTTCCTAAATAACTGCAGTAGTCTTTTGTGACCTGGATTTGAAAATTTATAGTGATCTTATTCAGTGAATCTTACCAAATTTAGAATATCTATCCAGCAACTGATCTTTTGAAATTTAAATCGCCTTTCAGCTTTTCTCTTGCTCAAGTTTACAGGCAGTTCTTGCATCTCGTCCTGTCTGAAATAATGCTCCTCGCCTTTGGTTTGTGACATTCTGTGTGTCATCTCAGCAATTCACGTGCCATTTATCTCAGGTTTTCTGAATGGACCTTTCAGTCCTGAAAAGGTGCACAACCTTAACAGATTGTATTGTGCAGTCAGACTGAATCAGTCTTGCTCTGTGTTAAACCTGCATCTAACAGATCGCTGTTCTTTTTTTAACACTACAGGCTTGATATTGCTCAATGCAAGTAGCTCAACATTTTGTGAAACTCCTGGAGAAGCAGTCTTTTAGGAATAGCTGATCTTAATATATTCCATGTCCATTTTTCACTCTCCTTGAAACAGCCCAGTTGAAACTCAGCAGGTGCAAATTCCTAAATGAGTATTTATTTTATTTTTATTTTATTTTATTTGAGAGACTGGGAAAAGCGTTCACTTTATGGTATGTGTTAAGATTACGTATTTACCTGTAGACTCTTGATAGCAACATAAGCAGCTTTTGGTTTGTATTTTCATTTAGAACATTCATGCAATATGGATTTTAAAGGTGTTTCATATCTTACATATAAACTAGTGATGTGCTTGTTACTCTTGTAGCTTGAGATATTTCCTTTCTGTATACAAGCCACCAGCAGTGTGTCTTGATATAAATGCATTGAGACAGGAGCTCTTCCTGCAGCAGTGCTGTTGTCAGCTCCCTGGAACAGCCCCCTTCCGACACTCGGAGCAAGCAAGTACAGGTAGTGGAGTTGACATGAGTTATTTGGAGATAACATTACAAATTAAATGCAGCTATCACACTTCTTATTTTCTAATTGCCAGTCCTGGTGTTAAGGCTTAAATTTAAAATTCAGTACCTGGTGGAAGGTGTACACACTACAGTATAAAGAAAATTGGTGACATTAGCTTTTTCTGTCACTTAGGGTTACCTTTGTGCTTGTTATCTTGTTGGTTCTGTGATTATCAGCTCCCTCTTGCTACTTGACTTGCTTGGACCTGTCTGTGCATTCGTTTGTATTCCGTTTTCCTTTCCTACTCTTCTGTTTGCTTGCTCCTTGAGAGGGCATGTATCTTAGTTCCAGCTCCTCCCCAGAGTTCCTGCGGCTTCTGTGCTTGATGCAGTGACCCGGGTGAGTATGTTCTGCTGCTAGCGCTGAGGGAGGGCAGATACCTGATCTGCTGCTGCCGAGGCAAGAAGGGCACCTTGGGCATGGGGTACAGGGCCGTATTTAACATTCCTGTCTGCTCCTTTCCCAAGGGCACGATTACTCTGCATCCTGTGCCAGGTACAATCAATCATCTCAAAAGAAACTGAATATAAAAACTCTTGGTTACAAAGCAGTTTTAAAGATGGAGAAGAAAATACTATAAACTAAGAAAATGTGATTCTATTTAGGTGCTTCTTTTCAAGTTGGATTTGATTTGAAAAAGGAAATTGCTTTACTTTTTTGTTCTGTGTGCAAAGTTTGAATTAAAATACAGGAAAGTGGTACTTATGTAAAATGCTTTAATTGGTGTTTGTTGGCTTAATATAGTAGGTTTCTGGGGGTCTGTTGCTAAGTTCAATTGGAATATTAATTTCAACACTGCTGTTAAGGTTATTCCTCTTTCAGAATCATGTGGAGCTTTTTCTTCTGGTATATACTGTTTTTTCCAAGGCAATTACTGACACTAGCTAATGATCATTAACATCTAAAAGAACACCATCTCTTTAGTTGGATAGTGTTACAGCTTGCCTAACTGGGGAGCCATTAAGCCTCTCTGTTGACTTTGGATTTTACTCTGTGATATCTGTCATCATCGCCCGGGCAGATTCAGCGTAACAAATGGTCCTGTGGAGGAATTTGGCAATTAGTCCTCAGTAAGACACAAGCATTGTGAGTAAAGTGCAAATATAATCAGTATTTTGTGTTGGCTCATAAAGATTGTTTTGAGATCCAACCTCTAGTCTTCTGTAGGAAGTTTATGGTAACATCTGGTGATTCTTGCGCAAAAGTTTATTTCAGTTAAATTGCAATTTAACAATGTCCGTTCAATGGAGATTGCTTCCCTTTTCTCTATATGTGTAATTCCCTATGAGCTTTTTGGGGTGCGATTCCTTATGAAGTTGTATTGAGTGCTTTGCTGGGTTTACTAATTGGGGATTAAAGCATCCGTAATGCAAACGTGGGTTTCCACAGAGCAAAGCCGGTGTTTCCTATGCTGCGCTGGCAGCTGCTCCCAGCGCCCAGGCAGCGTGCATCTCCTCACTGCCATCCTGCTAGGGAGTAGTCCTGCTGCAGCCCCTGAGCTCTCCATACACTGTTTGATGGCACTGCGTCTGGCAGCTCACCTGCGTGCCATCCCTTTCCCTTCTCCATGCCCAGTGCTGTGGGTTTCTTCTCTCCTTGTCCTGAGTTTAGTATTCCTTCCTTTTCTGTGCATCCCAAGCGTACAGTTCCTGGATTAGTATTGCATTAGGAATCCAAAAGTACATCACTAAACTTTGGGTTTGAATGGAGACAGTATCTTGCATGAAAATCTTATATTACTTGCAAGTTTTTCATATCAAATTTAAGATTTAAGTAAATCATCAATTTCCATTAATGACACTGTTTGATGAGAAATGTGTAACTAAAATAAGGATGTTATGATGATGGAAGAGAAAAAGTGATCTGAATTCAAAGAACTATGTAAGAAGCTGTTAACACGCAATATGTTATAACTGGTAGCACGCACACAACCTGCTAGATTTTATACTTGATGCAGTTAGTATCTGTTGCTTCTTCATACTTTAAGGGCCAAAGAGAAACAATTCACTTGCAGTGACACTGTTGAGGTGCCATACTGTGGTGGTCTGTTCCGTGCTCTCCCCTTCCTGGTCGCGGTGTTCCTGTACAACCGCTGGTGACGCAGCTGTGCAGGCACAGGCGCAGCACATGCTCCCTGCTCCAGTTGCTCCCTGTGCCAACCCAGTGGAGCGAGGTTTGTTTCCAAACTTTCCTTCTCCTGTTTACTTTTTCTTCCTCTGTAACTTGGTTTTTCCAATGGAACTGTTTTAAGTTTTGTACTCCAGCCTTTTGCCACCTGTTAGGATTAGGTCATTAGCATCTTGTTTTGTTAATTAATGTCCTCATCATTGGGGGAGGGGGGAGGGAGGGGGACCAGGAGAGCTGTAGCAAGTCTTGTATGAAACATATGGCCGTCTTACCTTATAGCCAAGGATTCGCTTTCTGCGGCTCATGGAAGTTCACTATGTCTTATCCATATTCTAAGCAATTCATTCTTTGGTTTTATATTAAAAAAAAGTCTTAGATATTTGTGTCCACTGCAGATTTATTTTAAATGGAATATGTAAGTACCATGTATTATGGTATTTTTAAATAATCTATTGCCTCTTTCAGGGGAGGGGGAGATGACAAATATTTAGTCTTAGATTTGCACTGCTGGATTTTTTAAGTGTAACCTTGACTGGTTATCCTATTGTTTTAT
Source organism: Buteo buteo (assembly GCF_964188355.1). Classification (NCBI taxonomy): domain Eukaryota; kingdom Metazoa; phylum Chordata; class Aves; order Accipitriformes; family Accipitridae; genus Buteo; species Buteo buteo. Next base: position 857,741 of record NC_134197.1, read on the forward strand.
TCTGTAAGATTAGTCTTATGAATTAAAGTTTGATAATTAAGTATTTCTGTGTTTGAGTGTTTCAACATTCTGTACATACTAAGCTACTTCCTACTGCCTGAAGGACTGTTGGCAAACAGTTTGTAGTTAGTTTCTTTATAGAAAGATGGATGCAGGCAGAAATCCATGGGAACCTGTGCTCGTTGCCACCTCTGACACCATCAGCGCCTTTCTCCCAGGGTGGGGATTTGGGAGTACTGCTGCCGTATCCCACTTCGTACAAAAAGGCTGTGAATTACAGGACAATTCTTCTCTAGCTCCCTGTCCAAAACCAGGGCTTAATTTTGTTTGTACTGGGTTTGCATGGCAAGGTTTTGGTACTGGGGGGGCTACAGGGGTGGCTCCTGTGAGAAGCTGCTAGAAGCTTCCCCTATGTCTGACAGAGCCAGGGCCAGGTGGCTCCAAGACGGACCTGCTGCTGGTCAAGGCCGAGCCCATCAGCAATGGTGGTAGTGCCTCTGGGATAATGTTTTTAAGAAGGGGAAAAAAGTTGCTGCGGCACAGAAACTGCAGCTGGAGAGAGGAGTGAGAACATGTAAGAGAAACAACTCTGCAGACCCCCATGTCAGTGAAGAAGGAGGGGGAGGCAGTGCTCCAGGCGCCGGAGCAGAGATTCCCTGCAGCCTGTGGGGAAGACCACGGTGAGGCAGGCTCTCCCCTTGCAGCCCAGGGAGGACCCCACGCCAGAGCAGGTGGATTCCCAAAGGAGGCTGTGACCCCGTGGGAAGCCTGCACTGGAGCAGGCTCCTGGCAGGACCTGCAGATCTGTGGAGAGAGGAGCCCATGCTGGAGCAGGTTTGCTGGCAGGACTTGTGATCCTGAGGGGGACCCACGCTGGAGCAGTCTGTGCCTGAAGGACTGCAGCCTGTGGAAGGGACCCAGGCTGGAGCAGTTAGTGACGAACTGCAGCCCGTGGGAAGGACCCACGTTGGAGAAGTTTGTGGAGGACTATCTCCTGTGGGAGGGACCCTACGCTGGAGCAGGGGAAGAGTGTGAGGAGTCCTGCCCCTGAGGAGGAAGGAGCGGCAGAGGCAATGTGCGATGAACTGATCATAACCCCCTTTCCCCATCCCCCTGCACCGCTGGAGGGGAGGAGGTAGAGAATTTGGGAGTGAAGCTGTGCCCGGGAAGAAGGGAGGGGTGGGGGGAAGGTGTTTTAAGATTTGGACTTATTTCTCATTACCCTACTCTGGTTTGATTGCAATAAATTAATTTTCCCCAAGTTGAGTCTGTTTTCCCCGTGGTGGTAACTGGCGAGTGATCTTTCCCTGTCCAAGCCTTTCATTATATTTTCTTTCCCCTGTCCAGCTGAGGAGGGGGGTGATAGAGTGGCTTTGGTGGGCACCTGGGGCATCCAGCCAGGGTCACCCCCCCCATTGTTTGAAGCTGTAGATGTCCTTGTCCTGCTGAGCATGCTCAGCTCCAAGTTACACGTGTAGGCAGCTTGTTGCGATGTCATAAGTCCCACTTGAGTTTACCAGCCCCAAAGAGCTGGTGCTCGGGGAAGGCTGCTGTGTTGGGATGTCCAGCAGACTCGGCTTTTTAACGCTTAACCCGTGCTGCTCCTGTTCGCTACTGGCTTTAGAAACGTTCTCTCCCTCACCCATTTAAAAAAAAAAAAAAGTCTGAGGTGGTTCGCTAGTGTTATCATCAAAATAAAGTTCAAAATCTCCCACGTATAGTCCACCTAACGTGTGCAAATGGGCAAGTTCTCGTTCAGTTTAATGTCCAGGTGCGCCCTGACTGCAAGGGCCAACATCATAAATCGGGGGGGGGGGAGCTGAGTCCCCCTGAAAATCCCTTTCAAGTCCCGTTTGTCTTTCTGGGAAGAGCTCTTTCAGCAGCAGCAGTGCCCTGCTCTTTCTTGACATGAAGGTGAGGATTATTTAAGTGGGCTGGAGCTCCGCTTCCCCGCGGGAGCGGGGCGGGGGGGATGCTAAAGCACGAGGTGACGGGTCCGTGGGCTCACGCAAAGGGAGCGGGAAACCGGCGGGGGGGCACCGGGCTGTCCGGGGCTGCGGGGGGGGCGGCGGGTCGCGCCCGGGGCCGGGCCGGCGTTGGGGTTGGGGGGGGGAGCAGGAAGCCGCATCCTGGATCCGCCCCGGCCCCGCTGACTCACGGCGCGGCGATAAGCCCGGCCCGGCCCGGCCTTGCGCGCCGCGGCCCCGGCATGTCCGGGACATGGGCGGCCCCGCCGCGCCGCTGCCCCCGGGGCTGCTCCGGGGGCTGCTCGGGGGGCGGCGGCTGCCGCTGCTGCTGCTCCCGCTGCTGCCGCCGCTGCTGCTGCCGCTGCTGCTGCCGCCCCCCGCACAGGTACGGCCGCGCCGCAGCCCGCGGGTGGGAGGGTGCGGGTGCCCGTGCCCGCCCGTGCCCTGCGCGTGAGCGCGGGTGGGCGCGTGTCCCGCGGGTGGGGGGGTGGGGGTGCCGGCACGAGAGGGTGCGCGTCCCCTGCGTGCGTGACCGCGCGGGCACGGGCGTCCGTGAGCGCGCAGGCGCCGCCCCCGCGCTCCGCTCCACGCGGGGCCGTGCGTGGGAGCGGGGGCCGGCCCCCCGGCGAGCGCGGTTTGGGGGGCGAAGGGGCTGCGATGGCTGCGAGGCCCCGCGGCCGCACGTCGGTGGTGCCGGTGGCGGGCGGGCGATGGAGATCCACGCCGGGTGAGGGGCCACGGGCGGTGCCCCACGCGGGTGGGTGTTCTCCGCTCGGAAAAGCATCTCCATCCCTGGGCCCGGCCGGGGCTGAGAGCGGAGCCCCCTGCCCTGGGAGCCCCTGGCCCCTTCGCTCCCGCCCGCAGAGCTGCTGCCTGGCAGGATGGTGCCCTCGGGAGCCCGACGGCAGCCTCCGCAGCCGGCGCCGTTTCAAGCGGGGAGGGCAGCGTGCCGGGGGGGTTGGCGGAGGTCGGTAGCGCGGCTCCGGCAAAGGAAGCAGCGGGCGCTGGCACCGAGTTTCTGTCGGTGCCCGGCCGTCCCCCTCCGTCGCTGGGGGAGCGAGCGTGCCCCGGGCCCGCAGCTGAGCTCCAGCCCCAGCGGCATCGCTGCAGACTCCCGGGTGGCGCGGTGGGAGCCTCGGGAAAGCAGGGGTCCTGCGGACATCCCATGGGAACAGCGGCCGCGCTTCTGGGCTGGGGCTGGCCAGAACGGCTGCTGGGGCAGCCGGGGCTGGGGGCCAAGGGGAAGGTGGCAGCTCCCGGGCAGCCAGCGCTCCCAGTTCTGCCCATGGTGGTGTGCGGGGAGCAGGCTTGGCAGCCTGGCCTTTGTTCGAGTGCCCCGTCACCGAAAAAACAGTAGTTGCAGAAGAGATGGAAGAAACTGCAAAGCATCGGGGGGGAGGGAAAAGCAGAGCCTGCGAGCGCAGAGCCTGCTGTAGCTCTGACAGCTGGGAGGGCTCGGCGGTCTCGGTTCTGTTTCCCTCGTGCAGGTGGCCACACCACAAGAGCTCCGTGTCTGCTGGCCTGGCTTGTCATCTCAGCCGGTCCCTTGCAGCCGGCAGCGAGCCTGCCTGCATGGCCGCACGGTGCTGGAGGAGCAGCGGTGGGGAGCAGTCGCTGTTCTCTGCCTGCCCCACCGCGTCCTCTGGCCAAAGTGAGAGCTAAGAAACTCTCTCTGACCTCACTTAAAAATTAAGCAAGAAGAAGGGCAAATAAAAGAATTGGGCTTAGAGCAGAGGGGCTGATGTGAGGTGCGCTAGGAGGGAGCTGGTGTGTGCTCGTGGCAGGAGGTACAGCCAGAGAACAGGTGACCTGGCACCCGTCGGGGCTGCTGTCTGTGTTGTTGGAGCTGGAGGAATTTCAGTAACTCAAGGGAGAACGTGTCTCCTGGCCCCACAGTGCCGTGGCTGCTCTGTTACTGCCATCAGGTTCTGCTCTGTGGATGGGCACGTGCTTACACTTAGGGCACCGTCTTGGCACCAGCTGTGAGCCGGTCCCCGCTCTTCGGTCTGGCCGGGTCCCCAGGCCGGGCTCTCTGCCCGGCTCAGGCTCCAGGAGCTGGTACAGAGCGGGTGAGAGGCAGCGAGGGGGCTGCCGGGGGGACGGCGTGCCAGGCCCAAGGGATGTCTTTTGGCTGCACCTGCACGAGTCACCGGGGCAGCAGCTTGTTCAACCGGCTGCTGCATCGCAGCCAGCGGTGAGCCCGGGCGCTGCTCTGCTCCTTGGCATCGGGGATGGCCATGCTGGCCATACCGGCCCTGCCTTTGCCTGAAGCTGTTTGGGTCCCCGTGCTGTTTGCTGATCCCTGTTTGCTGACAGGGTGAGGCTGGCGTGTGTGCCGGACTGCGGCGGCTGAGCTGGCGCTTGCTGTACAGGTGCCGTACACGGAAGCAGCAGCTCCTCTTCCCAGCGTGAATTTGCAGTTACTTCCTCAACATCAAGATAGCTGAAATCTGTAGCTTTGAAGGCCTGGGTGAGCATTAATTGCATTTCTGGCATGAAAAGTCACCCAGCTCGTTTGTTTCTGGAAGGAGCCAGTAGTCAGGCTGTTTGTGTCACCTTTAGAAAGGGAGCTGTGGCTGGGAACAGCGGTGCAGCAGCTCATCCCCGCTGGCAGGAACGCTGGCTCTGGGGGAGAGGGGAAAGGCTGCACCGGCCCCGGGACTGTGCCGGTGGGATGTGACCGGTGCTGCAGGAGCCGGGGACCACGGATGCCACATGCTGCCAGTAGTGCTGCTCACTGGGAGTGCAGCAACCTTAGTGCCGAGGCTTAATGCCATGGATTGATAAAACACAACACCTCCAAAGAGCCATTAGCAGATGCAATTCTGCGGGTGTCCTGTGCAGGTGGAGCTGGAGGAACAAGCAGATTTAATATGCTGGTGCAAGGAAATAAATTCTTTTCCCTCCCAGTCTTGCCTCACTGGGGACGAGAAGGGACCTTGGGGCTCTTCCCCACAGTCTGCTGCTGCGGCGTGCTCGGGGCGGGGGGCTGCTGAGCTGCCTGAGATGGCCCGGGCCACGGGGGCTCATCCCCAACTCTGGCCCTGCTCTCTAAGGATGGCAATTATGTCCATAGTGCCTGAAAGCCAGTGCTGTGACTGTCCCAGAAACACTGCTCTTCATATCCACTCTGGATGGAAACCTTCACGCAGTGAGTAAGAGCACAGGTGACATCAAGTGGACCCTGAAGGATGGTGAGTAATGACACGGGGGGTGCTCCCTGGGCTGGTCACTAGCCAGGGTTTGGGGATACACACTGCCAGCCTGGCTCTTGCTGGTTGGGCTCTGGGCCAGCAGTTCCTCCAGCCCCAGGGGACACTGCCAGCTCCAGCCCCAGGCACGGCCATGTGCAGGGAAGAGCATGGGGGGGGGGGTGGTCAGACCCCGACGGCCAGCAGTGCCTATTCTGGGTCTGAAATGCAAATAGACTGTGGACCTGGGCATGGCAGCGCATGGCTGCGCTTGGTAAACACTGCCACGTTGTCCCCGCTCGTAGGGAGAGGCTGCTGACGTCTGTGTTTCACTCTCTTTTTCAGATCCTATTCTGCAGGTGCCGGTTTATGTGGCAGAGTGAGTGTCATCCCCCGCGGGCAGTGCCGTTTCCAGTTGGGCAGCCTGCGAGCCGTGCAGGAGCCTTTCGGAAGTGCACGGCTGCCCTGATGAACCAACAGATTCACAGCAAGAAAGAGGAACCTCAGAGAAATGAACCTCCCAGCCCATGCCGTAGTGTTGCCTTAAACCTACCCTTTGTGCTAGCACTTCGTGCATGATGATGGGGAATAGCTGCTCCCTGCTGCTGAACATGTAGCCTTTCTACAGACAGGCGAGAAGCTCTCACCACCACCATGCACAAAAGCGTAGGAGGGAAATTGAGGAAAATCCACCTGGAAGCGCTGGGGGAAGGCAGGACAGCAGGGAGCTCCCCTGGGGCAGGCAGGGCACGGAGCCAGCAGAGCTGGTTGGCACAGGGTGGCCGTATGGAGTTACAGTGCTGACCCAGAGCGGGAGTTCATCTCCTACCAAAGCCAGTGCTGGAGGTTTCCCAGAAAGGTCAAGCCCTGTAGCGGATCACCCTGGAGCAAACTGCTGAAGGGGTTTCTTTAGTGCAGCTCCTCTTTAGCCCTTGGTGGGTGCCTGGGGCAGGGGACAGCTCACGTTTCATCCTCCTCTCTCCTCCTTTCCAGACCAGCATTCCTTCCAGACCCCAATGATGGCAGCCTGTATATCCTAGGAGGAAAAAACAAAGAAGGCTTGATGGTCAGTGGGGTTGCGTGCATCCCGCCCACCCACACCCCTCGGGGTTCACTGGGCTGGGGGACCGGGCGGACCTGCTGGACAGGGCGAGCCTGGAGCCATCGATTGCTCCAGCTTGGTGCTTGGAAGATGTCAGCTGAGTGGGTGTGGGGCAAATACAGCCGGCAGCCTTTCCTTCCCCACCACCCCGTCCTGCGCTGGGGTTGAGCAGTGAAGGCAGGCGAGGAGGAGGAGGCTGTGCGGGGGGACCTCTCCTTCCCACCCTGCTCCTGAAGGCAGGAAGGCTGCTGCTCGGGGAGGTGTTTCTCTGACCTCACATCCACGCTGCCGTCTGTGTTGCAGAAGCTCCCGTTCACCATCCCGGAGCTGGTCCAGTCCTCGCCGTGCCGCAGTTCGGACGGCGTGCTCTACACCGGTACGCAGAGCCCGGCCGCTCCGCCGGACCCGGGGCGGGGGGAGGAGGAGAGGCTGCACGGGGACCTCCGGGAACGTGTGTCCGTGGAGGGCAGGGACAGGAGGAAGCCTGGCGGGCGGCTCTTGGGGACGGACGGCAGGGCTGCAAGACAGAGAAAATGTATTTTCGTTCTCAGGAAAGAAGCAGGACACCTGGTTCATTGTGGACCCCAAGTCAGGAGAGAAGCAGACCACTCTCTCGACAGAGGCCTGGGATGGTCTGTGCCCGTCAAGTCCCCTGCTCTACATCGGCCGTACCCGTAAGCCAGTCCTGCTCCCCGTTCGTCCGTCTAGTCCCAGGAATGGGGTGCTGGACGGTGACCTCGTCCCCTGTTCTCATCCCCAGAGTACGTCATCACCATGTACGACACCAAGTCGCGGGAGCTGCGCTGGAATGCCACCTTCTCCGACTACTCGGCACCGCTCTGCGAGGAGTCCTACCACTACAGTGAGTGGCCGCTGTGCATGCAGGAGCCACAGGATCCAGCTCCCCTGGCAGCCTGCTCGCAGCGGGACCCTGGCTCTGCGGGGACCCTGCGGTGATGCTGCCATGGCCAGTGGGTCTTGGCTGTGCCGATTGCTGGGGAAAAACGGCTGCTGCGCCGGCCACAGCTCTCGTGGGAGCAGAGCAGCAGGCAACAGCCCACGGCCAGTGGCAGGACTGAGGGGGAGCGGAGGGGGGACAAAGCCCCACGGCCAGCACCGCTGCATCACCCCCTCCCTCTGGCTCTGCCTAGAAATGGCACACTTCGCCTCGAGTGGGGACGGGCTGGTGGTGACGCTGGACAAGGAGAATGGGGAGGTCCTGTGGGCGCAGAACTATGGCTCGCCCGTGGTCGGCATCTACGTGTGGCACCAGGACAGCCTCCGCCGTGTCCCCCACCTCAATCTGGCGATGGAGACCCTGCGCTACCTGACATTCCACTCACAGGACATCCACCTCTTCAAGTGGAGCTACCAGTCCGTGAAGGACTTTGCCACCACCAAGACGCAGCTGCTGTACGTGGTTCCTGTGCCGTGGCAGCCGGTGGCATTTGTGTTGCCTGTGCTTGGCCACTCTGATCCATGACGGATGGAAGCCTGATGCTTGTCCCTGCCTTGCAGGCCAGCGCTTTACGTGGGGAAGTACGCGGCCAGCTTCTACGCCTTGACCTCCCTGGTCCACGGCGGCGTGGCTCTGGTGGTGAGTCTCCCTGCTGGCCCCTTCTGGGGTGAGCTGCGGCGGGTGCAGGTCCTGGCTGCACGGTGCTCCACGAGCTGTCGGATCCCCAGCCGCAGGGCATCACGCTGGCCAGGATCGACGGCCCCACCACGGATGATGTGACCATGAGAGAGTCGGGGGAGTGTGAGATCACGCCCAGCACCGACGTCAAGTACCCGCAGGGCAGCATCACCTCGCTCCACAACCAGTGGCTCCTAATAGGTGCGGACCCACAATGGGCACCGGCTTTCCCTGCATCCTCGCTCCCGGAGGGTGCTCCGGAGAGGGGCAGCCCGAGCTGCTGGTGTGTTTTGGGGTGGCAGCCCAACCTGCTTTGCTCAGTGGGGTAAACGGGACCGAGGCTGTGACTCAGCCTCAGGGACTTCGGTGACTTTGGCTTGGGGCTGGTGGCAGCCCATCCTTGCCCCTCCCCAGGACAGGGACCCTTTGAAGCGGGGCTCACAATTACCTGTGCTGCTGGGTGTGCTATTGCACACTGAGCCCTGCACGCGGATGCTGGGTTAATTAGCCTGCTCTGTGATTGCTGTCACAGGTCTGATGGCTGCATTGGCAGGTTTGGAAATCAGGGTGGTGTCTTGGGGTCGTGGCAGGGGAGGCACAGAGAAGCAGGGTCAGGCCCCCCACTGCGTGCTGAGAGCAGGGGACCTTGCCCTCTGCCTTCCTCCGCTGGCTGCTGCTGCTCCAGGTCCCCCTCTCTGGGCTGTAGCTGTGACGTTTTTTGCGTGTCCCATGAGAAGCGACACCCCTTCTCCTGAAGAGCCAAGGCTGTCTGGCCAGCCCGTGTCGGTGCTGGGGAGATGAGGGACTGATGCTGTGACCAGAGACCAGCTGATGGTTGTCTCTGTTCCCCTCCCACCGCAGGGCACCACGAGCTGCCTCCCGTGGTCCACACTACGATGCTGCGAGCCTTCCCAGAGAACCTGAGGAAGACCACAGAAACCATCATCCCCAGGGCTCCTCCTGACAGGACCGTGTTCGATGACGTGAGTGGCGGAGCTCTGCTGGGTCCCACCTCTGCGCTGGGGGGAACTTCGCGCCGTGCTGGGTCGCTGAAGGGGCTGGGCCCTCTGGGGCTGGGCAGTGGGTCCCCAGCATGGGGTAGCACGGGGAGGGGGTCCCTGCGTGCAGGGCTGTAGTGAGGAGGGGGTCCCAAACCGGAGCGCCCAGAGGTCCGTCCCTCTGGTGTCACCCAGCCCCCGGCGTGTGTTGCAGTTTCTGGCCCCGAGCAGCCCGGAGGAGCCGGCTCTCCGCAGCGAGGGGCAGTTCCAGCCGGACCCCGCGCCGAGGGAGCAGGTGGAGGTCTACCCCGAGGCCGACGCCTGGGACCTGGTGATGGCTGGCATCGGCACGGCGCTGCTGGGCGGGGGAATCCTCTTCCTCCTGCTCACGGTGAGTGGTGGCCGGTGGAAGAGCCCACCGCCTGCCGCACGAACACCACTTCTGAAGGGCTGGGGACCTTGTCCTTGTGCTGGAAGCAGTGGTGCCGTGGCTGCAATGAGCCCCGCAGCGCCCACGGTGTCTTGTACGCTCTCGTGGTAATGAGCCGAGGCGGTGCGCGGCTTGCTGCCGGCTGGGCAAGGGACAGAGGGTGCACACGCTGCCGGGGCCGAGCCCTGCCGATGCCCCGGCGCTGGTCTGGGTGCAGAAGCTGAGCGCTCCCGTGGTTTGTGTTCCAGAAACTGCAGAAGCAGCACGCGGTGCAGCAGCAGCAGCTGGAGAAGCAGATTCAGCTCCTGCAGCAGCAGCAGGAGATGCTGCTCCCGGGCCGGGTCTCCGGGGAGGGTGTCCCCGCGGAGCCCGGGGAGCTGGGGCTGAGCCGGGGAAGCGCATCACAGCTCTCGCAGAGCTCCGGCCCCTCGGCCCGCCTGAAGGACCTGGCTAATGGAGTGGTCAGCCCAGATCCGGGTGTCCCAGCGGCTGCTGCAGGTGTGTGCAGGTGGGAACAGGCAAGGTGCAAGGGGGTGTCTGTCGGTAGATATTGTTACCCAAAGCAGGAGCAGAGGGGAGGCAGCCCAGCTGAGATGGGAGGAGATGCAAGATCTGCTCCTGGATAAGCATAGGCTACAAAAGCAATTGCAAGAGTAGGGCCGAAGAAACGGTCAGGTGGTTAAAGAACTGGATGTCCTTCGTATAGGACTAAGGCTCATAGGCTGAAGGATGGGTGCCTTCCTCTTCCTCTGCAGATGCAGAACCAGATGTGATTGTAGTTGGGAAAGTTTCCTTTAACCCCAAGGATGTGCTGGGCCACGGAGCTGGAGGAACCTTTGTCTTCAGGTGGGTGGCATCCCAGGGTGCCTGCCCTCATTCCGCTCTCATTCTCTGTGGGAGCCACAAGGAGAGGCGTGAAGGCAGCTCCTTCCCTGGGCAGTGGCCAGTGATTCAGGGGCTTTTGTGAATGGGTTGCCACCCTCCCCTTCTCATGGTCCTCATCAAACTCATCTGGGGAGCTTGGCCTTCTGTAACCAAGGTACCAGTACGCAGGGCAGGTCTCCCCCTCGCACCAGCGCCCTGTGCTCCCCTTCCCCTCCTGCCTGCGCCAGGCTGTCAGGCAGCTGGGCTGTGCCTGCTCCAGGCCACCTTCAGCAGCAGCAGGTCTAGTCCCTCATAAGGTTCCCCTGGCTCTGGCTGAGCCCCTTTCCCCAGCACTAAACAAAGCATAAAGCAAGGGAGGCTGTTTTCCTGCAAAAAGGGGAACCTGGACCCCCAGTTTCCAGCTCGCTGCAGAGATTTCTGCCTGTCCATGGCTGTGACAAGTCTTTGGAGGTCACTCCAAGGTGACCCATGCTGAGGACCCCGAGGGGCACGTTTCCAGCATCAGCCAGAGCCTGGCCGGGCTGTGCATCTGCAGCACTGGGCTCCGCTCTGGCTGGGGAGGGCTGTGCACGGACACCGCCATCGACTCTCCGTGCAGGGGACAGTTTGACGGCCGGAACGTGGCTGTGAAGCGTCTCCTGCCTGAGTGTTTCCATCTCGTGGACCGCGAGGTCCAGCTGCTCCGGGAGTCGGATGAGCACCCCCACGTCGTCCGCTACTTCTGCACTGAGAAGGACAAGCAGTTCCACTACATCGCCATCGAGCTCTGCTCTGCCACGCTGCAGGAGGTGAGCCTGGGCATGGGGGCATGGGGCCGGCCGCGTGGGGCTGCTGCTGGGGGGCTGTTGATCAATCCTGGATGTCCCCATCCCCGTGTTTGCAGGTCGGTCCCCAGGGCTTTCGTCTGTGCTGTTAGGGAGGTCCTGCAGTGCTCCCACGGGAGCAGCAAGCTGTGCCTGCCCGAGGGCAGGGTTGGCAGCCAGCGGCTCCCAGGTTTGGAGCCCTTTTTGGGGTTCCTGCCTGGCCACAGGCGTACAGCCCTGCTCTGAACATGCTTCCCAGCAGTCAGAGGGAACAGGGTTTGGACTGGGCATGGCCAGGCTACGAAGTGCTTTGGAGAGGCAGAGCAGCCAGCGGCAGCACTGTTCCTCTGTCAGTCAAGCCCCTGCTCTTGTTCTCCTGCTGATTTGCCCCCTCGGGAGGGACCGGGCAGCTCCGAGCCTTGGCATCGGTCGGGGCAGTTGTTCACGTGCTGGGAAGAGAGTCAGTGGGGGGGAGGAGAAGCATCCTTTTACCGCTCCATAAAGCAGGAGCATTGCTGAAGCTGTGGAGGCCTGAGGACACGAGTGAGGGCAGTTTGCTGCAGAGGGAACAGATGCCGACTGGTAGAGCTGGAAGCGGCAAGCCTTGGGCACAAATGGCCTGCACATGGGCTTGTCTCCTTCCACCTTGGTGGAAGCCTAGTGAGAAGTCTCGCTCCTGGCAAGCTTTGCCTTCTTTGCCCCAGTAAATCAGGCTTCAGTTCATCTCTTTCTACCTCTGTGTGGTTGCAGTACGTGGAAAGCCCCAGCTTCGATCGCCGCAGCCTGGACCCGGTGTCTCTGCTGCGTCAGACCATGTCCGGGCTGGCCCACCTCCACTCCCTCAGCATCGGTAAGAAGGCAGCATGCAGGCAGGAGGGCAGCGTGTCCCATCTCGGTCCCATCCTCAGCTGAGGCTGCCGGGTTCAGGCAGCAGCTCTCGGGGTCGGCAACGTGCAGGGCAGAGGCAGAGCCCTGTCCTGCTTCGGCAGGTGACGCTGCCCGCTGTCTCTTCCAGTCCATCGTGACCTGAAGCCCTGTAACATCCTCATCTCCGTCCCAAATCGCCATGGGCAGATCCGAGCCGTCATCTCTGACTTCGGCCTCTGCAAGAAGCTCCAGGGGGGACGACAGAGCTTCAGCCTCCGCTCCGGCATCCCTGGCACCGAGGGCTGGATCGCCCCCGAAGTGCTGCAGGAGACCCCGAAGGAGAACCCTGTCAGTGAGCCTTCCCCTGCGTAGGGTCCTCTTTGAGCCCGTCGTGACAGTCCCCCGTGCTGGCAGCAGCCTCACGGTGTGCTGCTGAAATGCACAATTAAGACAAAAGCTCTGAGAGCCCAAGGCAGCCCAGGTGCAGAGCACTGGAGCTCCTCGCCAGGACCACCCTCAGCAGCAGCTGCCCCTGCTCTCCTGCCCTCATGGGGACAGTCCCCGGCTGTGTTCAGCACAGGGCATCTCATCTGGCTACAGTCCTTGGAAATTCGGGGTAGGGAGGTCAGAGTGGGCTGTGGCTCGCTGCGAAGGTTACGCTTCTGCTAGTCTGTTTGGCCCAGGAAAGCCTGTTCCTGCTGGAAGACGGTTGCTGTACTGGTCCCTGGCAGGGCACGTACTGGTTCTGGCAACGTCTCCACCTAACCTTGGACTGGGGTTGGTTTGCACAGCTGCGTGAGACAACAGCAGCCCTGGCATGTCCGTCTGGCTGTGAAGTCCTGACTTTTGTCTGTGCCTCTGAAAACTTCTTCCCTGATAAGGACCTGGCATGGTGGGTGCTTCACTGACTCCAGAAAGCAGGGCAGGCAGGAGCCCTGGTGCCATGCATTTTCCAGCAGCTCTGTAGCAAAGGACCAAGCGTTCACATGAAAGAGTGGAAAAGTGGGGAGGTGAAAGCTTTCCTCACCCTTTGCTGCGAGGGTCCCATCTCCACCTTCGTATTTTGCAGACGTGTGCTGTGGACATCTTCTCAGCCGGCTGCATCTTCTACTATGTGGTGTCAGGAGGGCAGCACCCCTTTGGGGACAGCTTGCGGCGACAGGCCAACATCTTGTCGGGCTCTTACCAGCTGAGCTGCCTGCAGGAAGAAGCTCATGGTGAGACCCTTCCCCCGGGCATGTCCCCACAGGGAAGCCCTGAGCTGAGGGACACAGTTCCTGGTCCTTCTTGGGGGGGGGTTATTTCTCTGTTGTGTTGTTTCGCCTGCAGACAAGCTTGTTGCGCGAGAGCTGATTGCGGCGATGATCAGCCCCGAGCCCCAGCACCGCCCCTCGGCCCCCATGGTCCTCATGCATCCCTTTTTCTGGAATGAGGAGAAGCAGCTGCAATTCTTCCAGGTGAGCACATGCCATCCCACTCAGCAGTGAACATAGGTGTGGTCTGAAAAACAAGTGCTGGAAACAGCCGTGTTTCGGTCAATGTGCTCATTTTGAGCTACTCTTGCAAGGGGGGTCAGGGCCAAACCCTCTTTGTCCCACCTTGGTGCTGGCTCTGGTCCCTGGCGCTGGATGGGGCAGCACAGGGCAAGGGCCAGCACCGTAACCACGCCGGTCCCCGCTCTCGGGCACGCAGGACGTCAGCGACCGCATCGAGAAGGAGCCTGCCGAGGGACCCATCGTCTCGGCCCTGGAGTCGGGGGGACGGTCAGTGGTGAGGACCAACTGGAGGATGCACATCTCCCTCCCGCTGCAGACAGGTGAGCGTGGGGGGGCGGCCAGGCTGGCCCCTGCAGCTGGAGCCTGCTGCCGCCTTTCACGCAGAATTAGGCAGGGAATGGGGGTCCCGGGTCTGGTGCCCCTTACTGGGCAGGAGGCACCTGCTCGCGCCTAGGAGCCAAAAAGCAGGGAGGGGTAAACGTGCCAGCCCTTCCTTGGGAGGGCAGAGCAGAGCAGCGCCCCGGTTTGCTGCGGGCTGCGGTGCTCGGCGTGCACCCGGCGCTGGCACCACGGGGGGCTGTGGCAGCCCCTCGCCCCGGCCGCATCCCACCTCACTCTGTGTCTCTCCTGCTCTCCCCAGACCTGAGGAAGTTCCGCACTTACAAGGGGGGCTCGGTGCGTGACCTCCTGCGGGCCATGAGGAACAAGGTATGGCCGCCCCGGCTCCCCTGCACCCCTGCCGCCCACCGCCCCCAGCCCCACTCACCTCGACCTCTCTCCTGCAGAAGCATCACTACCACGAGCTGCCAGCCGACGTCCGGGCAGCCCTGGGCTCCGTCCCTGACGGCTTTGTGCGGTACTTCACCTCCCGCTTCCCCCAGCTGCTGCTGCACACCCACGGGGCCATGAGGGTCTGCGCCCAGGAGCGGCTCTTCCACTCCTACTACTGCCAGGGGCCGGGGGGCGAAGGCAAGCGAGCGGGGACGGACACCGGGACGGCACCTGCGGCGCGAGGCTGCTGCGGCCGCTCCTCCCTGCCCTGCATGCAGCCACAACCCCATCTTGCAGCAGCTGGGAGCAGCCCTGGGGGCTCTGCGGAGTCCTTCTCCCCCTCCCCGAGGTGAAGGGGGGGCCCAGGACCAGGTGGTCGCCCAGCGCACACATGGGCTACAAGCAGGATGGTCCAGAAGAGGCGAGCGCGGGGTGGCACTGGGCTCTCCTGAGCCCGAGGGACCCTCTGGGCACCCACCTTTGCAAATGCTCCCAGTCAGACTCAGGGGCCTGAAGGTATTTGTGTCAGAGAACGAAAAAAAAATCTCTGCGGTGGAGATGGTGTTTGAGAAGAAAGAAAACGCGTGTTGGGTTTTCCCGAGGGCAGCCGGCGGAGCAACGCACCCGCAGAGCGATGCAGCCAGGCTGGGGCCGGGTCCCAGCGGGGCGTTCACCAGGGATCAGCTTTGTCCTCCTGTGCCACGTGCCTGGGGAAGCAGCTCTTTGAGCGTGTGTCCAGCACACGGCTGTGACCAGGACCGATACACCCGTCTGGACACTGGCAACGATCCTTCAGCCCAGCCAAGGGCTGAGGCTCAGCAGCAGGTCAGCTTTTAGCAGCCATCCCAGGGCTTGAACCCGCTATTTGCACCAAGGCTGCCGAGGGCAAGGCACCACCAGCCCCAGAGAGAGGCATGGGGCCTCCAGCACAGTTCCGATAATGAAGTTTTTCATCTCAGCTGGGCTGAGAAAAAGATTTTCTCCCTTTTGGTCACCAGCAGCTTGTAATTACGCCAGGCCAGAGCCCCTGCATCAGTCCTGCACCCAGGAGTCCCGAGCAGTTTGCACAGCAGCACAGCTGTGCAGGAGCAGTTGTCTGGGACACAAAGGCAGGGAAACCCCTTCTCCCTAGGGATCCCTTCCCTCTAAACACACACCTGTGCCTGCAGCTCCCACAGCCTCCTGCTGCCCCAGTGCAGGTATCCCATGGGTGTTCTGGTTTACGGCATCCCCATGGGCATGTAATTCATACAAACCAGTCTCTAAGCGCAGCACCCACTGGGTCCGTGGGCAGCCTGGGAGCTGACATGGCAGCTGGAGCCCCTTGGCAAGGCTTCCCCTCTAGAACAGCAATAATTTTGTATAGTCCGATTCCTCTGTGTGCTGGGGTGTGGGATTTTGTTACACAGGTAACAAGAGGTTTGTACCTGGTTTGTTTTCAGAACACTGTATGGCCTAGAGCATTTTCTACAAAAAGTTATGTAAAAAAATAAAAACTAAAAAGCTCATCCTGCTTAAAAATAAGCCATCCTGAGAGCACCAGTAGGTGCTAGCAGTGAACAATCGTGGGAGAAAATGCAAGGTAGCTTACTGGGCTCCTGCAAAAGTCTAAGGTAGATGACTCGCTAACTCTGTATTTGTGGGCATCACTCGCAATATTTGCTAACTCACATTTGTGAGCATCTTTCATGTAGTAAATAGACCCAGTCAAATGGAAAATGGGAAGGTAAGGCCATTAGCCTACCAGTAGGCTGGTTACAGCACATCTATGATAGCCCTAAGGTCTCCTCTCCCACAGCACAGCTGGGGAGATCAGCAGAAACAGCAGTAACAACTCCCAGGCCCTTCTTTGCTTATGACAAGCATCTCCCAAAACTACTTAACCCTCTTCCTATTTCCTATCACAATCTGCCACTCTTTCCCTATTGCTCTGTGTTAAGAAGTAGAGCTGAGCCAGGAGTAACGCCAC
Organism: Buteo buteo; assembly: GCF_964188355.1. Taxonomy (NCBI): domain Eukaryota; kingdom Metazoa; phylum Chordata; class Aves; order Accipitriformes; family Accipitridae; genus Buteo; species Buteo buteo. Next base: position 873,856 of record NC_134197.1, read on the forward strand.
GGCTCAGCTCAGCCAGGGGCTGTTAGTAAGGGCAGTCAAGCAGAGAGCATCGAGCTCGTGAAGAGAACAGCTCTTGGTTGGAGGGGAAACCAGAGGCAAAGCGCTGCTCCCTCCCTCACAGCAAGCCAAAGGGAACCACAACAGGCTGGACGCTGCAGCGAACAATCTTTAATCAAGTTATGCAATATACAAAAGTGTATGTTTCACGTAGATTAATTTCAGTATTAAAAGGCTGATTGCTCAGTCTCACCCTGGGCACGTTAAATATCTTACCTGAATTTCTACAAGAGGAAACAAAAGCCTAGAGCATCAGCACAGACATGTACAAATAACTTACATGATAGTTCTGCTCTCCCCATGCTTTGTTCTCTCAAGAGAGGGCCCAGGAGCCTCAAACAAGAGGATTGGTTTTCAAGTCAAACTTTTGGCTTTGAGAAGTTAGAAAAAAAGACTAGGTATGCAATTAAAAAATAGACTTTCCATTAGGAGTGGGGAGCAAGAAACCTTTGGGTACCAGTCACGAGTGAACAACGCTGTTCCCACAGCATCAGGGGCTTCCTTGTGGCAACTAGACCATACCCAGGAGTGGGAGCCCAGCTGTGTGATGGGAGGTTACAGTGCAAGCAGGGGTGCTACTAGACCTCCCCATCCACAGCTGGGACAGTTTGGCACAGATGTTGAGTCCATCAAGAACAAGGTCTAAGCAGAGGGTTTCACACGGGCTGAGCCAGACTTTGAACTGAGGAGCTTCTCCACCATGGTGCGAGCATAGCGGAGCCGGCTGGCCAGCTCCTTGCAGCATCCGTGTTCCTCAATGAGGCTCAGCTTGTACGTGCGGAAGTCCCGTTTCTCATCTATGTATGTGACAGCAGCCATGAGAGGGCACAAGATGACTTTGGTGTGGTCCTGTGGGGAGAGAACACACCATCACCCTCAGCACTCTGCTCCTTGGGGACTACATTTTCTCAGGATGAACCATCTCGGCAGTAGTTGGGGCATCCCAGCTGCACCCAGAAGCATACTGAGAAAGCAGCATGCTGCAGCATTTGTTCATAGATTGCAGCAAAGGGAAACAAATTGATCCGGCCAGCCAGCTCAAGACTGTGCAGCAGTCTACCTCCTGCTAAAGGACACAGCCCCTTCGCAAGCGAGGAATGTCTGGGTGGCTTATGTACCAGCAAGGGGAGTCAGGAGCCTCCCAGTGCTCCATTCACTGGCCACAGCTTCAGCTGAGGTTATACCCTCCTGCTGCCTTGCACCTAGCACCGTGCATGTCAGGGCTCTTGCAGCAGCTGGAGCTACAGCCCTGGAAGACGCAGAGCAGCAGCCTCACCTGGAAGAAGTTGATCTGCACAGTGCCATTGCTGAGGTGCAGGATGATGGCGCTGCGGGTCCGGAACCACGTGCAGAGATAAGGTAAACGGGCCAGTTCGTCTCCTTCCCGCGGCGTGATGTTAGCACCCGCCTTCAGCAAGTGCTCACTCATGTAGTTGCGGAAGTATTTCAATAGTGTTATCTGCAGATAGGAAAGGCTGTGAGCAGGCAGGCTGAGGATGACCCCTACTATTTGGGGAGGGCGGGGGCTGCTATCACAGTCACAGAGCCTCTCTACACATTTCAGAGCTTGAGGTGTCACTGCACAAACTCGTGCAAATTCTCGTATTCAAAGTTAACTCAGTCTGGGATACTTGAGACTCACTTTGCTGAACACTTTGGTACATGCAAATCTTGTGAGCACTTATTTCTATGAAGCTGCTTGTAAATAAGCCTCAGATAGCAACTAGAAATAAACAGAGCTGCTAGTGTCTGTCCTTGGGGCCATGTTTTACCAGCCAAGAGGAAGCCTGCAGAATGCCAGTGATTCCAAGTTACAGATGTTTCTCCCTGAAACCCACCCTGCCAACAAAGCCGGCAGAAGTCTCACCGGGGGTAGCCACCCCCCAGCAAGGGCTCCTGTCCCCAGAACTGACCTTCTTGTTCAAGGCAGAGGAGTAGGATCTCACAGTGAAGTAGGACTCGGTGCCGTTTTGCTCGATGTACTGCAAGCTGTCCCCATCATTGTACATAATAAGGCGAGTGGAGTCATTGAAGAGAACTCCAACACTGTTGTCACACAGCTGGTAACCTAGTCCAAAAGGGAGCCCATTAGACCTTCAAATACAAGGGACCTCTGGTTGTGTGAAATACAAAGGCAGAAGGCTGTATCTAGGGGTTACCTGACAGCCACCCCACCAAGTCCCTACCAGGTCTAAAGAGTCTCCTCTTTGTGGAGGTCTGGGCAGCACTTTTCCTCCTCTAGATTTGTCATCCTCCCTTGTTGCAACACCTGCTGCAGAAGCAGCTTTAACTCCCACAGTGGGTACGTGTGCTCACTGCAGAGCAAGGGCAGCCATCTTATGCAGCAGGTAGCCATTTTCCACCTTAAAGTGGCCAGGGCTGATGTTCAGTGACCACTACTCTGGGTTCACCGGGTATTTGGTAATGTTCCTGGTGGTGGTCTCAAGGACACACACACACCTTGGAATACTGTGACTAAAGAACCAGACCTATGCAATCACCAAATCAACGCTTCCCCCAGCCTCTTCAGAAACTAGAAAAGGCTAAAGTATTGCCCCCATATTATTTACCTAGACCGTATTTATCCGAGTAATCCACCCATTTGCTAACCCAGAAGATAGGAATGCAGGCTGGGTCTTCAGCTTCTTCTGCAAAGAGGAAAGGAGCTTGTTAGAAGACACTTCACCACATCCTGTACGCCCCAGCAAGGCCAAAAGGCTTCTCAGCCATCCAGTTTGAAATCGAGGTCAGCTGGCCTCTCGCTTCAGACAACAGCATCAGAGTGACAGAGAAGCAAGTTATCCCAGAAGGCTGGTGCCTGTGGGATCACCCCCAGACTCACCTTGTCTCACTGGCACTCTCTCGGAGGGCTTGGCCGAGTTGACTGCAGTCAGCTGCTGTAACATGTCAGCTAAGTGACAGTCAACAGCATCTCCCAGCTCCCGCAGCGCTGCTACATCTTCCTTTTCGGGCAAGTTCTCTAGTGCAGGATTGTCTGGTCCTGGGCCAGGAAAGAAGAGCGTGGAGGCATGACCAGGGAGCAGGTTTCTAAAGGCACCAGATTTACATTCTGCCCTAGCTATAGGAAACACACTATATACCATATAGCTAAAGCTAGTGCTGGCACTTCCTCCCTGCTTTGGTTCTGGGCAAAGAGCAAGGAGCCCTCTCTCTCACTCACAAAATAATCCAGGTTCTCATAAGAATTGCGTGAAGAGGTGAAGGATCGTCACATTCCCCACTGATGGTTCTGGATGTTGCTGGAGGCCAGGCAGTCCAGTCTCACCTCCAGACACTTGCACTTACCTTTGTTGAGTGCAGTCAGTGGCTTTCGCCCGTTCAGTTCAAGTCCACTGGGAGCAATTGAAAATCTAGGTGCAACGGTGAGACAGCTGGTGGGCAAGCGGCTGGGGATGTATCCCGATGTGAAGAACTCGTCATTCAGCAACTCATCGATAGTTGGGCGTGTGGCGGGGTCGGACCTCAGCATCTTCTGGATGAGGTTAGCAGCTATGGGGTTGATGTGCTAAGAGGAGACAGACAGAGTTCACAGAAAAGGGTCAGGGGACAACGCACACTGGCAGCAAATGCATTGGATATACAACCCAGGGGAAGTTCTGCTTGGAGCAGAGCTCCTGCACCGCATCAGGCAAGTGGGATGCAAGCCTGGGGAAACAGAATTGGGCAGGTATGGAGGGCTGTCTCCTAATAGCATGCAAGGCCTAAAGTCAACTGACTTTAGCAAGACCGAATCAACAGCAGCGGGATGAGCTGGGCACCTGGCCCAGACCTCTTGGACTTGAGCGTGTCCATTGAACTCCATGTGCCCACTGCCCAGCTGGGATTTTTGCTGGATTACAGAGGAGCTGCTGGGTCTTCAGGAGGAAGTTGGCCCTACAGGTTCACTCCACCACTGACTGAGACATGCCCTTCCTAGCACTCCACCGTAAGAGCCATTCCACCATTATGTGAGAGCCCATTAAGTGCCAGAAACAGGATGGTGCAGCAGAATGCTGACCAAGAACTGCTGCGGGGTGAACGGGTCCACCCATGGGAAGTGCCATACCTTGGGAATAGTATACTCATTCTTCTTGATTCGGATGTATGTTTCTTTTAGACAAGAAGTTTCAAAAGGCGGTTTCCCCACCAGCAGAGTGTACCTGCATGTTTAGAGAGAAAAGGGTGTCAGTTTTGCAAAAGTGACTCTGAGACTTGTGTGCAGGAGTGACCCCATCCTAAGCACACCTTGGGACTTTCCTGGCAGAGGAAACATGCTTGGCATCAGACACGCAGCAGTGCGGGCAGCTACACGTACCGTGCGTGGTTCCTGCCCCCTGAAAAGGGAAGCTGGGATCTAGTACCCTCTGGAGAAAGTTCCAGTTGGGAAGCATGGGCTTTTAGGAAACGCCTTGAGACAGCCATGATGCATAACAGATGCAGACACAGAGGGGCCAGCGTGTGCAGAGGACAGTGGAAGGTCATGTGCTGGCCGGCAGCGGGGCTCAGCCAGGACAGGCACTCAGGAGACCGCACGCCCAAAGCTTTGGCTCACACCAAAACCCAGAGGGCCCAACGAGACCAGGACCACAGGGACCGCCCGGCCCCACAGCCGCGCGAGAGGCGTTTTGACTCACATGATGCAGCCGATGGACCAGATGTCCACCTCGAAGCTGTGCCCCTTCTTGCCCAGCACCTCCGGGGCGATGTAGTTGGGGGTCCCACAGAGGGTCTTCTTGCGCTCGCCATCGTACTCCACTTTGGTGGCCAGGCCAAAGTCCCCTGGAAAAGACGGGGAATGACTGGAGACGCCCCGGATGGCCGGTCCCCAGGGCTGGGGTCCCCACCACGGGGGAGCTGGCGGGGCATCACATCACGGGCACCTACCGATCTTCACCTCCATGTCGTCGCTGAGGAAGAGGTTGCCCAGCTTGAGGTCCCGGTGGATGACGCGGTGGCTGTGCAGGTACTGGCAGCCCAGGATGGTCTGGCGCAGGTAGTACCGCACCTCGGGCTCGCTCAGCGCCTTCCGCCGCTTGTGCAGCTCCAGCAGCGACTGCGGGGGACGGTCGGTACCGGGAGACGGTCAGCACCGGGGGACACCGACACCCCCCTCCCGCCCCCCCCCCGTCCCCCGTCCCCTCACCCTGCGGCGGCAGAGCTCCAGCACGACGTAGACGAAGTCGGCGTCCTCGAAGAAGCCCTGGAAGCCGACGACGTGGCGGTGGGCCAGGCTGCGGTGGATGGCGATCTCCATGGACATCTTCTCCTTCTGGTGCGGCTTCACCAGCAGCGACTTGGGCACCACCTTCCCCGCGAACACCTCCCGGCTCTCCGCCTCCGCCAGCTCGTAGCACCGCGCGAAGCCGCCCTTCCCCAGGAACCGCCCGCGCACGAAGCTGCGCCGTGTCCGCGGGTCCACCAGCACCTTCGGTACCTCCTTCCCGCCCGCCGCCGCGCCCGCCGAGGCCGTACCGACCGTCCGGGCCGGTTCTCCCGGGGCGGCCGCCGGCCGCGCCGCCTTCCCGGCCGCCGCGTTCATGCTGGGCCGGGCCGCCGCGGGTGCTGGGGGAGCGGGAGCCGCGCCGGGCCGGGGCAGGGTGAGGCAGGAGCGGGAGGAGCGGCCGGCGGCAGGAGGAGCGGGCGGCGGCGGCAGGAGGAGCGGGCAGGCGCTGCCCGATTCAAACGCGGCCCCGGAGCGTTACGCGCCCGCGGCCGCTCCCCATTGGCCGAGAGGATTTAAAATCCACGCCGCCCGCCGCGGGGCACCATGGGAGCGCCCCCCCCCCTCCCCTTAAAGAGACAAGCGCCGTCAGCGTGGTGGGCTGGGCGGGGCAAGCCACGCCCCGGGGCGGGGCGGGCACGGCGCGTGTGCTTTCGGCGGCCGTTGGTTGCGGGCACGCGCGGCAGGAGGGCGGCCGCGGGACACGCGTGGGGTCGTTCCACGGGGAGGGGGGGGGGGCGGGGTGTCCCCCGACCGGCACCACCACCGCTCCGCTTGCGCCCGTTTCTCCGCGCCCACGGGGGTGCGTGGGTGGGCGGGCGGCGTTCCCGGGCACGGGACAGGAGGTGGATTTTTAGGGGGGGGAACCGGGAGTCGGAGTTGGGGCCTTCCCCTCTTGCGCTGGCTGCCGCGTGTCCCAACCTGGGGCGCTGGCAGCGTCTACGCCTCGCCACACGTACCCCAGAACCCAGTCCTTCGCCCGGCGTTTGTTCCGTGGAATCCCACCCACTCCGGGTGGCTCTGTGTCACCTCGGGTGACCTTTGCCGGTTGAGTGTGGCTGTGCCCGACCTCGTTAACCAGCTCTCCCGCTGACCCCACGACAGCCCCGGGGCCCCCCAAGCTGCTCCCGCGCTCAGACACCACAGGCCAAGAGAGGTAACCGCATCGGAGGTTCTCAGCCCTTCACCTGGTCTTGCTGCCTGCTGGCGCAGAACAAACGCCAAGGGAAAACAACCAAAAGCTGCACAAAAAACCAGCCACAGCACCTCAGCCCGCAAGCCTGCTTTCTCCCTCCAGGCTCACACAGTCCCACCCTGCTGAAACCAGCGACTTTCCCTCGTATGGCTCCCCTTCCCCATCAGTGAAAGCTGTTTCTTTCAGCCCTGGCTAACAAAGAATAGACGGTCCTGCGTGCTTTTGCAACATGCTGGACCCATGGGTGCTGCAGATGACGCCCAGCTAACCTTTAACTACTGACACAAGCCACTGACTGCCCCAAAGTGGCTCGGGGAGTCCAGCAGATGGGACCAAGCCGTGAGCCCCGCAGATCACTGCAGCCAACAGTTAAGCCGTTATTCCCCCAGGAATCTCAGGAAATTCTCAGGAAATCCTGCTCCACACAAAGCAGACATGGCCTCCACTCAGTGACTTTGTCCCCACACAGACCCTCACAGGCAGCGGCTCTTTGCCGTTCCTTACACTGAGCAGCTGCGACTCCAAAGAGCCATCAGTGTCAGCGCCTCTCGCAGCTGACAGCAGACAGGGGGTGAAAGAGCAGGCGTACATTCCCCAGGACTCCAACTACCCTGCAATAAAAGCAGCATGGGCAGCCTTGGTTCAGAGCAAACTGGAGTAAAGCACATAGGATCAATGAAGCAATACAGCGACTCGGTGTTTGAAGTGATCACTGTTTGTACAAGATTCCTGAAAGAAGGGGTTTCCCTCCCTGAGGGGCACGCTTCCCCACGCACCTGCAGCTCCGCTTTGGCTACGCAGCAAAGCCCTCCCTTGGAAGTCATGTTTTATTGCACTGCACTAGGCTGAATGTCGCCATCAGAAACGTGTAATTCCCCGGGGCTGTAGTAGCACGCTGCAACCTACTGACGCTCCATCTTTGCAGAGCTGGCAGAGGCGTAGAGGTGAGCCCAGGTCAGAGGGATGCTTCAGAGGACAGGAGGATAAAGTGGCCAAATCTAAGGAATGTTAACAGTGCTGGGTGTTTGAGATCTTCAGTGGCGACTTGGTTTTAGACCCTGGCAGAGGCCACCTTAACAGAGACAATAAAAGAGGTTTTAATTAAGGCAGAAGGGCCGGCTCAGCCTGCTAGAAGGAAGAGTAGGCCAAGAAACGCGCCAGTAACTGTGCAGTGATGCACCCCTCCGTGCACTGCAGCTGTGCTCCTCAAGTGATCGCTCAGACTCTTCCAGCTGCCGTCCCATTCCCACTCTCAAACTCTCATCCCTTAATTTGGCAGCCGCCTCTTCCCACCCCTCTCCCATGCCAGCAGCCTAGCTTCGTGCTGCCCAACTGCGGCCATTAATCAAGCGATCCCGGTGAAACGTTCTGTGTGGTGTTGAAACTTTGAAGTGACACCATGGCAACACAGCACACACAGCCCCCTCCTGACCAAACACAGCTCGGCTTCCCACGCTCCAAGAGACAGCCAACAGCAAGTTAACAGGGGAAAGGAGTACTTGAGAGTGGCAGCGTAAACCCCTAAACATCTGACTTGCAGGAAATCTTGCAGGAATCCCCAAACCTGCCAGGTCTTGTGACCCGGGAGGCCTCCTATAGCCCCTCACTGCAAATGGCTTCTGCAAGGGCTAGTCAGATTCTGGACAGCAGGAACTAAATGTTTTTGGAAACTGAAGTCAACTGGGAAGCTGCCTGTAGTACAAACACAAGGAACACTTAATACTTTTTCATGTAGGTAGAAAAAGTGATGAGCCTGGGCCTTCCACATGGACATCCCCCCGAACCCACATATAATCGCAGGAAGAACACAGCCTCCTTCTGCGCTTGTCTCCATGCCCACTTCAGGAAGGCTGGAGGAACACAGCTGCTATTGAACAGGCATTTCCAGCCAGTATGGGACTAGGTCGTACAACAGTCCTGCTGAATCTGGCCTTGCTAGTAAAACATTTCACCTCTGTTGAAACCAGACCTAACTGAGCCACTGCACCAGACAGCTCAGCAGTACCAGCCCCGCTGTTGCAGCTTCAAGACAGAATCTCATCTTCTTGTCCCAGCTGTGCTCCCTGCCAAGAGAAGCTGGCTCCAGCTCCTGCTGTTTCACAGAGGTGCAAAAGCAGAGTCATGCCATCTGGGATGGCTAGACCCAAAAAGTAGGCCGTTTCCAAGTGCGTGAAGCAACACTACCGGAGCTACTGCTCTACCAAATAGGTGTGCCTAACATTTCAGTGCTGAAGAGAGGATTTTACAGTCACCCTGGTGACTGAATAGAAGCAAAGACACTCTGTGTCAGAGCTATTATAAAACAGTAATGCTGGAATCATTTGTGGGTGAAAGTCATCAGCTCAGAGGCAGAAAGAAGCTGTTTCACACTGTACTTCACTTTTTTAATGTGTTGACACTGTAATAGTCAGTAACAGCCTGTAATAGTCACAGAACAAGAGACTGCTGCTCGCGTGCCCAGGCACAGCAGAAACCTCACTCTAGTCTCAAGTTTGATTTGAGGAGTCACAACCTTGAGTCACTTGAACAACTGAAGAGTCTTTAATTTATGTACAGTAAAAATACAACCAAACCGGTCAGTGGTTTTACATTTGATTAGCAGTAGTTACTACACTCTTTAGTACTTGCACAGCTGTTTGCTATTGAAGGTGTATCAGTACTTTGCATTATACAGAACAGCTGAAGGCTCCAGGGCTGCTGATCTCACAGCCATACACCTACCAGGTAACTAATATGCGTCCTGGCCCCCAGCTGCTACACTACAACATGCAGGAGCCCCAGTTTTACAAGCTAGAGAAGGACGATGCTAAGCTTTAATTAGAACACAACCAGAGCGGGCAGGTTCACTTTTAGCCAGTTGTCTGGTACTGAGTCAGGTACACACAAGTGTCAGCTGCCTCCAACTTTCACAGACCTGCTCCCAGCAAGAATTATTCCTGCTCTATTACATGTCCAAAGTGAAATGTTCACTCTTTACAAGAAGTCTGAATCTCCTTTTTAAGTTTTACAATGCAGAAAAGCACCAAAGAGCTTTCTGCAAGTATACACACCAGGTAATAAATGGGGACAATTGCAGCATTCTCTCATCCACCTCCAGTTTCTGCTTTTAATTACCCACTTTCTCCTGCACTGAATTCTGTAACTGACATGGCAATCCTCTTTCCAAAGCTCTTTGGCTCTTTAAAGTCTGCGATGTTCAAGAAACAGAACATGCATTGGCCACAAGAATGCTAACCCTGCATGACGGGTGAGAGCATAGTACCAATGTCTACTTCAAGAGCTAAAGGCTAAGAAGCGTCCTGCCAGGCAAGGCATAGAAAGATAGGTTTCAATGTCAGCCAAAAGTCCTAAAGCCAATCCCAGGATGATGAATGATATCCTGTTCCTATAGGAGAGAATCTCAGTCCACAGGGAGAAAAAGAAGAGGCCATCCACCTCAACACGCAGGCCTGGAGAGCAGCAAATATTTTTCCAAAGGGAAGCACTGGATCTAATGAAGCCTAGTAAGTAACTGCCTGTAACACACACAACAGCCACACAGCACTTCTGTTCTAGGATGGAGATTGCTTTTAGCAAATGTAAACCCACTTGCTTTGGGTTAGGAACAGAACTGACATGAAAGACAGGCTTAGGCTGCAGAGTATGTGCTGTCAACTCTGCCTTCTTCCCTAGCTGCAATGAGGAGATGCTGCCCTTCAGGGAATTGTATCAGCTTTCCTAGCTCCATAACATTTAATGGCACAACTCAGACAACATGGAATGAATTACATTCAGATGAGCATACAAAGTTTAAACAACATGACACAGCAGCTTTCACGAGGGACTGCTTGGCCAGACCATTAGTGTTGAGGAACGCTCACGGAACTGCTCAGGAAGAGCGGAGGACCGTGCCCTGCTCTCACTGAACAATATCCCTCTCCCTGCCCCCAGAATACTCCTGCGTGCCTTTACTGCTCTGAAACAGGGTAAATAGGCTACTAGACCTGAGTGAGTGGCAAGAACTTCTGGTAATAGCTCTTTGTAACGTCAATCATGAGTTCCTGGGTACATTCTGGGAGTTCCCCAGAGAAGAGTCCTGGAAGAAGAACAAGAGTACGACCATCAGCGTTCTTGCAGGAGAAAGCAGAAATAAGCTTATATTCAACATTCAGAGCAGTGACTTTGAATTGTAAGTAAATACTAATAGAACAGCAACGGGCTCTTCTCTCATGTTGAGCAATACAGTACGATCGTTGCCATCGTACCCCCTGGGGCAGTGGTCAGACAGACTGCTGCAGCTGGGTCCTGTAACAGCTTCCGCTGCTCCCCATAAAACACTATCAGAAGATAAACGACGGAGTGTGCAATTTGTACAATGAGATCTCCGGCCCAGCCAGGTCAACGGGTGGGAACTAAACATTCATATACCTCAGTTTAATGTACCTCCCTCCCTATTAACATATGAATAATGAGCAAGTGGATTTCCTACAGTTTGAACCACTGAAATGCCTGCACAACCAGAAACCACAGGAGGAGGAGGAGTGCTCCCTCTGCCAGAGCCCAATGCCTGTTGGGTTCTAGATGCCTGAAAAGCTGCGTTACTTACTGTACAGGATGGCCACAGATGGCATCCTAGTAATACTGTTCCGAATAAACGTGTACCACCTACCTAGCATATACTAAAGCAGCGAGTTTCACAAGTTAAAGTTGTTACTTTTCAGTTCGCCAAGTGCCCTATACCTTTACTTCTAGGTGCTAAATGCTAACAGGCAGCTTTGTCATAGCAATCTCATTTTAAAGTAAGAATATCCATGTTATCCACACTTCTGTGCAAGTAAAGTTAGAGGGAGCATACCTGGGCAGCCCGAGAAGACTGTGAAAGGTGGGACTACCGTTTCAGGAGGCAGTACTGTGTTGTCCAAGATTTTGCAGCAGTCTTTCAAAACGCATCTACGACCCTAAAACAGAGATTAGGTAAAGTTATACTTAATACGTGATATGCTTTTGCTTATTACTGGTAAGCAACCTAAACTTCAACAAGTTTAACTGCTCAAAACACATCCTGTATAAGGGATCACAAGAATAAATCTTCACCCTGACTGAATGCTCTTCCCAACGCAATTAACCTTCTTTCTTTTTTGAGGAAAAAGTCCATTTGCTCTCGACTAACACGTGTACGGGCAGCTGCATACTAACACATGTCAGTGTCCAAACTGGAGCCTAAAACCCGAGTCATGCAGTAACGTAGCAAGGCCTTCTCTAACGCAGAAACAGTAACATTGGCTATTTTGTATTATTTGCATAATTCCAGTTCTATTTGTGGAAAGGCTGCCTTCCCCAGACAGTCCCATTAGCCACAGGGACAATATTGTTGTGACGGACTTTCCAAACAGTGGTCAGCTGAACCTACTATCCTCAGAAAAGCAAAACTGAAAGCACCGCTTTCTGTGGAGAAGGAAGAGGAAGAGAAAGGAACAGCGCAGTGTTAAGTATGCTTGCTCCAGCCAGTTGTGCAGATACCTCTGCGCTGTTTTTACAAAGCCTCAACAGCGCTCAGGAGTTTAAAGAAAAGACTGAGAAATGACACTCACAATAACACAGTTCTTGCCTATGTGGACATAGGAGCCAATTTGGGCTGCATTGACAACACAGTCCTCTTCTATGAAGACGTGATCACCGATGTGGAGTGGGAAAAAAGCCACCCTGCAACAGGAGAGGTATTTGCTCAGGTGTACAATAGACAGACCAATCTGCAACACTGTTAGACCCAAAATCACACTGTGGAGTCTCCTGTCTCCAGCTGGATTACCAGAGGTAGATTTGATGCTAAGGAAGATAGAACAGTAGCTGGTCTTTCTCATGTCTTTCTAAAGGATGGCCCAAATGAGCAACAGGAAGGTGTTGTGAATAAACAAAGAACAAGTGAAACAAGTTCTTCCCTTAGCTATTTTAATATATCCCAGCCCTCCCCATAGTACTGTCTGAAGGGAATGCTAACCCTCAAGGCAAAGCTGAAAGTTTGAGGAAAAGACAGGTTTAGAGGGATGTATTTCTGCAAATTGCTGCAAAAAGAACACAGCCCTCTCAGTACAGATCTCATCCGAGCCAATATATTTTTTCAGGTATGTAGATTTTAGCCTCAGTCTCCTTAAAGGAGGGGGACCTCTTACCCTTTACTAAACTTCTTGAAGGGTGGTCTAATGACACTGCGGCTTTTCACCACGCAATGTCGTCCAACCCGCACGTTTGCCAGGTCACCACGGATGATGCAGTCGTTCATAACTATTGTCTGGAGAAGAAGAGAAATAAATGAACTCCAATTTCTACCCGGCTTACCAGTTACGATACAGACTCATGCAGAGGTCAGGCCACCCCAGCACGATTACAGACGATTCCTTTAGTCAAAAGAAAAGCGAGAACAACACACAGGAGCCTGGAACCGCCAGTTGTGCTCCCATTGTGCCAGTGAGCTGCACAGAGTGAGCCAACACGCAAAGCGAGGCTTAAGCACAAACAGAAAGACGTTGTCCCACGGATAAAAACATCACGATCTGCTCGCACGTCGAGCTCTGGTACCGAATAGAGCTCCGGTACCGCCGGGCCGACAGCGGTTGTCAGCGGGTAGCAGCGCAGCGCGGGTGCTGCTGCGGTGGTGACAGGGACCCCGAGGCTCGGCCGAGCTGCTGGGCGGAACGAGGTACCGGGGCGGACGTGAGGAATACCGCAGCCCCCTCCCTCCCCACCGCCTACCTTGCCGTTGAGAACGATGTTCTGGCTGCCGCACAGCACGGACTGTCGGCTCACCTTATTGCCGGACGCCTGCGGGGAGAAGGGACGGGTCACCGCGGCCGCCTCCCGCGCCCCGCCGCCACACCCCCGGGCCTCAGCGAGCCGGACTCGACCCCCTCAGCCGCCCCCGACCCCCCGCCCCGCACCGTCTCGATGTACTCGGACTTGTTGTAGAGCATCTCGCTCAGCTCCATGGCGCCGCCGACGCCGCTTCCGCACAGCCACTCCCGACTTCCGGCGCGTCACTTCCCTCCCCGCTCCCGCCAGCCAAGCGCTTCCGCCGCGGGCTCGGCCTATGGCGGCGCGGTTGCCATGGCCACGCACCGCCCGCTTCCCGCGGGAGGCGGCGGCGGCGGGTCCGGCCGCCATGGAGGGTCCGGCGGGCGGCGGGGAGACCCTCAGCGGCGCCGAGAAGGAGAAGGTGCGGGGCCGGGAGGGAGCGAGGCAGGGAGGGAGCGAGGCCCGGGGCGGCGCGGCGGTGCCAGCCCGGTGCGTTGTGTCTTGCAGCTGAGGGAGAAGCTGGCGCTGCTGCGGAGGGAGTACAGCGAGACCGTCAGCCGGCTGCGGGTGAGTGGAGCGGGCCGGAGGGGGAGCCGGCACCGGCCGGGCGCGGGAGGGGGTGGCGGGAGGCCGGTCCCAGCCCGGCGCCGGTCTTGTCTCCGCAGCGGGCGCGGCGAGCCGAGCGAGCCAGGAGCCACGGCCGGGGCACGGCGGCGGACGGAGACCGGCGGGAGCGGAGCCCCGCAGGTAGGAGCCGGCCGCCGGCTTCCCGCTTCGGGGAGGGGGGGGGGGGGTTACCCCCGTCGCCCTTCTGTGCCCCCGCGGCCCGGGGACGGGCCCCAGATCTGCTGAGCGCCTCGCTCCCGGCTCTGCTGTCCCCTCTCTGCGGCTGCTGCGACGTCCTCCGGCCCCCCCACAGCCGCTCGGGGCCTCCCCAGCGCCGCTGAACCGTGACCTGCGATAACGTGTCCTCTCCTTTCCTCCTCCCCAGGTCCACAGTGCTCCCTGATCCCACCTGTAAGATCCCGCTCTTCCTCTCTTAACAAAATCGTCCAGTTTTATTGTGTGATGCTTTTCTTGGACGGGGCTTTGCTGGGAGCCCTTTACACATATGACGTTTTTTCCCACAGGTTCTAGAGATAACGTATCTCCTAGTGCTGACAAACATGAAACCTCTCAGTTACACGCTAAAACCTGCTTTGATCTCAGCACAGAGAAGAAAACGTCTGTCACATTTAAACACGTTCCTGAATTCTCCAACAATGAGGTTAGCCTGCAGGATGGCTCACAGGCAGAAAGCATACAGGCTAGCCAGGAAAACCTGTGCTGTGGAATTGTTAGGCCTGCCCCTGCAGAGAAAAAAACCCAAACCTCCAGAAGCTTGATGAAGCTGAGGAGACGGACGAAGGCTCTGGTGTCTGAGGAGAGGGAAGCAGTGCGTGATGTCTATCTAATCAACGCCGATGAAGCGGTGAAAAATCAAATTGCCAGTACAGAGGAACTTCGGTCACCAGTCTTCAGGCGAAGCGGCCTCTCGAACACTGAGGAAAACACTCAAAGAGCATCCAGACCAGCGCTTGTGCAGAGAGAAGAAAACAGTTCCACTCCTCGCAATGCAGCATTAGGAGTTGTACAAGAGATGCTTGGAGACAGCGTCCCTCCAGGAGTGCCTGAGCTGTTCCCGTGTGCACAGAGTGACAGCAGTGATGTCTGGCAGCCTGAGTCCCCAAGTGCTGTGGCCGCATCTGATAACTGTGAGCCTGCATGGCTGTGTTCAGGGAACAGTGACTCTGTTTTACTGGACACCAGTGGTGACGGAGGAACAGAATCCTCCAGTATAATAAAACAAATGGACGGTGAGAATATGGCTGAAGATCAGGGAGAATTACATAGGCTCTTGGATTTAATGTCAGAAAATGAAGTATTGCCCACTGGCGGAAATAACAATATAATTAACGACAGCAAAAGCCACGAAGGAGATCAAAGTGACACTAATAGCTTAAATCTCTTTCCTACAGATCTTGCTCTGGGCAATGCTGAAGAACTGTTGGAGAATCAACAGCTTGAAATTCAGTCAAAACTTTCTCACCCAGAAAAGGTGACTACTCCTGAAAGCACACTGAACTCTTGCACAGTGGTTGAAGGGCTTCTCTTTCCGGTTGAATACTACGTCAGGACAACTCGACGCATGTCTAATTGTCAAAGGAAAGTGGACCTCGATGCTGTAATTCTTAGCCAGCTGGGCAGAAGCAAGAAAGGTCAGCGAAGTAAGTGCAAGCAGAAGGATGCAAATTCAGGTCGGCCCTCCCAAGAAAGAGTTGAAAATGATTTGGAGTCAGGGGTCACGCCGTTCCCTTTTCTTGGTGCAGAAAATGATCCAGCAAATTCAAGTAGTCCTCAGAAACCTCTTCCTGCATCCAGTGGTAGCAGCACTTCCCTTGGATCAATTTCTCAAAACAGCATTGCTAGCACAAAGCGAGATCAGAGACAATCACAGAGGAAACAAAAGGGAAGAAGAAAGTCTACCTGCAAACCCCCTGTGCATCAAGTGTCACAGGAACTTACAGGGAGTTCGGATGTCACAACGAGGGAAAGCAGTAGTCTGCTGTCAAATGAGTGTCAGAGTGAAAAGGAAAACTGTGAGGCTAGTCTTGAAAAATCATCTTCAGATGAGAGAAGGTTGTCTGCTGCTGCTGCTCTTGGATCTGGAGAGACAGAAGTGACTGGTGCTATACAGCCAATGAGTGCTGATCCTCCTCCTGGTGGAAGCCAAGTGCTTGGCAAATGCCATAAAAGTCTGTTAGAACAGGTTCAAAATCCTCTTCAGAACAGCGATCCTCTGAACCCAGGGAATGAAGCTTTTGCTAGCCGTATAGGAGATCTGGAAGCCAACTTAACTGTGCGTGAGGCTGGTAAACATCCAGTGGAGCATGTTAAGGATCAGCAAGTGCAAGGAGCCCGCAGGGCTGAGGAGTTTCTAGTGATTAATGTCCCTCCACGCCGCTCCCTGCGTTCCTCAGCGAGACAGAGAGCCAGTCAAGTCTCAAAAGGTACTTCATCAGATATAAGCACTCCCCAATACTACACTCTGAGAGGAAGGCAGGGAAATGTTCCAGTGAGTGCATGCACTGCTGTTCACGCCCTGCCGTAAATTTTTATTCAAGAAAATCTGATATGGGTTAACTATTATTTTTTTTTAAATAAGAGAGATTTTTTTTTAAATTTAGATCATTGTGGAGCCCATGTTCCTTGAACAACTCCAGAAACTTCTGCTTCAGCACAGTGACCAGGAGTGAACAGCAGTACATGGTTGGAGGAGCAGGGCCGAGAACTTAAGCTGCCTTTGCTGTTGGAGCAAATGTTGTGCACACTGGACCTGATTTTCCATCAAATGGATGTATACCTGTTTCTCCAACTAAGTCTGTGTATTAATGATTTTTTTTTTTTTTTTAATGCTGACAAGTGTGAAACACAAAGAGTAGCGTTACAGTCTGAGGGTCTGTGAATATTGTGAAAAGAGAAAGTGTTTGGAGAAAACCAAACAAAACAAACTGACCAAGCACTCAGTTAATTCTGGCAGTCTTTGGCAATGATAGTTTAGCTGAAGTCTTGATGCAGAGCAATTGCAGAGTATAATGTCTTTCCAGAAAAGTGCCACTTCCATGTGTTAAGATGGATATGGCTGCTTTTTTTTTTCTTTTTTTTTTTTTTTTCCTGGAAAATAGGTTAGAGTGGCACTCTGGATGAGAGATTCTGAAAAGGCTAGTTGCTGGTTATTTTATGATGTGATGTTCTCTCTTGTATTCGTTTGTCTAGATGAGAGCAAAAGAGGATGTAGCTATCCAATGGGTTCAGAGGGTCCTGCTTCTCTTGGCCTCCCTGCTATGGACACCGATACTTGCAGCTCTCCCTTCTCCTTCCGCAGTCTCCAGTGGCTGACCCCCAGACTGGGTATCAGAGACTTTCACTTACCCGATGAGGAATTTGGACTACTGAAACTTGAGAAATTAGAATCTTCCCCTGTGAATGACTTGGAGGCTTTTGTTCCTAGTGTGTTTGGAGATGGTGTGGCTTCAGAGGATGCACAAGATGCACAAATGAATCCAGAAGAAAAAAGTCTCGAAAGTAATTTGATTTCGCCTTTCAAAAATGGATTGCCCAAGTTACCTCATGTAGAAAGCCCAGCTTCCAAGAAGGAACTTTACACCCATGAATTGCTATTTACTCCCATGGGGACTGTCTTAGCTGGTGCTCCCACTCAGCCTGAATCTCTGATTTCCTCATCTGTTTTCCCTGTCGTGGGTGCAACCCCAGCTGTTTTACCATCAGTATGCAGCGAGGTCTTCCCCAACACACCTTCCGTACCTCCCTTGCAAGCGAGCCCGCAATCCTCCAAAGGAGCATCTGCCCAGTTCGTGGATGATGGGAAATGCAAAGACTCTGCCATTCCACTGCACTTGGACAGCTGTGGTGCAGGATCTGCTAGAAAAGAGGAGGAACAAGGTACAATGTTTCCCTTAGAAGCTGAAAGAGGTCCTGATAAATCCAATGAGGCTGTGGCCTTGGAGAAGCATCAGCAGTTGGAGAGCAAACAGCAGAGATCCTGCAGAGCTTCTCCTGAACAGGTAACAAGCTGCCCTCTTTGCCAAGGGTACTAAGCCAGCGGTTTTGTGGGTGAATCCCCTTTTCCAGAGTCTCGTCTGACTTCAGGGGAAAGACCTCTTTGCATGCTAGCCCTGCATGCTGTCTTTTAGCTGACTTAGTAAATGTTTGGTTTTCATCTGTTGCCAAAGGTCTTTTGACCTCAAGAGAAAATTCTTTAAAATTCTGCTTGATGTAACTGGAGATGTGGGTTTCAGTGCTTATTGCAGGATGCATGTTTGAAATGTGTGTATGAACAAAAAGTTTCTGGCACCCCCATAGTGTTGGTCTACCTTACAGAAAATTGTCAGCTAGGATTTGGTAGAGGAGATTAAATGACTCGCATGCGGGACGGGTACTAAGAGAATGACTTGTCTCTGAAGGCTGAGAGATGCAAAGTGGTGGTAAAAGACAATTTTCAGTTGAAACCAGGAAATAACCTCTCTGGGATCTCATTTTTCAAAGACATGCAACTACAAAAAGAGGTGCTCCTACCATAGCTCTCCAGCAATGGCACACAGAGTGAATTCACGCTCCTGCCTCATTCTTGCAGGTGCCGAATGTCATTTCAAAGTTGAATTAGCCTCCTCATTCTTTTCTTGTTTGTGCAGGAAAAAGATGTAGCGGAACAGCTGACTCCAGTATTGCTCGATGGCCTGAGAGAAGAGAGCTTGCAGCTTGTATCAAAGCTAAAGGTGGGATAACATCAGATAATTGTTTACTGAGTCAGTAGCAGCTCTTTAATACCACGTTTAACAAAAATGCAATAAAAAATGTGGACCGGCTAGTTGAACAAAATAGATTGCTGTCTAATTTGATCAGTTCTGTCTTCACTTGTGGTAAGGCATGCTGAAAGGTTAGATTGCTGTATATCTCCTTTTGACTGATAAAGGATTTCAGTGTTTGTTTCTGAATAATGAATGTCTAAACACATGGAAGTTTCTTAACAAACAGAACTGCTGCATTTTTCTTCAGCCCCAGGTAAAATGATCTCAGCCCTTGTACCCCTGTTGCCTGCTCTGTGGCTCCCATGGCCTCCTGTCTCCATTTCAGGCACTAACTAACCCAGTAAGGAGCAAATTTTGTGGGGGACTACGGCACTGCCAAATAAATGTGTTGATATTCACACCCTTCTGGAGTGGAGCCTTGATTGCATATGCCATGACCAAGGCAAATCTGCCCAGGACTGTTTGCACAGCTGAGCCGTGGGCTCTTCACCCTGCAGTGGGGGCCTTTCGCTGTCCTCTCTCTCGCAGCGGGTAGAGAAGGGTTGGCAGGCATGGAAGCAACATCTGTGGGAAAGCCCATTGAACTTGCTAGGGGCTGGATCACCTCT
Organism: Buteo buteo; assembly: GCF_964188355.1. Lineage (NCBI taxonomy): Eukaryota > Metazoa > Chordata > Aves > Accipitriformes > Accipitridae > Buteo > Buteo buteo. The sequence continues at coordinate 893,074 of NC_134197.1, forward strand.
AGCTTTTCCAAACCAAAGTGCAAAGTTTTGCTCCAGAAGCAAGCCTGGGGGGTTAGCATCACCAGCCAACAATAACATGGCCGAAGTTGAAAACTTTTTTACAAGGGAGAAGAGAAGGCCCTTGCTTTGTTCAGTTTTAAACTTAGTCTGTGCTACTGCAAGTCTTGTCTCCCATTTGTGCGCCAAGGGAAGTAAGTGCATGACTGCAGGTAGGTGGCACTTGGGGCTTTGTTGTGGCTGTGCCATGGTACTCCCAGTCCTGTTCCAGCTCTGGACTCTGCTGGGTCCCTGTCATTTCAAATGACAAGTGACTTGTGTGAAAGTGAGCCTGCTCTGAGGGTGAAACCTTGGGGCCTTAGTGGCACTTTAATGAAAATTAAACTTCGTAAGCATTAAGTTTTAGCCTTCAAATTCTCATCACACTGAATGTCAAGCATTTTTCTCAGGCTGAGCCTCCAGGTTAGATAACCATGTCTATCAGAAGAAAACCAGCGCTGTTTTGTTTTGGACAGGATTCTTCAAGTTCCTGTGCCGTGGATGTGAGTACCATGTGGTGGGAAGCAGCTGGCTGCAGAGAGCTGTGCGTGGTGACTGCTTGTGAGAGTTCCGTCTCCCTGTGGAAACCGCTGGCATCTGACTGCTGGGGAAAGGTCTATACTTGGCAGCTCGGAGAGGTATGAACAACAATCCTTATTTCTAGAATTTAGGGCAACTTTCTTTCTTGTCCCAGATGTTAGTTCCCAAGATACAAGGAGCTTGCATTCTTAGGGGCAAGGTAAGTTCTTTAGGTGGTGTAAGTTTTTCATTCCATCAGGCAACAGAGGAGAGTGATTTGCACTGCTGATGGAGAAGGCCAGTAGCTTGTGTGGTCGCATGTTATCTGCTGGAATTTGATACTTGTGTACTGAATGGTGGCTTATGCTCTTTCCCCTTATGCTCCCTGGAGACACTTTTTGTCTCATATCAACAGGGATTGTTTAGTTAGGTAAACAGCAGAGAGTTCAACATTGAAGTGTGCTTCTTCAGAGGGATCTGAAAATTAGTTCTGCTCCATATTGTTTCACTTGAAACACTCTAGAAAATGGGAATTTGTGGGTGACACTGACTTCTTGTTTTGCTGTCCCAGATTCCTGTAATACAGATCGTTCCTCTGCCGGACACCTGTAATCTCGTGTGTATAGCATTGGGAGATTTGGAGATTGGAGAAATAAGGTGTTGTATTTTTTTCTTACTAGCGCTTTGCACCCTGAATAGCTGCAGCTTAACTCTCCTCTTGTGTAGTGGTTGAAATGATCTTCTACTAATGTGTCACTTTCTCAGTTGCTTTAACAGTTGGAAAATATGGAAGGGATTTCTAAAAATCAGCTATAAAGACTTGCTTATTCGCCCCTAGAGGTGGTAGACTGTTTAAACATGTGCCTATTTTTATATGCTATGGTATGTTTTGAGTTATGCTTCCTTCTGTCATTAGGCGTACTTTTCTCTTCATTTAGGCTCTTGCTTTATTCTTCTGAGAATGACTCATTCAAGCAATCACTAGTAAAAACTGGAAATATAAAAGCTGTTCTTGGGCTAAAAGATAGGAGGCTGGTCAGCAGCAGCAGGACTGTGCAAGAGCAGCAAGTGGAGATAGTATCACTTTCAGAGACCCGAAGGTGAGTCTGCTGGTTTTGGGGTGGTCTCAGTGTGGCAGATGGAAGAAAAGTGAGGAAACATCTCAGATATAGAAAAACGTTGGGTTCCTCTTCTTTCTGGAGGTGTGCTGAGTACAGAACACATACTTACTATTTTGACTGCCTTTTCTCACTTGCTAATCTGCTGTTCAGGAGCAAGGATGGACAGACTTTGATGCCCCCCGAAGAAACCGTTTTAGCTTTTGCTGAAGTAGAAGGAATGAGAGATGCCTTGCTTGGCACCACTGCAGTGAACAGCATTGTTGTTTGGTCAGTGTTTCCTTTGCAGTTAAATGATGTAGCTTGCGGGTGTATGTGGTGGCTGTTACAGCTAGCTGCAGACGTTCTATAGGGGTGTTGGTTGGCCACAATTTGCCTGTGAAATGGTAATTGTCAAAGGGCCTGCAGTCTGGCACTTTAACTTCTGTACAGCTGGATAGATAGTGAACGCACTATGCTGCTATAATTCCACTTGCCATTGCATCATACTCATTACATCTCTTCCTGTGGCCTTTTGTCTTAGTTTGGTTTATGTGGAATGAAAACTGTGTCCGTCTTGCATGGTGGTGTTAACTATGATTAGAAAATAGCATATAGAGGATGGAAACGCAGTCAGAATTTGTATTTTCACCAACCACAGGAATCTGAAAACAGGCCAGCTCCTGAAGAAGATGCACGTTGGTTATTCCTACCCAGCTTCCATCTGCCATCGAGCATATTCCGACTCTGTACGTATGTGAAATACGGCACACAGTTTATGCATGGGCTGCACTGACTAACTGTGGTGGGGACCTAAAGGATTAGGGTTTCTAGAGTGGACTGAAATATCAGCTCTGTTTAGACACACCGAAGATATTTCAAAGGAAAATAGGTTAACCAGGAGAAGTAAGCCACACTGGCTACCTCGGATTCTTGGCTTTCTGCAGTGTACTATTAAAATGAGTGATGCATCAAAGTGCATTCCAAAGCAGCAGCATCTTGCACGTGGGAAGCAGCAGTACTGTTGCCCAGTGCTGGTGCTTGGTCTCTTCTATTTCACAAGTGGGTAGCTGCCAGCATGGTGATGGCACGCTGCCGTTGCTGGAAAACCGATGTGAAGTGGTTATTATTTACATATATCCCCAAGGATATGAACTGTTTAAAACCAAGATTCATACTAATGATTCTTTCCTGCTTGCTTCCACCTGTGCTGTGATTCCCAATGAATTTTTGTGGTTTATCAAGGATTTGATTGTTTTCAGTGAGCATTTAACCTTTTGGGACAAAAGCGTCTTGTCCGGTAATGATGGCTTGAGTTAGACTCAGAATATCTATCCCAGCATATTTCATGCTGGCCTGTGGCTGTTCTCAGCACCGCCATTTTCAGCTGTGCTGGTTTGCATGGAATTCTTGCTAAATTTTAAGCTCCTAGGGATTAAAATGAGGTCCAGAAATTTTACTTTAAATGTCATCACATCCTACCGCAAGTTTAGCTTTTTCAGACAGAAAGATTAGTGCATAAATCCATTGGGTCACTGAGCTGTCATTCTGCTGTATTGCGTCAGCCCTTATCAGTCAGCAGCTGCTTTGGTTTTTATCTAATTTGATAAGGAAAGTAAACCATTTCCATTTTATCCAGTAAAAATAACGCATCACTGTCTGTGGGGCTTTGATTATAGAGAGAATGTAGCAATTAATTTTTGGAAAATTCTCTGGTTTCTTTTCCCCTTGTGCTGTTGTTTTTAGTGATGTATTTTTCCTCTGTGTATCAGGGCCTTCTGTTTGTTGTTTTAAGTCATCCACATGCCAAAGAGAGCGAGTCCTGTGGAAACCCCGCGTTCCGTGTGATAGCGTTCAACCCCAAAACAGCCAGGAGCACGGGAGTGGTGTTCTCCTCCCTCCCACCTGGGCATGCTGGAAGGCAAGTACCTCGGGGACTCTGTGTGCTGGCTTTACGACTCCTTCGAGGTGGTTTTGGGGGAGGAATCGCTTAACAAGCGGAGCAGCCTGCTGGCAAGGATCCATTTGCCATCTTGCGGGTGATAAGGAGGCTGCGTCTGTCGCTGCCGTTTGCCCTGTACCTAGGCTGGAATGGGGCGAGGGTGTTGGCTGTTTCCTGCCCATATCCTGCGCCCGGCTGCGCGCTGACCTCTGAGCTCCCGGCCTCACCGCCCGGCAAGGGGCTCCGCTGACAAACGGGAGCGTTGATCTTCTGCGTGCTTACGCTTTTGTCTTTCTCCCCCTGCAAAGCAATTGTGGGAATGCTGTAACTGGGTTCATCGCGCAAAAACCCCCTGGGAAAACGTCTGCAAATGAGACATTCTGAGCCTCTGTGCTGTTAAAGAGCGCTGTGCTAGGTTTATTTGTCTTAAGCGGCTGTTTGCAGTCAGATGACCTTTCCCTTCCTACGTCTTGCATTTTGAAGCGTAAGCCGTTTAGGACTCGGCCCCACCATGCTCTGACACCCATCGCCATGCATCCAGCGTGCATGGGTGTTAGCCGACTGAGGTCTTGGCTTACTGAACCGTTTTCAAGTACGTTCTGAGACTGAGGGAGGATTGTCTCGACATCCTTCCTTCTCGGGCTCGCTGAAAACACAACACGTAACGTTCACCTGTTGGCTTAAATCTGCTCACCGCTTTGCTACATTAAAAGCTGGGTATTTTTGAAAAATGGCGCGATAGCGTTGCCATGAAGAAACCGCAGCGTCGTGACCCCTCTGTCTACGACCTTAGGTACCTGGAGGGTGACGTGAAGGACGCTTCGGCCGCAGCCGTGCTGACATCGGGAGCCGTGGCGGTGTGGGACCTGCTCCTGGGGCGGTGCACGGCCCTGCTGCCCCCCCCGCCGGCCGGGAGCTGGGCGCTGGCCCGCTGGGCCACCACCGGCGCCTGCCTGCTGGCCGGGCAGCGGGACGGGACGGTCTGCCTCTACCGGTACCGGCAGCCCCAGCCAGGAGCGGCTTGACGGAGAACTTTGGGGTGGGGGGGGGGAGGCGGCGAGGACCCCCACCACCGGCGGGGCCCGGCGCTTCAGCTGCCGCCGGGGAGGGTGAGCCTGCGGGTGAGGGGGTGCCCGGGGCTGTGGGTGCGCTCGGGCCGGTCCCCGGGCGCCCCGGGGTGTGCGATGCCATTAAACCTTTTGCCTTCGGAACGGCTCCGTGCCTGCTGCCGCCGCGGGGGGGAGGGCGGGAACCGGCCGGGCCTGGGCGGGGTCTGCCCGGCCGCTAGGGGGCGCTGCTGGCGCCCCGCGCGTGGCGGCCCCGCCCCACCGCGGGGGCTGCCGGGAGCGGCGCGGTGCCCGCTGGGAACAGGTCACCATGGCGGCCCGTGTCCTCTCGGCCTGTGTCCGCCGGCTCCTGCCCCGGCCGCCTCCGCCCGCCCCGCGGCCCGCCGCGCTCGGCACCCTCTGTCCCCGCCGCCCGCGGGCTCCGCCGGGCCCGGCCCCGCCGCTGGCGCAGCCGCTGGCGCAGGTAAGGCCCGGGACGGGCGGGGGGGCGGCGGGCGGCCCAGGCGCTGCCCGCTGCTGGCCGGTCTCTTGCAGGTGCCGCGGGCGGCCTGGCCGCCGTGCCGCCGCTTCTCCGACCTGCCGCCCCTGACCTTGGCGGACATCAAGGACCGCGTCCTCTACGTCCTCAAGCTGTACGACAAGATCGACCCGGAGAAGGCGAGTGGGGCCGGGGCGGGCCGCCGGCGGTGCCCCGGCCCGGGCGGTGGGTTTGGCGGGGGAGGGAGAGGAGCTGCCGGCCCCGCTGGGGGCGGCGGGAGGGCCCGAGGCTCCGGTTTGAGCATGGTTGCTGCTGTACTGAAATGGCTGCGGCCAAATGATCTTCCATTTTTCTTCCCCTAGCTCACAGCAGAGTCCCACTTCATGAAGGACCTGGGTTTGGACAGTTTGGACCAAGTGGAAATCATCATGGCTATGGAAGACGAATTTGGTAATTCAGAGCCGCGCATGCTCAGATTCATCACTACCCTTTTTTTGGCTAATCCTTAAGCACGGCTATAGCAAACAAGTATTAGTTCTTTTCCGTGAATAGTAACGTTGACTTTTCTCTGGTGTAATCCAGAGAAAGCCGTACTGTTTTCAGTCAGTGAGAACGTGCGCTTGTGGCACTGGCGGGAGCCAGGAGAAGGCGTCCGTCCATCTGCTGCTGAGCTGGGTCCCTCCAGGAGCACTGATTGCTTTACTCCCTGCTCCCCTCCTGGGCACCATCCCTCCTGTTGCTGGGGGGAGACAGCAGTGTGTACGTGAGGGCAGGGGATCTTACATTTAGCGTGGAGGCTGTGTCTGGAGCTGATCCTGGCTCCTGCTTGGGAAATCAAAGATATCCCACATTTTTCCTCACCAGAATTTTTTTTCTCCCCCAATACTTGATGCTGCTAGGAAAAACAAGGTGGTTTTTCCTTAGCGTATATTCCAAGTTGCTTTTTACTTCATTTTGGACTTCTTCATGCTTTCATTTAAAGCACATAAATTCTGGAATATGTGCCTGATTTGTCCCATGGTGTCCTAAGTGTTCCTGGGGTTTGGTCACTCTCTAAAACCTGGGCAGATGTTTCACTTTCAGAGCATTTGCTAATGCTATACGTTTAATCCACTTACTGTGTATCGTGGGTGAAGTGTTAGTGTGTGACCATGAGGACTAGAAGGAAGAACATTAAGTTTTCTGCCACGCATTTCTGACCGGTTCGGCTGCTGGGAGCACTTGTGCTCCCTGCCCCCGGCCACGGCTCGGTAATAGCTGTTGGTTGTACGAGCGCTCAACAGCAGACTCTGAACCCGAGGGGCTTTGGGCCCTGGCTTGCCTGGAGTTGCCAAGAACATCCCCCTCCCGTCACACACCGGTGGCTGTGGGAGCTCTGGGAAGGCGTTAGTGGCTTTAATGAGGCGTGCGGGGCGCTCGCCGTCTGGCTCAGCAGCTCTCCTCCCTGCTGCGTCTGCCTTGTCCCTTATCCAGAAGCAGCGTCATGTAAGGCAGAACGCAGCTTGAAACTCAGCCTAGTAATGAAGAGTTGGCTCTGACTGACGCAGCAGCCCCTGCCTGTTTGTCCCCTGCCAAGCTGCAGGCATCTGAGCCAGCAGTAATTGCTTCCTTTAGCCTTGCTCCCGTTTCCGTTGTTTTGGGCTAAATATGTGCACTTTCTTCCAGGATTTGAAATTCCTGATGGAGATGCAGAAAAGTTAATGTGTCCACAAGAGATTGTAGATTACATTGCAGATAAGAAGGATGTTTATGAATAAAAACAGTTCTTCAAAGCTGAGTAAGTAGAAACGTGCTCCTGTGAGTGTCTCGGGTAACGACGGCGCGTACAGGGCGCACGTTCGTGCGTGATGCCTGCGGAGGGGAGTGTGTGGTGCGAGGCACTGAACGCCATACGGCTGTACAACAGGCGGGGGTCTGGCAAGTCTGGGAGGGAGCTGGCAGCAGCTGCCTGCTCCGAGTGAGGAGGACGAAGTATATGTGTTTTCCTGCAGCATCTGCTGTTGGAGGGAGGATGTGGGGCTCGGTGACCTTTCATCTCGCCCTGCGTGGCACTTCAGGCACTCGGGTTACCCACAGGTCTTTTAGTAGGTGGCGTATTGACTTTAGTCACAAAGGTCCATCTTTTCAGCGCTCCACGGCCACGCGCAGAGCATGTGGGGTAGGCACCTCCCAAGGCATGGGATAGCACAGCTCCCAACTGCCCGTGGCGACCGTTTCCTCCCCACCAGCCGCAGCCGGAGACTGGAGCAGGAAAGGAAACGGGCAGGAAAGGGTTACTGGAGCAACTGCCCTGAGGGGCTCTGGGGCTGCAGGGGAAATGAGCCGGTGGCCTCGGGCCAGTGTGCAGCAGCAGGTCGGGCCACGGCCCTGTTTGTTCCTGTGGGCACTTCTGGCCTTCCCCCACAGGCCCTCCTGGGTCGGTGGGGGGGGAGCTGCGCCCCTTTGCTGGTCTCTGAGCCAAGGTGGGAATCTTAGCGATTCGAAAGACCCATGGACTCGTTACGTGCCTGCTTTTGGTATTCAGCTTGTCTTGTCTCTGCCTGACCCATTTCTTTTGTGCCTTAAAACGGTAGTTCTTGCTGAAATATTAAATATGTGGATTTTTTGTTTTTAACAGGCGATGATGTCTCTACCACCAGGACTGGGCTGGTGTCAGCGGGTATGAATATAAACGCACATGCTGCACCGTTGCTGCTTTCATCAGAAAGTTGTACTTGGATGTTGTATTTAAAGCTGTCTGAATATGTTGTCCTTTAAAAACAAGAAAAAAAAGGAATAAATATGTAAGAAAGACCATTGTTGCGTTGATGGCTTTTCCGTTTCATGCAGTCGGTGGCTCCCTGCGTTAGTGTTCAGTGCGTGAAGGATGTTTCAGAGGTGAGTAACTGACTTCACTAGAACCGCCCTTCCCTGGCCCAGGCTTTGGCCGGCGGCACAGCCTCTGCTCGGTCGGGGCCCCTCACCCCGAGGGACACGAGCACCCTCTCCCAGGCGCAGCGGGAGGCGGTTTTGGGGCTGGCGGGCTCTGAGCACGTCTTGTGGAGAGCGTTTTGCCATCCCTTCTGCCTGCGTGTATGAGAGCGCTGGCAGCACCTGTACGGCTCGTGCCGCTGCCCTCCAGGCTCTGTGCCCTCTGCCCCGGCGTGGTCGCTCTCCCCCCGATCTCGCTGCTGGTGTTGTCTGCTCTTTCCAATAAACCGCCCTTCTGCTGCCTTTATGGTTTATTTCATCAGTGCTGGTGAAAACAAGCAAGTTCCGTTTGAAAGGCTTCTGCTTTCCTGATGGAAAAATAAAGCGGGGGTAATGACTTTCCTGCTGCTGAAAAGCAAAATCGCATCAGTGTTTCTGTAAGCCCAACTAATCGTGGCAGGGGAGGCTTGCTTTAAATCACTCCGGAGACAGAAACAAGTTATTTCTGGACACTACACAGTTTTTCCTCTGAGCCAAGAAACGCTTTCATATGTCAAAGAGGCGCTGCTAGGCCGTGAGCCAAGAAAGTGTCGCTCGATAACGTACCTTCCTCTGGCAATCAGGGTGGCGGAGGATGGAAAATAGTCGCGAGTCTGTCGGCGCTGGACACGGTGCCCGAGTGTGGTGTGGGTGTTCTCAGGGCTTCCTCTAGAGCTGCGTTTCGCTTTTAAAACCGTGTGGTGCCAAATCCTCGGCCAGCTGGGTGACCCTCTGCCTTCGGTGCCCGAGTTTCGCTTTCGTTGTGCGCGAGGCCCGCGCCTTTGGAAGCTCCTTAATCGCTCCCTCGCCCCAAACGCGTTCTGAAACGTTTCCTGAAGGGGCTGCACGGGGGAATTGGGGAGACATGGTCATTTCGGCCACCACGTCCGCGGCGGTTTCCCCTCCCTTGGTGCAGACAGACGATGCCTGCTCGGAGGCCATCCGTGTGTGACCCAGATGTGCCAGGGCAGCCGCTGGTTTCTCTTGGCGGTGTGGCCCTGAGCGATTTGGCGAGGGAGCCGCAGCCAGCTGCAGCCAGAGGTTGTTCCTCCAGCAGCCTTTGCCCTGAGCCGGGGCAGAGCCGGGCACGGCTGGAGGTGGCCCTGGGGCCAGCCCGCACCTCGGAACCCCCGGCCGTGCCTAACGGCGGCTTCTCCGGGATAAACCCGTTTGGGGGGGGAGGTGTTCAGAAGGCGTGTGCCCCCCCGCGGAGCAGCGCCCGTGCTGTCCCCGGGCACCGGCACGGCGGTGCAGCCCGCGGCCGGGTGGGGGGGCCTGACCCCGCGGGGCCGCCCCGAAGCGCGGTGAGGACGAGGGCGGGGGTCTGGCCGTGCCCCCCCCCCCGCCGGGGGTCCCGCAACCCGAGCTCGGCCCCCCCCGCCCCGCTGCCGAGCTCCCTGGTGGCCGAGCCCTGCCCCGCCCGCCGCCCCCCCCGGGGGCAGCCGCTCCCCGGGGTCCCGCACTCGCTGCCGGGGGAGGGGGGGGCGGCGGCGGCGGGGGGCGGGACCGGGCCGGGGGCTGCGGCTCCCCGGCGCCTCCGCCCCGCCGCAGCGGGGACGGGCGGGGGCTTCCTGCCGCCGCCTCGGCAGAGCCGGCAGCGCCATGGAGCGGCTCCGGTTCCCGCGGCTCCCGCGGCTCCTGGCCGCCGCAGGTGAGCGCCGGGGCCGCCGCTGCCTCCCCCCGGGCGGGGCCGGGGGCGGGGGCAGGGCCGGGGTCGGGGAGGGGGGGGGTCCCGCGGCCGTGCGACCCCGGGCCGGGGTCCCGGGAGCCGCCGCCGGTCCCTCGGCGGGGGGATGCCGCGCTCGGGGCGGCCGCGGGGGTCTGCGGCGGCGGCGGGGCCGGCACCGGCAGCGGGCTCGGGCGGGTCCGGGCTGCCCGGTGGCGCTGGGGCGGCGGGGAGGGGGCGGGGGGGGGTGGCTGCTCGGGCGTCATCCGGACCCCCCCCGGGGTGGGGGTCTCAGCCGCGGGGTCCCGGGGACACACGGCGGGTCCGGCGGTCCGTGCGCGGAGCCGCCAGCCCGGGCTGCCCCCCCACCCCCGGCTCGAAGGCAGCGGGTGCTTCGCCCGGGGGCGGAGGAGCGGGAGCCCCGGCGAGGCGAGAGGGGGGCCAGACCCCGGCCCCGGCCCACCCCCATCCCGATGCCCGGTGAGCCGCCCGCTCGCCCCGGAGAGCGGCCGCAGCCGGGACCCGGAGCCCTGGCCGGGGCGAGGGCTGGCCTGGCGCTGGCCTGGCACCGGCGCGGTGCTGTGCCCGGCGAGCCTGCGGTGCCGGCGTTGGCACGTGGTGACTCTGCCGGAACGTGGTTTGGTTCGGGGCAAAGCGGGCGTTTCCAGCACGCGGCAGAGCGTGGCCGGGTGGGGCAGGATTCGGTTTGGTCCGCAGAGACGAAGGCCGGTGGTTTCCAGCTGGGTTTGGGTCGTTCCCGAGGGTCTCCTTTGGCAGTGCCGCCCTCGGTTAACAGAGGGGCACGATGCCCGGTGCAGATGCCCAACGCTGGTGCGTGATGCCTGATGCCCGACACCCGCGCGCGCTGCTCTCTCCCCTCTCCCCGCAGTGATTGTGGAGTGCTGTGCGCGGCTCTGCCCCGGTCTCGGCAGTGGGACGGGCTCCACGCTGAGGACCACCATCCCCTGCACCCGCCTGGGGACCGCGACGGGGGAGCGCTGCCAGACAGGTACCGCCGGGGCTGGGTCCCGTCGCGGCCCTTGGTCTGCGGCACCACGTGCCCGCCACGTGCGTCGGTGCCACGCTGGGGCCCGGGGCGCCGAGCCGGTGGCTGTGGGGTGCCGGCTGTGGGTCAGCCCTGCTCAGCATCCCCTCGCTTCTGCCTCTGCCTGTAGATCCGGAGCGAGGAGCCGGCACGGGGCGCGTGCCGATGCCGGAGGCCGTGGGGCAGCTGCGGACAGAGGCTGGGCTGCTGCCCTCCCCTGGGGCCCCTGCCGGGACTGCCGAGCCCCCCAGTCCCCAGGGGAGCACCCGGGCAGGCGGGGAGGGGACAGGGCCCGCGGCGTGGGATGGAACAGCCACCGAGCGCCCGGGGCTCCCACTCTTTGCAGGCACCACTGAGCGGCCACCCCCTGCCCCAGCAGCTGCGGAGCTGGACACAGCTCCTACCGCCGGATCTCCCCCCGGGACTGACCCTGTAGGAAATGGGATGGTAGAAGGTGCCACGACTCCGCAGGGGAGCCCCTCGCATTCACCATCCTCTGTGACGGTGGCCGGCTCTGCCGGGAGGCAGTGGGGGTCCCCCAGCACCCTGCCAGGACAGAGTCCCACAGGGACAGGGCTTGCACAGAGACAGGGGGGCTCACAGGGCCCCTCGTCCCCGGAGCTGTGGGCTGGGGAGGGCACAAGTGCCACCGTCCCGCTGGGTGACGGCAGCCCAGGGACTCACCCGAGCATCGTGCCAGCCACGGGTAGCCCTGTGCTGGGGATGACGGGAACGTCCCCCTTTGTCGGGGGGCTGCAGAGGCTGCTGAGCCCCGCAGGGACACCGCAGGGGACATGGCAGGGGCTGCCAGGGCCGGCAGGAGGACGGGGCTCTGACTCCCGCCCGTGGCGTGGGACGGACATCGCCTGGCAGGGTCCCCGCTCTGCCCCTCGCCCCTCTCTGCCATCCCTGGGGGCTGGTGGCCGTGGGGGCCCCTTGGCCAGCACAGCCCAGCCAGCCGTGGGGACAGACCCAACCTCGCTGCCTTCCACAGGCAAGGGGTCGGGTCTGCCTGTCCCCACCGCCACTGCCAGCACCCCAGGGGTGGCAACCCCGAGCCTGGGGGGAGCCCTGGACCCAACCACGGGGGTGTTGGGGCCACCCGACACAGAGGGTACCCCTGAGCACAGCCACATCCCCCTGGTCCAGACCTGGCGCCCACCGCCCATGCCAGGGCAGCCCCCCACCTCAATGGCCCCAGGCAGCACCGTTGCGGCACAGAGCAGGGTGCCGCACGCCAGCGCAGGGTCCCCCCGCGTCCCCCCGTCCCCGCAGCTCGCCCCAACTGGCAGCTCTGCAGTGACCCCGTCACCGACCCCACAGCCCTCCCCGGGGACCAGCCGGGGTGTCCTGGGGCTCAGCCCCGCTTTGGGCACCCCCCCAGCAGGGCCATCCCGGGGGCACTGGCTGCCCCACCCCAGCTCGGGGGGGGATCCTGCTAAGAGCCCCCAAATCCTGGGGGGGACCACGGTGGGGGTAGGCAATGCCATGCCCTGGGCAGCAACTGCTCCGCTGAACTGGCAGCCAGGCAGCTCTGCCCACCCCTCAGCCCCTGGGCCCCCCCAGCAGCCGACTGCATCCCAGTCTGCATCTCCCCTGGGGCTGACCACCACTGTCAGCATCACCGCCACCGCTGCTGTCACCACCGCTGCCACCGCCAGCCCGGCACGGCTCAGGGACGTGGGGACAGTCACGACGGAGCCCGGTGCTGCGGTCTTGCAGGGGAATGCAGCAGGACTGACGTGGGGGCCCCCAACTCATCTGCCCACCGTGGTGCCAGGGCCCCCACAGCAGCCCACCGATCCCCCTGGGACCCTGAGCCATCGTGGGGGCCCTGGGTCCCCCCCAGCTGCCGGGGACACAGACCTGGTCCAGCCGTCGAGCAGCTCCAGAGGGTGGCCAGATGCTGACACCCCCGGAGCGACGCTGGCCCCAGCCACGGCAGGCAGGGCCCCCCGGGTGTTCATCGTGGAGGATCAGCCACCCCTCCTGAGAGGTGCGTCTGGGGGGTTTGGGACCCTCTGCCTGGGCGTGGCGGGAGGAGAAGAGCTCCAAGGAGCCATCAGCTTGGGGGAGTCAGTGGCGGTGGACCCCCCGGGGCAGGCGGCGCGGGTCCCTGTTGTGCTGATCCCCATCTCTCCTCCCACAGCATCCCTCCTCCGCATCCCCTGCGAGCTGGTGCTGGACATGGGGTTCATTCCCGCCCTGCAGGACCCCGGGTCCCGCGAGCGCCAGGGCCTGCTGCACAGCTTCAACCGGACGGTGAGCGTGGGACGGGGCCGTCCGGGGGGGGGGAAGGCTGCGGCCGGGGTCCATCCTGCATCGCGCTCAGCTTCCTCCCTGCACAGGTCGCGCCCCTCTTCATGTCGGTGCCCGGGTTCCTGCGGCTGGAGGTGACGGGGATCAGGTAGGTGCTTGCGCAGCCCCGCAGCGTGCGATGCTCCCTGGCACGGGGGGGTACAGGGAGCGTCACACGCTGCGGGGCCGCGGCGGTGCCGGGGTGCGGTGCTGGACCGGGGGGGTCCGAGCCGCCACCCCTGGACTCGTCGTGGGGTGTCCCCTCAGGGAGGGCAGCGTGGTGCTGGAGTACGACGCGCTGTTCGCGGCGGAGCGGGTGCAGGCGCCGGGGCTGGGCGAGCTCCTCGACGGCGCCCTGGGCTCCGGCGGCAACCGGCCGGGGCTGGCGGTGGGCGCCGCTCCCGTCCTGCGCAACGTGGCTCTGGGTGAGCGCGGGGCGTGCGTGGGGCCGCGCCGTCACCGCACCCTCCCGCGGTCCCCAGGGTCCAGCACCCGGCCGGGGCTGGTCACAGGGTGGGCACGTGCCCGGCTCCGGCTCCCTGCTGGGTGGGGAGGGGGTGGCAAAGCTGAACCCCCCCGTCTACTGCAGAGCGGCCGCTGGACCCCTGCGCCGTGCTCTTCGCCTGCCGGGCCGGCTTCGCCTGCGTGGCCGGGGCGGACGGGAACGCCACCTGCACCTCCCTGTGCCACCGCGACTACTGCAAGAACCACGGCATCTGCACCCACCCTCGGGACCGCGAGCCCCTCTGCCAGTGAGTGCCCCTGGGACCGGCTCTGGGGTGACGGGCGCTGTCCCCCCGCCCCGGTGGCCGATCCCCCCCCCGCCCCACCTTGGCACAGGTGCCCCGTCGGCAGCGATTTCTGGTTCATGGGGCTGCGCTGCGACTACCGGGTGACGCAGCAGAGCCTGCTGGGGATGGCCGCGGGGGTCCTGCTCAGCATCGTCCTCCTGGGTGCCGTCGTCGCCGCCGTCGCCATCCGCCGGTTCAAGGCGCTGCTGATGGAGGCCAGGGCCGACCAGACCCGCAGCAGGTGGGGCCGGTGGTGGTGGTGGGGGGGGGGGGCCGGGACTGGGCTCCAGGGTGGCCCTGGATGGAGGGGTGCTCCTGCTGCGAGGCCGATTCCCCGGGGATGCTTGGTGGGGGGGCACGATAAGCAGCAGCTCTGGCCCCGCACGTGGGTGTCCGGGGGGGGCAGCGTGGCCCATCCGGGGTCAGGGAGAGCCAGGGCTCGGCGGGGCGGCCGGCTCGGGCTGGGGCTGAGCTCCGCCAAGAAAAACACTCTGCGGCGGCTGATAGCGGCGGGCGGGAGGTGCTGGGGCGGCGGGGGGGGCCACGTGCAGGGCCCGGGAGCGGCTGGTCCCAGCACCCCGCGGAGCCACGGCGGTTCCCCCCGGCCGGGCGCGGGGGTGTCGGTGCGCACGCGTGGCCGCGGGGTGAGCGGCGTGCGGGTGGGAGAGGCGCGCTGGGGGGCTGCGGGGCTGGATGGGGCCGCGGGCCGTGCCGCTTGCACACGCGCCGTGGTGGAGACACGCGTGAGGTGTGCCGCTGAGCCCCCAAATCCACGGTCCCAGGGACCCCCCCCCCCCCCGGTGCCTCCCGTGGGGAAGCTCAGGGCCCATCCGCCGGGTGCTGGTCGCCCGGGCTGAGCTCACCCCGGTGGGGCTGCGGGTGGGGAGCGGGGATCCGGCACAGCCCGGCCAAAGCGGCTCGTCTGGGAGTGCCGGGGGGGGGGGACCGCGCTGTCCTGGCCCCGCCGCCCTCCCGGACAGGGTTTGGTAACGTGCCGTGGGGGATTGTTCCCGAGGAAACCACCGCAACAGCGGCGGGGCTGCGGCCAGATGTTGTTGTTCGGTGTCAGGGGCTCTGCCCCCACCCAGGGCGCGGGGCTGGGCCCTGCCCCGCTGCTGTGAAATTTGGGTGGAAACCTGCCATCTGCGCTTGCAAGTGCAGTCGCTGGGGTCGCGTGTGGATGCGCGCGTGCCCCCTCCTCGGGGTGCCGGGCGCTGCCGCAGCCCCCCTGCCTTGTCCCCGCAGCTACCGGCGGTTCTGCCGGCTGGACGACGTCTCGGCCCAGTACTGGTCCCGCTCCTGGCTGCCCTCGGCCAGCTCGCTGGACAACCCGGCCTTCAGCAACTCGGAGGAGCTGCTCCACTTGCAGATCTTGGACAACGGCTGCTGCAGCTGCCGGGAGGACTCGGGCATCACCGGCAGCGCCAAGCGGCGCCCGGTGCCGCCCGCCCGCCCGCCGTGCCGGCCCAGGTAGAGGGTGGTTTGTCGAGCCTGTGTCGCAAGGTCTTGTCTTTAATTTGCTCGGTGGGCGGGGGTGAAGCAGAGAAGGGGGGAGGTTTGGGGGGCACAGCAGCCTGCCCCGGCAGCATTGCTTTGCAGCCAATGCCCAGCCACGTGCTGGCCCCCCTGTGCTTATCAACAGCACCGGGGAGCTTCGACACGGCAGCATCCTTTGGTGTCCAGGGAGAAGTAAGTGGTTTCTTTCTCTCCCACCCCATGTAAGGAGCTTTGTGTGATGGGGACTGGTTTAAGGGGAGAAGGGTTCACATCTGCAGCAAAAACTGTGGTTGTGTGTGCATATGAGAAAGTCTTATAATCAGCTTCCAGGGGCATAAATGGAAAAAGGGCCCTGGAGGTTTCCAGTTTCATGAGCAAAGGGCGCTACGGCCGGGGACACCCCCGTCGTCGGGCCCTGGGGCTGGGCGAGCCGAGAGCACGGCCACAGCTCGGGAACGACGCCCTTTGCTGCTGCGCTTGAGCTCAGCGCTGCTGCGGGGACCTGGGAGCGCGTTTGCAGACAGATGCAGTCAGTGTAGCGAGCACATCATCCGCTGGAGCAAAGTACCTGCAAGCAGGGTCCTGCTCCTGAGGCCCCCAGGCTGCTTTATCAGCAACAGCTTGACTCTCCCTCCCTCCTTCCCCTTCTTTTAACTACCGATGACTTTTCTTCCCAGCTTCCATTACGACTGGGACACAAGTTCTAGCAGCATGAACGACCCCATGGTGGACTCGGGAAAAGCCAGCGATATCTCGGTGTCGAGCTGGCCCATGGAGCCCATCCCGTGGACGCCCTTTCCCCTCCTCCATCAGCTTTCCAGGCAGCGACCGGTGAGCACAGCGTGCCACAGACGTGGCTGTGGCTTGTACGTATGGGAGCGCTGGAGGGGCTGTGCCTGCTCCATCCCCAGCACCGGTGTGCAGGCAGGGTGCAGGTGCCCAAGGCTGCACCCTTTCTCACTCCATCCCGGGGAGGGTGACACCGCCTCCGAGGGAAGCGCTGGGAGCCATCAGCTCCGCTCGGGAGTACAAGATGAAATCGCTCTCTCCACAGCACAAAGCCCGACGGCCTCATTCGTACTGCGAGGGGATGGAGCTGGTCAACCTTGAGAGGAGCTGGACAGCCTGAAGACCACAGACCAAAATACAGGCGACAAGGTTCAGCTTTTAAAACCAACCACATTTTATTTCCACGTAACAAGCTCAGTGAAGGAATTTCAAACACTTTGACAATACAATCAACGCAGGTGTGATGTCAGTTCCACTCGAGGCAGAGCCCTGAAAGGTTATCTGCCAACGTTTTCACCACTGTTTCGGACCAGACTTCAGAAGCCAGCTTTGGCTTGGGACAGCGTATTTCATAGTAAGTAGTTACAGATAAGTGTCTAGAAACACACAATGCTGGCATCCAACAGAGTTAATGACTTACATCCGGCAATTTGAAAATAAAGTCTAACAGATTTTTGAAGTCACATCATACTATGTACATATATGGTCTGCCCTATAGCCATTTCAGAACAAGCTAAGCCACTGTGAAAAGTG